>NC_071575.1:47884601-48216268 GCF_024509145.1 Vidua macroura | reverse complement strand
ACCAAAACCTAAGTCAGAAATAAACTAGCAAACAATTTCAAAACCATATGCAGCACAGGAAAGAGAGGGAAAAAAAAGAAACATGGGAGAACTTGCTTTTCAGTATGATAGCACCGCATTTGTTAAGAACCTTTTAATCTTTAGTATTCCTATCATCAACATCATCACCATCATCATCTCCTAAAACACACTCCACACTCTTAAATAAAACAGTCAACACACCTACTCTATTATGCAGATTAGAACTAATTCTAAGGCATGAATTTTCCAAAGGTGTCACAGCACTGGGTACTATTCTGTAATTAAAAAATAACATTTTCAAGTATCAGGGAATTATGTATTTTTTCTCTCTTTCACTTCCCATCTTTTCACCAGAAACTAAATTTTCAGTTCCACACTTCCTCTCATTGCTGCAAGCTTTTGGCCCATCTCCCTACTAACAACCTAGAGGTACACTTGGCGTGGTCTGCCTTTACCATTCTCCCTTCTGCACTGAATTCTTTCTGGCCCAAAAGCAACACTAGAAGTCATTTCTTGATCTCCTCTCCCAGGATTAAAGCTGTACTTAGATATTTCTTTCTCTTTTTTAAAATTCTTTTACATCTCCCCATATCTCCTTCCCTCTTTAAGTGGGGTAGGTGGGCCCCTGTATGCAAATCCAGACCACTAGAACAGCCAGGTCCTGTGAAGTCACACAGGTAGCCCAGACTGTGTCTGCATGGGATTTTTCACTCCTGGGTGCAGGGAAAAACCCGCTGGCAGTGACAGGTATTATGTCACAGCCTGTTTTCTTCCAAACAAAAGATGACAGGCAATGCAAACTGTTTTTCAGATGACAAGTTCCCATCAAATGCGTTGCTCTAATTCTGCACCCTTCCTGCCCTTTTGCCTCTAGCAACAATTATGCAAAAGAACATATAACAGGTCAGGATCCCCCCAAACTCGATATGATCTCACTTGTAATCCTCTGGACAACTGTCAGCTCTTGCAACAGTTGGATGCTATCTCTAGTACTGCAGGATCTATAAGCAATCCTTGCACTGATAAGCCAAAGAACTGGTTTAAGAACAGTCCTGAACACTAACAAGAACTAAGAGGAAGAAATGTGAACAGTACATACCAGCATTAAGTAACACAAATTTCAAGATGCGTGGCCAATATTTAGGAAATCCCTGTATTGATTTAAATACTAGTAACTAGAAATCATAGGCTTAATCTTGCAAAACCTTTATATGTGTGAGAGAACAGACAGACAGACTGAGGAAGAAAGAACTGGAATCATATAATTGTAGAATGGTTTGGGTTGAAAGGGATCTTAAAGATCATCTACTTCCTACCATCTACAATCCCCTGGAAACACAATAATCTATTTACATATTAATGACCATATTTAAATTTTATTTATTTACATTATATTGTATATGTGATCACATAATACACAACACCATATTCAATCTTAAAAAAAAATAAATCCCAAATAACATTTTCTCACTGATTTCCTGATCTAAAAATGCAATCCATACATTTAATATCATGGGTAACTAGTTAGATATCAGAATTGTACTGTTTCTATTCAAATTGTGTTTTTATAATGAGAACACACAGGGATGATATAATTAAAGAAGATGTTATGGTAGGGCCTCCAAATTTCTAGTCTTTAAAGTTAAGCTTGCTTAGCAAGCTTTTTTCCCCCCAACTTACTCAATTAACGATGATTAACACTGGTAGCAATCATAAGCATGCACAGGGAAGAGGAAGGATTGACTCTTTGCCCTCCAAGTTGCTAATTTCCCAGTTTTCCAAAAACAATGTCTATTGTTTGCTATGTGTAGACATGAAGTGAATAGCACACAAACTCTTGAAAGCTTCTTGTAGGTGAGTTTTCACTTTCCAAGGGTTTATTAGAGACTGGCAGTGAAAAGGCACTGAGGAAACCAAAGTTCACTCCGTACTGAAGACAGTTTCACTGCTTCTGCCATCCTGCTGGGGCTGCCTAGGAATACACTTGGGAAGATTTATCGCAACCCTGTGACCTATGGCTACAATGGTTCTGAAAACACACTGGAGAAGCAAATCCTACCCAACAGCACTGGTGAGGACCAGCACACGTAAGCACTGCTCAGGCCAGGACCCCCTCAGTGGGTGAGCCACCACCTTCACAATTTATATAACTCAGACTGCAACTTATTTGCACCTCAGATGACCATGAGATACAAAGTACAATCATTATTTTTCATTCATTTTTCAGTTTGAAGTATCCTAAATATTGAGAGGACTGGGCCACAAATCAGTAGCATGGGGTCTTGACAATGGTGTGAATTGTGTGTCCCTCAGCATGGCACAGGGACTCGTGAGGGCAAGCAAGGTCATAAGACTTCTCTTGAAGAATTGTCCTGGGTAAGGGGAGTCAGTCTGGCTGGAGTGAATCCAAGGGTGAAAAATCCTATCTGCTGTCAGACTGCTTCCTGGGAGGGAAAGCTTCAGGAGAAAGCCTGGATGGAAACTGGCACAGATACAGTGAGGATGATCAGGAAACCAGCAGGAAACAGAATAAGCCAGGCAGCCAATGCATGTCACATGTGCAGTTCATATACAAAGTTTTACGCAAAACATTTTGCTTCATGTGTGCTTAAGAAAAAAAAATCTGTGGTTTCCAGTGATGATTTTGGTTCCTTCCACTCAAACCCAAAAGTCCTTAATTGTTGACACTATGTCAACACTTACATGTTTTTCTCTTTCAGAAAGTTAACAGTGTTAATAAATTTCTTTGGGGAAGAATTTAGCAACTTACTAGGAGTGCAATATTTATTCTACATCAATTTATTATTATTTTCAAAATTGAGCCAGTAAGAATGCTTAATAGCTTGTCCATACTGTAATTAACTCTTGTGGATATAAATCTCTCTACCCATGTGAATCCAGGATGGATCATGTTTTGCTGCTAACAGTAAGTTGCCATTAAACTACAACACACAGATGGTCAGGCACCAACTGGTTAATAAGAGTTTTTACTTTACAGCATGTGACCAAGGATACTAGATTAGAAACAGTGAACTGGGCAAGTATATTCCTAAAAGCCTCTGTTTGCAATAAACTACAAATATGTTCTTGATCTGGGGTGTTTGCAAACCTCTGAGAGGTTTTGGCAATAAAATAAACTGGAACAAGTTGGAGGGAGAGAGGTGTCTAAAGCCCTGCTTTAGATTTTCTCCCAATACTAGAGATCAGTGTGGGTGCACCAGAAGGAACTTACGATGACTGTAGATTTAAAGATACAACAAAGAAGAAAAACAAATTTCAATTCACTATTTACAACCCACTGATTAGTCGACTGGTTGTTTTTGTAAATAACCATTTATTAACAATATTTCATTCCCAAAAAACCTGTTAGTATACCAACCCATTTTCTCCAAGTAAAACAGCACTTGAGATTTTCAAGATTTGTTCCAGCAAAGTAAACACATAAATAATACATGGGAAAAAAAAAAAACAACCCCCCCAAAAAAAAAACAAGAAACAAAAAACAAAACAAAAAACTCATATTGAAAGATACCATTTACAATTTAGAGAAAGACCATTTATACTATCATGAAGACAGAATTTTAAAAACCTCTATCATATTATTGTGGTTTAGGAATGCTATTCTCTGTTTAGTACTCCCACTAAAACCATGAGCCATTTCCCTGCCCCGTCCTCCAACTGGAGGCAAAAAAGGCAAAGAGCACGGGTTGAGATAAGAACAATTTACTGGAAACAGCAATGAGATAAGAAAACTAACAATAACAGCAACAAATTAATAACAAAAGGTATAAGAAAAGAAAGGATTTACATGGTAAACCCCTGACAATAAACAATACTGGATCACTACTACATCTGCCATCTTTACAGGACCCAGAAAAGCGTTCCTTTCCCCAACCCCCAGCAATGATGTGAGGTGGTACAGAATAACCTCCTCACCTTGGCCACATCCCCTCCAGCTACTGTAAAAAATTAACCCTGTTCTGACCACAACCAGGACATGTATACACAAGATATGAAAGAAGCTGGAGTGATTGGTGAAACCCTTCCCCTGAGAACACAGTTTAGTATTTCAGTATGAACTGATACACCATCTGCCTCATTAATTCTGGTAATAGTAATATTTACAATTTCACTAGAAACACCAAAAAAAAAAAAAACAACCAGTTCTCCTTTGTTGCTAACAGACTTTTGCCATTAGCAGCCAGTCTTTCTTTCAGGCTGTTCTGAGCATGTCCCAGAGCCTACTGCCAGTGGCACAACAAGCAATCACAGGGAAAACCTATTTTCACAAAAAAAACCCCAACGGTACCACTAGAATGAGTTTATCCATCCTTAATTATATTAAAGGACTCTCAAAATAGAACAATCTTGCAGACATGTTTTGCCTTCACAGCAGCCAAGTTGGGCAGGTTCCCAGACTGGCTACACAGACACTCCCATCTCTTCCAAAACCAAAATGTATGATGGGATAGAAAACAACGTAGTCCTTTCTCATTTAATCTCCAAGAAAAGGGACTGAAAGTTCAATACACTTCACAAATGCAGGGCAGGGACCTTCTGCAACTGGAGACCTCCTGGGGCAGCACAGGGACATGGTATTGGCCAATCCCAGCCCTTGCCTGCAGCTGCCAAGGGGAGGATTAAGGAGCACAGTATCATCCTTCCAAACATCACCACCACTTTGATTCATCTGTTTGCTAGATTTACATATGTCGGGTTTTTTCTTTCTACTTTTTCAAACAGTGGATTGCAATGTTACTGGTTTGTCCTAATGGTATTTATGTACCTTTCTCCTCTCCAGACATTCACAGTGAAATGTATCACAGTCAGCAAAGTAAATCTCATTTTTCTTAAAAACCTCCTTCAACCACGAGTTTTGTCATCTGCTCCTACCCAAACTAAGGCATTCTTTGTCCTTCCTTAAAAAACTTCTGCAACAGTCTCCTCAGCTTATCTATTCCTGGCCTCATTTACTTCAGCTCCACATTCTTGTTATGAGCTCCAACTCACTGAGTTCAATCTGGTCTTCTGCACTATTTTGGCTCTGACCTGACAGAACAGTAACCTACTGAAGCTATTTTCCATCCAGAATGAGGACAGAAAATAAAGTCTTGGAGGTCTGGCTGCTACAGCTCTGGATATTTCAAACAGTGCCACCTACCAAGTCCCAGAAATCCGCACTCTTTCCAGTCACTTCGGAAAGGCTTTTACTCTCATGTGTATCTCCAAAATAGCTAGGTTCCACCTAAAAAAGCCTTACACATTGAAGGATAATTTTCTGATATATTTAAATAATACAGTTTCTCCACTGTCTGTAGAAAAAAAATGCTATTTTAGTGAGGCCCACATAAACAAGGGTTTGAGCTCCCTCTGCAGGCTTTATGTCTGTAATTAACTAAGAAAAGCTTTTCCCACGGCTATGCAGTCATAAACGAATAATGATGATGTGCAGAAGTAAAAATGTTTTGACATGATTTGGCATAAGAGTAGTTGAAATTATCATTTATGTTTTTCTTTAAATCAGACATTTGGAGAAAATTGTGGCTTAGTGTAAACAGGTGCACTCCACTGCAGTGAAGGAGAGTGCCAGGCACTTTTCTTCTAAAGTGGGTTTTGCTAATTTTGTGTTAATTTGAAGGCAACTTAAATAAATAATGATCACTAACTACAAGAGCTAGTATATAGGGAAAGCATTAGGAGGAAAGACTCACATCAACAGCAGGGAAATATGTAAAAGGTTAACTTTTTACTTTAACTAGTAAAGCAGATTATGCTACTGCACCAGACTTACAATGATTTAGTGGTATAGAATATCTGGAGTGCATGCAGTATTAAACTCACAAACAGAGATTTCTATCCCAAGTAGCATCAGATCAGCATACTCAGGAGCTAAATCACCTACAAGTTTCACTAGAGCCACTATCTAATGGGATTTCTTACAGGATTAGGGCAGAAATGTGAATTTCCATTGCGTTTCAAGTCCAGTCATTAAAAAGAAACCTCCTTTTTCAGACTAATAGCATTTTTCTTTTCCCTTTTCACATTAGGGAGAAAAAAAATTAGGATTTAGAAATTACATATAATCTTGAAAAAAGCTATTCATATTACACTATGATAAGAATATAAAAGCCAGAAAATATATTTCATAAACAAAGATATATAATAATGATAATTGAAATACATATCTGTGTTTAGCAGCTCACCTCTGATCCCACCTTTCACTGTATTTCACCCCCAGTCTATTTTAGCTGAGACTTTGGTATGAAGCCCAAAAAACTAGAATGTAACAATGCAGCAAAGAACATACTTAACAGCAACAGACATCAGAAGTACCACACATACAAAATTATTAGAAAACACAATGATACAGAAAGATTAATCTCATCTCTTTCTCAGCAAATGCGAGAAAAAAAAAGATTTTGACTATACAACACTCAGTTTTTGCAGAACCCACTGTCATGTAATCACATGCTTCTCAGTAATCATTTCTAATTGACTTTCAGGCAATTTTTTCTGTAATTTACTCTGTTTACATATCATATTACACTCTTTGCCTATTCTTATGTCTTTGAGGTCTATGCATGCTAACATTTTTAGATAATTGCCCTATTTTTGTACTGCAGCCTCTTAGAGGTAAGACTGTATCGCACTGTGGAGAGATCTATAATCTCTGATATGCAGAAGAGCTCTCTCTGGGGCCAGAAACTGCACTACAGATTCACTGTGGAAGCTCTGTTCTGCTCATCAGCCCACAGGCAGCTGAGACCTGCTTGTTCCAACACAGCTTTTTTGTTTGTTGATATGAGCTATATGAAAACCAACTGCAGCCAGATATTAGTGATGCTTCCTAGCGATCAGTCCTGGGACCAGTACTGTCCAGAATCTTGGTCAACAGCCTGGACAATAGAATGGAGTGCACCCAAGTAGATGTATGGATGTAGATGTATGGGTGGTCCCAAATTGTGTGGTGTGGAGGGGACGTGGAAACACAAAGGGGATGCTATTCAGAGTTAGCTCAATAGATCAGAGGAATGAGACAATGATGAACTTCATGTGGAATCTCAACAAAACAAGTGCAAAGTACTGCAACCGGGCAGTAAGAACCCCCTATTGACGGTCAGGAGCCACCAGGATACAGAATATCTTTTCAGAGTAAGATCTGTGCAGTCTAGACACACAGCTGAAAATGACTGTGCTTCAGGCTTCTTTCTGCACAAGACACCAACAGACTCTGAGGAGTTCACCAGAATACCATCATGGTGCTAGGGGAGAAGGGGCATGATGAACAGGGAGAGTTTGAGAAGATTAGGTTTGTTCAGCCTTCAGAAGGGAAGGCTATGTAAAGATGCCTTTACTGTCTTCAAGGACCCTCAAGGGTAAGGGGTGGAGCCTGAGGTGCACAGTGACAAGAAAAAGGCAATGGACACAAGTTGAAACACAACAATATTTGATTAGATGAGAGAAAAACATTCACAATGGAGTGACATTGCAGCAGATGTTCACTCTCAGAATCCTGATCTCAGTGAATTGTGCTTTGAGTGGGACACTGTGATCCATCATTTCCAGGGGGCCCTTTCTACCTCAATTCCACCACAAGCTCATGATCTAATAGCCAGGATTGCTAATGGATATCCTGAAGAACTGTAGACATCACCCAAGCCATCTCTGGCTGTTGCATGCAACAGCCAAAGGATGAATAGTAGTGTTTGCAGAACTTCCCTGTGCACGCACAGACCAGCTCTCACACTCATTCAGCAAGCACAGCAGCTCTGCTGAATTAAGGACATGCCAGGCCTCCTGCCTGTGCTCAGATCACTGCTCTAACTTCCACGCAGCAATCATGTCCTTCATATTAGCCAAGACAAACTTTGTGCAGTAGTCTATGCTAAAACTGCATTGGGTAGTCCGCACAGGGCTGCAGCAAGACATGCAAATCCCATCATTCACAGCTAACTTGGGTAGCTTTGTATCAACTTAGATAACACTGTTCTGGTAACTCATTTTCTGATATCTATCAGAACACCTTGGAGCACCTGCTGCAAACAGCTTTAGACATGGTTTAAAAAACATCCACCTCATCTCAAAATCTAATATTCATACTATACCTATATGTTAAGTCATTTGAATCCCGCAAAAAATCTCTCTTGAAACTGAAGCGTTTCTTTTTTGTTTTGGTTAACCAAGGCTCAGATTTAAATGTAGTAAATCATAGTTACAAATTACCCAGTTTTACATTATAGTTACAAATTTATGAACCAATAACTACCGACCTGGTGATCTGATACCCTGCTTATAATGGCACCCACATTTTAAAAAGCATTTTTCATCAGCAAGTCAGTATCATTATCCCCATTTTTTAACAGATGAAAAAACTGAGGCATAAAATAAGGAACTGATTGGATCAAGGTCATGTAGCAAGCTAGCAGCGGAGACAGGAATGAAAACAAGGTGGCCTAAGACCTAGTGCAATGTGCCTCACTGTCATTTCCTCACCCCAATGTCTCTTTTGTCTGGGTTCCTGCATTTCAATTTACCCTCTCTCGAGTGTATTAACTTACTTTGAGGAAAAAAATTGTCTAATTCTTTGGTTGTGTGACTGGTGTCTCTATTTTGATCTTTATAGGTACTCAGATACCTTTATCCATGCTTAAAATATAAAATAAAATATATGGCAAATGAGATTATATACACATTTTCTAAGATTAATTTAATGCTGACAGAATCTTGATTTTCTCATCCCTGTACAGATACTTAGCATGTGCTGAAAGGTTTCCTTACTCTTTTAGTACTGTTAGTGTTGACACCTCTAACCAATTAGTATCTTCCTTGGACTGCATTAACATGTTGTTTAGTAGTACTCTGGATAATTAATTAAATAAGAGCAGAGATGTCAGAAGGGTACAGAAGGTTCTTATCTTACCATATTATTATTTACAGTCCTTCTAACCAGCTTTGGAGTCTAATTTATTTGGGGTTAGTATTCCTTAAATACTTTGCCAAAACTTATAACAAAATGGCTGGTTTATTTTTTTTCTCATTTTTCTCAACAAATTAGGAATTCTATCAAAAGAAAAAATTTGTTTTAATTTGACAGAAGAGATGACAAATTTTTTGAACACTGAAGCTCCTCAGAATCCAGTGTCACACCTGGAAGTCTAAAGGCTTGACTACACTCTGCAGTTAAATATAACACAAACTAGCAGCATTCAAGCAGGCTGCAGAATGGAGCTCAGAAACTCAGCAGGACTTTTCAGCATTAACACCAAAATGAGCGTCTCTGCGCGGACGTGCAGCTGTGCTACGCAGAAGTACTCGTGTGGATCACTACTAGCTCAGGCAGAATGAGTATGTACTACAGCACTTTCTATTGTACAACACAAACACATTGAAAGCATCTTTGAAAGACAGTCTCAGTTCCCACAGACAAGTTGCAAACCAGCAATTAAGTGCCTAAAATACCAGGTGGCACTGAAACCTCTAAGTCTCTGAAAGCAATCCAAAGCTTTGCCTCCCTGGATGAAAAGATGTCACCTAAGTGCCAGAAGTTCTGCTACTGCATATGCCGAGAGGCACCACTGTGATAGCTCCGCACACTGGAGGCAGTTAGTGATTCACAAATTGCATGTAGGACCCTTCAGAGCTGCAAAGCTCGCAGGGATTATGCCTAGAAGCTAAGGAGAACAGTGCATTGAGCATGAAGCACAGTTGCATGGGTACTCTTCAAAAGTGCAGCAAAAAGAGGAAGAAGTGGTGAAAAAGCTGCAAGCCCTAGAACAAGTGATGTGCAGTCCTGCAAAATGTCATGTTTGACATGGCAAATAGAAGTGTTACGGGATATCTAAGTAACTACATAGCTCCTGGTGACTCATGTAATATCTACTACCCTGGCATGATCTGATTCAGCAGAGCATTCAAAGCATGTCTGCAACTAAAACCTTCCAACTATTCCCACCAGCCACACCACAAATAGTTAGTCCACTCAAGTTTCTCACAATGCTGTATTGAGGACATTTGACATACATCCTTACCCTTAACTGATACGTCAAATACTACTTATTTAAAACTTATATAGGTGAAAATACTGCAGTGACTCTTCTCTTTCTTATCAGTCTATAAAGGAAAGCTATATTACACATTACAGATTGAAAAGAAGTTCATTTGCAATTCTTGAAACATTTTGCAGTATTAAGAAATTTTTGCTTTGCTGTGGGTTTAAAACAAGGGTTTTTTAAAATAATGTTTGGGTTTTGGTGTTTTGTTTTTGTTTTTGTTTTTAATAGGAGATCATAAGAAACACCCCACTATCCCACAGTAACATCTAAGAATTTTCAATAGAAATACATCCCATTTGTCTTGGAGTTCCTGCTCTTAATTACTCATGAAAAAATGGAACATCTCCAGGAGAGATTAAAAAAGATGCACTGCACAGTTCTCAACACCTCAGATGCCTCATAAGTGAAACAGGAATTTGACAACAGGAATTCTTTCTTTTTGAAGTTTGATGAAGTGTAGTAACAGCTGAAAGCCCAGGGTGATGTCCCTCATCTGAATGCTCATCATGCTTAGCTCTACCTAATTTCTCAACTCCTCTGGGGTTAGTAAGGATCCATTCATAATCCCAAAGTCACCATTTGCTGCCACTTCCAGGGACTTGGCAGCTTGATCTGTACTAGTAAATCAAATACTTCCCAGAAAAAGTTCTGAGCACTAGAATATCAACACCTACATTTTAAACTGTTAAAATTGCTCTTCAAATGCTTTTCCCTCATGCCAGCTAGCACTCTCCAAGACAATTTGTGGGCACAGTTCAGAAGCGAGAACATTGCAGGAGCCATTTCAAATAAGCAGATGGATCTTGCCACAAATTGCTTGAAAACTCAGGAAATTTACACCATAGACATCAGCTGTTCTATGCAGTGGAACTCTGTACATGGGGACAATCCTGCATACATCTTATTAATAGTCCAGACATAGCATAAAAATCAGTTGCAGTGGCATCCTGGTGAAACCAAGCCTCATCCTAGTCATGAGCCTTTGTTACTTCACTCAAAAACCCCACCTAAAAGTAGAAAACACAGCTGACAGCAAAATAAAATACACTTGCACTTATTTCCTTCCTTAATATTTTCCAATGTTCTTGAATAATTCTTGTGTTCTAAACCATCATGAAGCTCTCTACTTCCTCAAAAGGGTGCTCTTTCTTATCTGCAAGTGATTTCCCACTTTTTTTGATAAGTTTAATCTACTTGACCATCACTTGACCTTTGAGTGTACCTGCTTGATCAGTTATCCTCCTATGGCCACAATCCTTCACGCAATTTGTTGTTTATCTAGTTGGTAGATCATGGGCTTATCCTTGCATTGGAAGATACAAGAAATATTCACACATACAAAACAGCCAATTAAGCACCAGAGTGAAAGAGGCAATCATTTAAGAAAATAGCACTGAGATAAGCATAGGAAGTTCAAAAAGTAGTTTGCAGTTCTCTACCCTCTTCTGATTTTGGATATCTCAGCTACTTCCATAAGAAGAACAGGTAGAAACCTCTTTCTTGAACCTCCCTGAATGTAGTTTATGCAGAAGTTTTTTTTTAAGTCAAACTTACTTTATCTCAATACTCATGATGGAAAACAAATGAGAGACTGACAGCTTTTTAGACCTTCCACTTGGGGTTTTTAAGGCATGAGGGAAGAGAATATCCCTCTGTCAGCTAAGCATCTACTGGAATGGATTTTAAATCATTTTAACAGTAATTTATCTACTTGTTGTGCACTATGCTACAGCACATCACAGTAAACTGCATTTTTACATGGCATTACAGTTTCAGACATTTTATTACATAATCTACAATGACATTTTTCTTGCTATATTCATTCTGCAAGAACAATGCAAAAATGACTACAACAATGCAAATGCAGTTTTCATATCATGCCTGCTTAGGATACATGGATAATACTGTTATACAGTATTTATTAATGCTTTCTCAGTCAATACGTTATGATGTATTGAATTCTTTTTGTCATGGGGCTCAATTGCTTAAATTTGGCAGTCAGATGAAATTATAAGAAATAAAAGACCAAGCCTAGTCAAACACCAACGTGATCCTAAAGTTTTATTGACTGCATTTTACAAATGTTATCCTTTAGGGCTGGAATGTCACTGAAAGGAGAAAGGTGGAGAAGTGGTTGGACTGAAAATGGTATGTCCCTTTTGCTCTCAGTAGAAGTCAAAAATTTGAGGTGGGAGTGCTATTAACCTCCATTTTCTTTGTATGGGTGACATTATTGTTTTAAGAAAAGTATTGCCTCTGAGTGATATTTACACGTAAAACTGTATTTAAGATAGAATATGTATTGGAGGGCATACAGCAGTATCTTTGCTGGTCAGGCATGAGATGCATTAAACATGTCCAAGTGAACCAGGACTGGTACTCTGCATGGTATGTAATGACATTTTTTTGTAAAAATTGCCTCTTGAAGGTTACTGATACTTGATCAAGCATCCTATTCTAAAAATTATGTGTTCACATTCACTGATAAGTATGAATATAGAAAATAACTACATTGCTGCTGCTCTCTAGAAAGTTCTGCATTACTATCAGCCATATACATCTTTGATTTACACGTTTTAAATAAACAGTAGCTATTAATTAGCAAGAACCAAACAGTTTATTTTAAGAAGGATTTTAATAAGTAGAAGAAGCATCTTTCCTGGAACTAGTTCTATTATCTCAATAGATGCCTCAAGTGGAAGCCTGATAGATGATATCAGAATCAGTTCCTCGTAGCATCTCTTCCTTTTTTTGAAGATAATCAAGGACAAGGTGGCACAAGATAAGTAGCAACAAGTATCATTACCTCCCTGAATCATCTCCATAACTGATACTGAGCTCCTGCAGGCAGCCCTGGCTTACAGTCTGTGCCTCCCAGGGAAGGTATTTCAACACGAGAAAGAGGCCCTACATCAGGGAGGAAGGATCCAGGCATATGAATGACCACATATGATATGAGAACTCCTCAGTATTTCCAGCTCCCCACTCCTGGAGTAAAGCTGTTTACCATAGGGATACCAGACTGTTTCTTTGGCCCCTGTCTTTTGCTTTTTTGACTGTTTTCAAACAGGAACACTGTTCAAAAAAAAAAAAAAAAAAAAAAAAAAAAAAGCATCCATTTCTTAACTCTCAAATAATTGTGGGTTTTTTTTCTAGGAGAAGAAATAAGTGCTTCTTATATAAACATAAGCAAATGATTGGCCTGCATTTGTAATTAATGACATCTCAAGACATGGATATTGAAGATCTGAGTTTTGCCACCAGTTTTATGCCTCAATTTTACTATAGTGTAAATGTCAATCCCTGTTTTAAAACCACACACCTAATGGCAAGTTCATAATTCCTCTAGATATCTCAACAGAAGGTTCTAATTTTCAAAGGGGTGAAACAGTTCCTTATTTTTTAAAATAACACATAATTACAAATTCAATAATTTAACTTAAAATAACAAAATTTTAATCTCCGTGGTCCATTGTCTCAGTTTTTCCATCTTTGTAAGTAAAACCACTGAGTTTTTTAAAAAGTGATTTTATTTTCTTGGATAACAAGATTTGCATCTGCATGTATTCTTATTTACTACTATTAAAAAGGTAGCCTTTTTTGCATTTTACAAGGCAAATCTTTACAAGTAACATGAAAGACTCTTTTTTCATTTGGTATCTTATTTCTAAGCAGGACACCATTATTAACAAGAATAGTTTATAGAAGTATAAGTAATTTTACTACAAACATTTCAGAATGCATACAATTATGTTATGACAGAATTTTATAGGTATCAATGAAAAAGAATTAGGCTTCTTATTTTGTGCATCCAGTTTCCATTCAAGTGACACATATAAAAATGTATTATTAATCCTGATGTAAAACCATGGATCTTGTCAATACTTACCAGGGCTTAAAAAACTAGAGAACACTGTTGTTATAATAAAGGATATGGCACACACACACAATTTCCCTACGTTGACTTTAATGCCTTAATACTACTACATCTTACCAGTAGGCAGCACTGTTACATCTTTTTAGACGTTAGCAATGTTAATGACATACAGTGCCATCTGCAACTTTCTACATAATATCTGACCTTTACTTCCATTCAACCCTCATTATTTTTTCTTCACGCAGTGTTTCTATCTCCCAGATTTTATTTCATAAAAGAAAATAAGAAGAAAATCAAAATGCTGGAATATTTTTTAGCACATCAAAAATGGGAAATGGAAACTGGAATGGTATATTGGATTGCATTAATCAATTACCATAGCTGTCACTGTTTAAAACATGGCAATATCTATATCAAATGATGAATTACCTTAGGCAAATATCTCAGTAACAGAAATAATTCATTTCAGTATTGATTAAATCATTTACACCTTTAAGATCTTAAGAGAACAAACTGGTAGAATAAACAATGGTCCTGGTCCAGCAAACCGTTATTCAAATGAAGAGCACACAAGCCTTCAGTTATGACAGTCTAATCTTAAATTGGACTTTCTTCTCAAGAAGGATTTCAAGTGTAAAAGACTATAAAAATGAATTTCATACTAGAAAAATGAATTTCATAAACCAAATAACCTTTTCTTACTGCTTTTTTGAAAATGGCCAAGCCTAAATATACAAACATGTACAGTCTTCATAACTGATCATTTTCAGTTTTTCCATTTCACAGAGTTTGTATCAACTAATTGGACCCTGATCTTGTATTTGCAAAAAATTAAAATTCACTACTGAGTTCAACAGGATTTTTGGATGTACAAGGAAGGAAGAATTTTGTGCCAAATTTAAGTGTACCCTGCTGCAAAGGTTACTGACAGGTGTTAATAAGTATATTGACAAAGTACAGACAATGAATACTTACATAAGAAAATTTATCTACTTTATATATATTTATATGTGTAGAAACACACATATTTATATGAGTAGAAGTTTAAAACAAACCACATTCTCTTAGTTAATTGGTAAACAAGATACACTACTTTAAACATCTTAGCAGTGCCAAAGATTTTTACCACTTTCTGTCCTACTTTCACACCAAAATTACAATTTCATATTTCATAAAAAGGCACTGAAACGTAAAATGGGCCAACATCAAAATATAACAAGGAAGCAAAGATAAATTAGAGGAATTCTTTGGTTCTTTCACTAACTAATCAGATATATACAGAAAAGGACCTTTTAAGTTTAATGATACCTGCTCATTAAATGATGCTAAACACTAAAATACCACGAACAGCAGGGAATTTCAGTTTACATTAGAGAAAAAAATAAAAGGGTAAAAATGACTGAAGTTGGCCAGTTCAAGCTGATAGGGCACTTCAAATGAATAACAGAAGAATAAAAGAGACACTCTAGGTTAAATTAGGTTCTCCTATGCCTTTTCTTGAAAGTGCTTAACTTCACAAATTTTATTTGAATTAACTAACCTGCCAAAATCAAAGACTTGAATAGGGGTAAAGTTAAACAAGCAACCATACTTCACAGTAAGTTTACCCATTAAACAGCAGATAAAACCTCTGCATAAGAAAAGATGGGAGAAACAGTTTTAGACATGCATTTTTTCCTTCTCTAGTCAGGAAAATGTCATCCCTGTCATACGTTTGAAGTAAAGCTCTACTTCAGAATAAAACTATTCAGATATGAAACTTAATTCCTCTAATAATTTGTTTATAAGAATCCGATTTCCTCAGTTCAGGAAAGTTGCACAGTTTTCTTTCTCACCATTTGAAATGTATAATACTTGAGTATTATGATTTTAGTATGACATTAAAGGTACTAAACAATTATATGATATTACCTGACTAATAACTTTTGCAAAAACACTGCAAAGCATTTAAGGAAAATATGCTATTTGAAGAAATCAACAAAGTTGAAGGAAAAGGAACAAAAGTTGTAAATAAAAATGTGGCTTCAGATCTTTCTCAAAGTACATGCTACACTCTATACTCTATATTAATTTTGTTTGAAGGTGATTACTTTTATCATTAAGAATAAAAATACTTCCAATCTGTTTCTTGGGTTTTTTTTCCTCCTGCATAGGCAGCTGTAACACAGTAATAAAATACATATTTCACATAGTTACAATCTGTTTCTCACACTTCCAACAAATTTTCTTTCTGCTCTTAAATTTAATAAATAAAAAAAAAAACAAACAAGAAAAAACAAAACTCACTTTATTAAGCAGGAAAACATTTCCTAACAGAGAAATTTTAACTGCAAAAACTGCAGTCCCGAAAAGCAATCCTTGTACGCTGCACAACCTGCTTGAAAGACTCAGCTGTAAGATCAGCCGGTTCTCTGGCATTTAGGGTTTATTCTTTAGTACACAAAATGCTTCTAGATTGTGTTAGCTATTTTTAGCTAGTATCTTAGCAATTTCAGAGAGGGATTAAGTAAAAGAAAGAGGAGAAAGGAGCAAAAATATATCTGGGACTGTACAGGTAGCAACTCTCTCCCTCTGGGTCTATCCCAGGCAAAGTAAGTGTCTCTGTTCCTTAACATCTCTCCCAGAAACCCTTCACCTTTACTGACTAATGTTCAGCCTGAGGATGCAACATTGCATTGGGACACAAAAGCCATGATGTTGGTCATTCACAGAAAAAAAAATTGGATTTGATTTTCAAAGATGATTAGCAGTCATGGTGGCCAAGGACGACCCATTAATCTCACAGGTTTGAATATTAACCCACAAGACTTGGGTAATTGCTGTTTACCTCACTGAGGGACTGCATGATTATTCTCATGGCTTTGAAACACTCCAAATGCTCTAAGTATGTCAGGAATGCAAACAAATATGACCCCAAAGTAAGAGGTGCTGACATACTTGTTCTCTTTGGTCACTGACTGACAGTAGACCCTTCAGATAGCCACCTCCAAGGGGATGAACCTATGCCTCCATCTAGGTAAGTGCCATCACCTTTAAACCTTACGCTCAGAAACAAAGCTGTTTTATCAAAATACCACTATATAAAGGTGCTGAGTGATGGGTGCCGTGTCACCCTTAGAAGAAAGACTAGATTGCTTTTAGTATGCCACAGCTGTAACTGGCAAGATACCAGAGAGCATCACCCATCTGCAAGAAATCTGAACAACTGATAAAAGGCCCAGTAGGAGTTGTAGAATAACTGTGTATGAAAACTCCATATATAAAGTGATGGTCTAAAACATGAGAAATATTTTTGCTCTAGAAAAGTTCCCATAAAAATACAAGACACATTAAGGATGGGGCTGAGATAAAGTAAATAAATATCTTTCAGAAAATGAATAGTTCACATCCCATGAAAGAGCCAGGCAAATCTCTTGGCCCTTGTAACCAACCTGACAGCATTGACCAAGGAACAGTCTTGCATATGCTCAGAAGTATATAAAGGCTCTCCCACAGTTCACTGCAAACAACTAAGCCCACTGGAGCATGAAGAACACTGAGTTATGTTTCCCATGCCTTAACAATACAATCAGAGCTAACAAGGCCATGGTGGCACAGATACAATTTTTTTTTATTCACACCTGCACTGGGTTAACTCAAGTGAATAAACCCAAGCATCTCCTGTTTGTGTGAAATTCAGCGAAGAACTTCCTCAGAGATATTTCTCCTAGTCAGAGTACCATCAGCATGCATCAGAAAGAAGTCCCAGTATACCCAGAACTGATTCATGGAAGGTAAGACTGGGTACATCTGATGTAAGTATTCTGAAGGAATGTTATTCTCAAAAAAAATCCTATGTGCTTGGTTTACAGTTATTGTTAGAACACTGATACATGCCACTGCATTACATTGCACAAATATTTATACAAGACTTTAATTAGACCCCTTAGCTAAATATTACATGACATTCAAGCTCTGATGTCATATAATAGAATGTAGAGATCGGAAAAATTTCTCCTAACCATTGATCTATTTGATACTACTTAGAAGCCAATATGCTCTTTCAAAAAATGACCAAATATTGTAACTATTACTGTACTTTGTCAAAAGCTGAGAAGTGCTTGCAGATGCAAGAATAAATGCACTTATATTAAGACTGGGGGGGGGGGGAGGATTACCTGCTACCCTGGAAAATAATATGGAAAACCACCTGCCTGCCCAAGAACATCCAACTATTTTAACTGTATCATGAGAAAAATGGCTGCCCTTTAGAGCCCACCAAGTTACACAGTTTTAAACCAGACACTTGTCAGATTGTGTGCAGTCTATTGTACACAAATGAGAAATTCTATCTCAGGTTAATCTTTAGTATTTCTATTACTTTACCTCATTACCACTGTCTTATCTCCTATTTAGAGTTTTGTTTATACATATGAAATTGTTCATTGATCCTAGAATTAATTTTCTTTTCTCTTACACTGTCTGCATTCCCTTTAATGTCATTCTCCCCCCTTTGTCCAGTTTTCTCACTCTGCTTTTCCATTAGTCTCATCTTTTATCCAGTTACTTCTTTACTATGAAAAAACCCCTTTGACTTAATTTTGAAGAACACATTAATAAGTGATCCTTTCACTTTTATTTCTAGTTCCCTTGTCTCTTCCTTCTTATCTCCATCTTCCTTCCTATCTGAGTCATTCATTCTAGAGTTTCTATTCCTTTCAGGCCCTTCCAGCCTTAAAATCTATCATCTTCATTGAAAACATTACTATTTGTCTTATTTAAAATTGTGAAAAAGCAAGAATTAACAAAGAACAGGTCTAACTGAATAAACCTGCATCTAACATTTTAACACGTATCTCAGAGAAGGCAATCTGAATTGCGTTTGGCCTATCTTGAAGGACCATGTGGTATCCAGTAGATTAAAAGAGACATGTTTTCTTTTTTTACCAAATTATTAACCATTATATTGGTAAAGGCCTTCCTTGCTAACACAGTTTCACAGACAGTGCTTTCTTCTTTTGAAATAATTTATAAGCTTCTGCTATTAACTTATTTACAAATTAACCCAATACCTGTATTATTGGTCACAATTCTTAGATATGTCCCCAGAATATATTCCTTTTATAGATAAATTATTGATTGAACTATCCATGACTTTGTGAACGGGAATTCCTTCTATTGAGTGGGAGTACCAAAGTTTACTAAGTATGGCAAATTGCTGCTGACTGTGGAAGAACCCCTACAGAGCATGAGATTCAGATTCCCTACAATGTCAACAGAACATGGTGTTGGCAACATCAAGGTTGTCAGCTCAATCCCTGTATGGGACATTTACTTAAGAGCTCCACTCGATCCTTGTGGGTCCCTTCCCACTAAGGATATTCTGTCAATCTGAGACTGAGATTATAAATTTACACCTGAATGCAATCACAGTGTGCTAGGTGCTTTCCAAACAGTGGAGAACTTATGTGGTTACCATGTAATTCTGAATAGATGAAGTCCTGTTTCATAATTTGCAAACAGGGAATAGCAGAAGCTGCCTTCTTTAGTGAAAAACTACCATTCCAGAAAAAATTGATTTCTATTAAAACCCCAAAATTATTCTTGCCCAATGCTATAATCTAAAGAGGATTATATTAAAAGACTAAGATAAAGTATGATTTTAAAACAGATTGGCCATATTTTAGCTATCTTAACAACACTGAGTCGTACTCATGTTTCCTCTCACTCTCCTTACCATTATTTATTTGCTTTCTGCATAGATTCCGAAATAACTTAAACTGCTTACAGTCCACATTTTTTTGTAATGGGAAGAGGCAAATAAAATCTTACAAAATCTAAAATGGAACAGGAAACATCTCCCTTTTTCCTACTGTATATGGCAACGTGTTGAAGCTGGCCATTGAGATTAAGAACACACGTGATCACCTCAATTCCTTTAGATGGGAGAGAAAGGTCAGGAACCTATCTAAGAAAAAGTCTAGATGAGGTGATATAGAAGCTTCCTTTATGCTTCTTTTAAAGAATTTCACCAGAAAGTGGTATTTGACCCTACCGAAGGTAAGCAGAGTCCAGAGATTGTCTTTAAAACTTAGTATTTCTCAGCAATTGCCTAAAAATTCAGTCTGAGATTGTGCCACTTTCCATTACAACAAGAACAAAAAAAGACATCGTTCCTTAACATTTCTTTCCTTTATCACAATAAAAATTGATGTCCAAATTGCATCTTTTTGATCTGTTTTTCTTAGGTTAACCTTAGTTTTTCATCCTGGGGAAATGTCTCTAACATGGTTTGACAGTTTTCCAGTAAGTTATTTATATTAAAATACTCTTATATACCGGGGGGGGGAAAAATTCTTTATGATTTGGACTTACTATTTTCAAAGAGAAGTACAGAGGCAGGATTTAGCTTCACATTAAAATGTTTAAATTTAGGTCCTAACATGCATGTTCAGCTTCTATTACTTTATTTCAATCAAGAAGAATTTGTGCTTCTACAATCTGTACAGTCCATGGAGCCTAGAGAGAAATGAACCCATTCACAAGGGTTCTTAATTGCCTAAATTTTAACTGTTGTTATTTTTGCTGACCTCTTATATCATGCCCAATTTTTAGGTGCCAGCTCAGTAGGGAAAGGTCTCCCATTAGATCTGCTAACCCTCTGTGGACATCTCAGGTATCTAAAGGCATCTCTAGTAACACTAGAAACGTTTGTTTGGGCAAATAAATCCCACTCTTGACACCTATCTAAGGGCAAGCAGAATCCCTCTCCAATTGTCTCTGATTTAAGTGGGAGGTCCATTCATTACAAATCAAAATTCTGCTACCTACTGCAGGTGCAGACACCTATGACTGGACTTCAGTCTGAGTTCTGAACCTTATTCAAGATGCATTCAGGCTTGTCAGCTGGACAACATGACTAAACAAGAATTAAAAATGGTATACAATGAAAATACAAAGGAACTATTCTATATATGTCTGACAGGACCACATATGGAAGCTGCTTCAATGAACCTTTTTTGTAGAAAAGTGACATCCCCTTGAATTTCTTTTTACTAATAGAATTAGATTTCAAGAATTTACTACCCAGATCACTTATACCTAAAATGATGAAGTTGTTCTCAATTTTTTCTCATGTAAAAACCTGTAAGTTTTTGTAAGTTTCTCTATGCATCCCTAATTTTCATAAAGTTAAACAAATTTTTCATGAAAGGGGAACTTAGATTTGTATGTTACTTTATTAGTTCTGTTTTGTAAAAGAAGATCAATACAATCATTTTGCATTTCAATCAACAATAAATATCTTCTAGGCCTTCTAAGCCACTCCAAATGTGACAGACCTTCCACCATCCTAAGTTGCTCCAAGTTTAATGAAAAAGATACAGGCATTGTTAATGTACCCACCAAAATAGGGGCTCTGTCACAATTGCTGTGCCACAACATCATCACACTGGTAACATGAATGTGGTGGGGGTTTTTTTTGGTGGTTTTTTTTTTTTTTTTTTTTTTTTGTTTTTTTTTTGTTTTTTTTTGGTTTTTTTTGGTTTTTTTTGGTTTGTTTTTTTTTTGTTTTGTTTTGTTTTTGTTTATTTTTTTTAAAGAAATAGGATTGGTGTCTATACCTTAGAATATCAAAATTTATATAAAAATACTAAAATCCAGCTGCCAGAATTAGAAAGCTAAATGAATACTAAGAGCTTTTATTAGCAGAAAAATTGCTAATTTTTTACCTCCTGGTAAAATTTAAAAATTTACAAAGATATCTGAAATTCATTTCAATGAATTTGAGTTTAATCTTGAAAACTTGACCCAAAAGTGGAAAAGACTGAAGATAATCAGATATTCAGTACTGTCGTGGTTTTTGATTTTTCTATGTAACAAGGTTTTTCTTGGACACTCATTTTTACCTAGAGCTTCTCTATTGTGGGTAATATATGTCTTTGCTACTGCAAGAAGTGTTTGTCAACTGTAAGGGGCTCACCAGGCTTGATGCAGGACTGCAGAAAAGACAGAGGTTTCTCTCTGCCTTAACATCCCTCACCATAAGGAAACCCTGTGAGGTAACATTTTTTTACTTATCTTCCACAACTCTACTTGCATCAGAAAAGAAAATTATAGAAAGGGGAAATAAGAGGGAAAGCATCTTACCTTTACCCAGATCAGGAAAAGCAGTTTTACTGATATTACAAAACAGAGGAGGGGAAGGGAAATCACCACTGGTTCAGAGATGCGGTTGAAGTAACTACTACTGTTGCTGGTGTTTGTTCTTCTGGAACAAAGAATGACAGGATTCATGGGCAGGGACCTTATGAGCTGCTGCACTCTTGGCCAATCAATGAAAAGAGCAAGGGAGGACACTAGTTCCTCATTTGAACTTCAGGAAAAGGGAAGCAGAAGAGAAAACAGCATATTTGCAAGAGCAGTGCAAGAGACCACAAAAAGGATATGCATAGGAAGCATATACTGGGAATTATATATTAGTCCCCCAATACAGTGATGCCCTCTGTACAGTGTATCAGACAGTAAAAATTCTTTTCCTACATCTCCAATGACTGTCTTTTCCCACACCATTCAAATCCTCAAGTTTCCTTCCATGCTTCACATCTGTCACCATGATGGTCTTCCCTCAGCACTCCAGAGCTTGTTCTGCCAGAGGTTCAAAGTCCATCAATCAATGTGAAATTAAAAACCACATGAACCATTCTGACATCTACCATGGAGTGACTACTACCAACTCCTAATAATACCAATAAAAAGAAAGCATGTTTACAGCACATCATACACACTGATGACTGTACATTCATAATCCTAATTACTCTTCTGCCTGATGTGAGTTTTCCTGAACGGCAAAGAGTTTATTTTTTTTCTTTCCTCTTGGCATAATAATATATTAGTCTTTTCACTTTTTCGTGAATTTGTGAAGATTTGTCTTTGTTTTGCATGGATACTCTGCAAAAAAACATTCACCTATTCAGATACTTTTCATAATTATGCAACTTACTATATAGAGCAATACTAAATCCACTGGCATCGTTAAGCTACTTTGGAAAACAGACATGCTATGTACATCCTCTTATATATACATATAAATATTTTTTTTTCCTCTACCAAAGCAGCTGGTACAAGTCTTCACAAACCAGTGAAGCATATGGCAAATTGGGAATACCAGACATGACAGGAATAGCCATAACTCTATTCATGTCAACAGTGTTTATAGGGACAGAAGCTCTTTTCCCAGTCAGAAGAAATAAGGCTAGTGCATATCTGGAGGAGAAATAAAGCCTCAAGAAAAAAAAAAGGTACTGCTCTACAACACAGAGCAATGTATATCCCTTATTCACAGTAGATTAGCACAAAATAAAATATAAAATACTACCTTTTTGTAATTGCATTGAATCCAATGAATCAATGATAAGGATTTGAGTAAAGGTAGCTACAAATACCTTGTAAGCTATACACATATTGCAGAATACTTAGAGATTACTTACCTAATAAAATTCAAAAGTAGCTAGAAACTCAAGGTGGTGATCAAACTGATTTTACAATTGATTTTGTTCTTTTTCTTAGCAGATGTCAAAGATGCCAGAAATCTTAGATAAAAATATACGGTTTAGGATCTCAGGAGAATGCAGTCAATGGGACTGCACCGTGAGAAAAACAGGCAGAAATGCAATCATGTTGGTCAGCATTACACTGCTCAGGGTGTTCAGAGAAAACCTACTATCTACAGGAGAGATTTGGAGAACAATACTGGGGAATAAGGAAGAGAGGAAGAAAAGAACTGAGAAGGCTGATAGGGCCATGTAATTACCATCTCTTTCATATGACTACATTCACCAACAGTGACCACACCTAGTCTCAGATATATCTTTGCAGAAATTACCATTTGTTTCACTTTAGAAGGTGTTTTGAGAACCTAAACTTCTAGAAAAATCCCTCAAAGATCAATGTTTGGAGTAACTTCATAAAATCCAAGACTGAATCCAAATGTTTGGTTTCTAGTTACCTTTCTTGAAAGAAATACTATCCAAAGTCAAACACCCAGAACAGAAACTAAAAATCTTTTTAGATAGAACATAAAAAGGAAAACATGGAACGGTTTTAAGTTTGGTCACTGCTCACCACATATTAGAATAAAATATTTAAAACTATTGGAACTATAGAGCCAAAATAAAGCAAACAAAAAGACAGAAAACCAGTTCTATAAAACCCATGTATTCACTGCAACTTTAAAAAAATATGAAGAGAAACCCAAATAAATCACAAGTGTAGGAAAGGGGAGTCTGAAGAGCCTGCAAGTGGGGGTATTTTTCAGAAACACTGGGAAGTAATAATATTTTAGTCATGCTAGAGCATCTAGGCTATTCTGATTTGGAATAGACAAGACACCCGGACAGCTTGAAGGTGGAGCAGTCTGACCAGAGGCTGAGAACCATGACTGATGTGCTCCTTAAGAAACTGACATTCAAAGGACAGCTCAAAATCTTCTCTTCTGTGCAGGCTAGGGTTAGCACTAAATGCTTTATTTATCTCCTCTATCCCAAATAAAATTTGAGATTACACCTGTGAAACAGGACACATTTAAAAAGGTAAGGTGGGTAAGTTGATTAGCTAATTAACCAAGCTCTTATATACAACCCATAGGGAGCATCTCAAATGCATAGGACATCTTTTGTTATTAAAAAAAAATAGGACAAGGAAAATTTATCATTAAAATATATTTCACTAATTATACCACCTGGAGTTCCTTCCACAAAACAAACTTTTAATTAGAAACTGTGGGTTTATAGAAAATGTTTGCTATAAATTTTTGATTGTTTATTAAAAGTAGAATGTGGAAAGTTCCTTGCATGCTAAGGGCACAACTATACCACATCAGAGGGTGCACTTTGTCTTCTTAAAGGGCTCAGGAATATCTTCAGAAAGTATTGGCATTTATTTTTTGTATCCTTTGTAAGAACAGGTAAAACTTATTTTTTCATGGTAGAAGAGCTTTACTAATTGTAGACAAATTATTTCCTCTTTAAGGCGGTAGTAAAACCTGATAAGAAATTCAATATGAGCCAACCTGAGAAGCTGGAAACTCAAGTCCCATACAGGCCCTTTGTATCACTTGAGTGCTCCAAAGCAGTTGCTTTCTTCCCAGAAGTATCCGTCACTTCATTCTCCACTTCTGGAGAAACTCAGCTCGTACACTGCATTGCTCTCTGTGTTGCAAAGTACAGCCTTGCCTTGCACTGGAGCTTAGCTACATCTGTCATGTATAAAATAACTTAAATTGCTTATAGAATGTCTTAAGGAACCAGGAGAAAAGTACTGCTTTTAAGATATGCTGAGAAAAACAGCACAGACACAAGGGAACATTTTTGATGCCCATCTTCATGCTCTTAAAATAACATTTCATTTCTTTCTTTTACTTTTCAAAATATTATTAGTTTAATTCTTTTTCTGAATAGGTTTTTTCCCCTGAATATTTGTCTTAAATAAGGAGTTATGAGAAAGTAACTGGACAGGCAAGGCTGTATGACTCTCTATATGTGATATTAAAGGGACAAATCCCTATTTCACATATTTCCTTAGTCCTCATACAAGGGAAGAACCATGAGGTCCCATCGGTGGAGCTGGCAAAAGAAAGCAAACAGCAGTCCTCCAAAACCACGAGTGATCAAGAAAGAACAATGGCCTGCATTTATTGCCGGGTAGTGCTCCCAGTTGAGTTAAAAAAGTTGTGCCCTAATTAAACTGAGCACTTTACATCTTGTTTTTCTTCTTGCATGGCTGGGACAATTAAGCATCCTTTGATGTAGAGTGCTCTGAGGAAATCTCCCAATTACTTTATGAACAATTTTTATCATAAAGCCTGAGAGAATTTATTGAAACCACCTACAGTGGAATGAGGCCAAAACCAATCAACACTGGATGACCACATTTAGGGCTAAGGACTTTAAACTAGAGGTCACTAAGACCGCAAGCAACACACCATACAGAGAAATTTAAGCTCTGGAAGTGCTGGTTGAGTACAGTAAGCTGAAAAAAATTCTGTGCAATTTCTGTGCAGAAACTACTCACTTCTTGAACAGAAAGTGTTGACAACCACTGATTTTCTGTGTACTGGAGGTTTTATTATACTCTGACTGTAAACTAAATTAAAGTACATGTAACTGTCCTGCTTAATCCAGTTGGAAAAGACATTTTGTTACTTTTTACCACCAATAAGCAAAAATATTACTAATTTCAAGTATTGGATATTTGAAATAGTTTATTATCCTAAGTTCAAAGGGTTATGGACACAGAACAGTAAGGATTATTTCCCCCTTCAAACCTACTGTTTTCATATGCAACCATGGCGTAGGTTTTCCTCTATAAACTGATCCATTTTCACCTTAAAACTAGTTATGTTAAGTAGTGTATCTAAAAAAATAGGAATACTGAAGAAATAGTCTTAAAAAGCAATATGTATATATATTCAAAATATATTTAAATCTTAAGCTATTTATTATTATGACTATCATACAATATTTCATTAATTGGTACATGCAATTCATCAGAGTTTAGATGAACCATTAGTACAACTTTTTAAAAAGTAATTTTTAGATGACAGAATAGGGAAATAGCAATTTAAAAAATAGCACTATTTGTAAAAAGCACCAGTTATAGTGTCTTCCAGCTTTAGGAAAAGTATCACTTTCATGTTGTGCTAATGTCTAAAAAATTTTAGGTCAACTCTATTGTATCCATTCAGTGTCCACTTGTGACAATAAAAAAAGTACCCACAACGTAAAGAGGACAATTATGCAATTGGCTTACCAAAAATATACTTTCTTTTCAGCATAAGGAAAGTATAGTATTTCCAACTCTCATTTTTAATTACTTGTTTTGTGCATGGAGTAAAATTTTTTTGTGAAATTTGACTGTCTCTGTAAGTCAGCTCTCTGTCACTAAGTATTTTTAATTAAAATGTGAATTAAGTTTTAACGATACTGTTATTATTCACTTAACTAGCACAAACTGGGCAGAAGATATATATATAATAATAAACCAGCATAAAATTCCCTACAAGGCAATTCATCATTAGTACAAATTAGCTCTAAAACATATCATAGTCAAGTAAAAAAAGCTTCAATTATTTTGCCTTACAGTATAATAATGAGTCTTAACTAGGGAGTAAAGATACAGTAATTTAGTAATGTTAAGATCTATACACTGGAAAAGACCACTTCTGCTGTTGAAATATTCTACTCCCCAAACAAATAGCGGACTGTACTTCAAATGCATTGCAAGACTATTAGGTAATCTTTTTCTTTGTTTAGATTCAGTAGGGTTCAGTGACAAACATTCATCTTTTCTTTCTAGAAAAGTTCCTGTTCTTTTGCTTAGTTAAGAATTGCCTTAGTTTTTAGTAGCATACTCACAATTTACTTCACCACTGATTAGCCTCACACAATGAACTTCAAACAAAATGCAAAAAATGATCACTTAACTATTTTAAAATTATGAATTACTTGTTCAATGTTTAGATCGCAGCGGTAAGAGCAGTTATAGCTGTAGGTAGGCTAATAGAATCAGACACAAAGCTTCTGAAATAAACCAATACCAGCTGCTCCCATGCCTCATTACTCGGCAGTAGCTGCTCGCCTGAAATATTGTACGTTGCAGAATCATTGGCTTTCAAAAGCCACACAGACTTTTGAGAGGACATAGCTGTACAAAACAGACAGACACTTCCCTCAGACAGAAAAAAAAAAAAAAAGAAAAAAGGAAAAGGAAAGTCCTATACTTCAGGGTATATGTGCAACTATTTTCCATTCTTAGGCACACATATTTTCCACCATCATGTATTTTACTTATTTTAACAGGTGAAAGCAATTAGATTTTAAAATTATTATATTGTCAGTGCTCCCACTTCTAAAAGAATAATTTTAAAATTCTAAAACTAATGAAATAACTTTTTGATTAGAAACACACAGTTTGTGCTTAGAGAAGATTTTGAAGTAGGAATGAGTATCATAATCAGTGTCTGATCATTTAGCTGACTAAGAGAGGACATTAATGGGAGAAAAAAATTGACTACAGATATATCATGCAGTCAAAAATGCTATGCGCATGTATCATTTTCTATGGCTATAAACACACTGTTCAAAAACAGAACTTATAAAAAAGAATAACTTTCAAAAATCCTTATTAAATTAGTTGAGCTTGCTGTACTCTGCAAAAATTAGATTGCAACACTAAAACTCTCAGTAAAAGGTGCTTTCAGACCCTCATCATCTCAAACAGTCATTAAGAAAGACTAAAGAGATTCACCTTCTTGAAACAGAAGTAATTTTAATGTAGAAGTTTACACAATTAAAATTACAGAGGTTTAATTTCCAACAAGCCCCAAAGAATTCAATCTTCCATGGCTCTCAGGACTCATCTTCAACACAGAGGGTTAGCTTTAAACATTTATGTAATACATTTGCTAATAGAATTAAAAACTTGAGAATGTTTCAAAGAACATTTATATTCTAACAGGAATCAATTGTGTACTTCTAATTTGCCCACTCAGAAGATAATATTTGATATACACAAATTAATTAGGCAGAAAGATCAAGGCAGACTTCTGGTTTATTGAAAAAAAAACTGAACACAGTGTTCCATAGGTATTCTGGAGTATCATTTAGAGGCAGTATGTCACAATATCATTCTTAATTTTTAAATCCTAAAATAATGAAAAGCGAGTTCTGTGCTGGTATGTCTTACAGAACAGCATTGTCCTTTTATATCAGTCATTAAGTGTTTTTTCTAATATTTCGTAACTCTGAAACTGTCATCTGTATAATAAAATAAATTTCACTCACCATTTTCAGTCTAGTAAGTGCTTACTGAGTATTATTTGCCTTACTCTCAAGTGGAAAATTATGAAAATGATTACACGAAATCTAAAATGTAAGCAGTCACTTGCAGTAAGCATGTTAAGTAAGTCAATACCTTATAAGTTCATCAGATAAATTGTTACATGTTTAGAGATTGTCTTGCTTTTTCAGTGGAATGATACAGTCATCATTATACCTTAGAAGACTATTCATCCAATTTTAATTGCTTTAATTTAAACAACTTGCTAATAAATAAAACACAGATAGTAAAACAAATAAAACAAAATTTGAGCTGAAAAAAAAACCAACTCTGAATACTTGAATACAGTATTCTGTTACTTTAAAGAAAGAACGTTATTTTCAGTAAAATGAGGCCTCTCTTTCTTCTCTATTTGCCAGATTTAAAATAAATTGTACTCAATAGCCTGGACTGCCTTTGACAAATAAAAAAACACCAATCAAAAAATTATCATGAAATAGTAGAGGAAAAAAAGTGTCTTGGGTCAGAGAGGTGGAGTAGCATCCAGACAGTGCAAATCTGGACCAGAAGTGATTTCTTCACTGCTGGACACTCATCTTATGAAGCAATCAGGCATAATTTCCTCCACCTCTAGCAGAATTACAGCATAGCCAAGCTAAGGAGCCTGGCAATAAATCAGTTCAAAATTCAACATTTACAGTGATATCCCTTATACTAATGACACATCCATGTCTGAAGGCCATAAATTCATTACCAAGTAAACAAAGAGAATAAGAGAGTGTAATCCTTTTGGTATTACTGTGCCATGGCACTTAAAAACCGGCTGACAGTATAACTACATTCCCAAAACGTAACATTTACTAACAAAACCTGAGATGTTGTAAAGGGAATTTTGGTTAAATCAGAGCTTTTTCTGACATTGGTTCACTTCATTTCAGGAGCCTCCACCCCCATATTTTTAAGGAAATATCTGTAGGCTATGGATCAAAAAAGCATGTAAAAACTGGATGTGTTCGTTAACACAGTGTGAACACTTCATATTTGATTTCTAAGCAGAAAACTAAGGTCTGGTGGTAATGCTACAAGTGCAGTCTCGGCCATACACCACCCAGATCCCTAAAGTGAATGTTTTTAACAAAAAAGTCTGCTGCATCTGTATGGCAAGGTTTTGGTAGCAGGGGGGCTACAGGTGTGGCTTCTGGGAGAAAACACTTACACCTAATGGAGCCAAAACAGCTGGCTCTGGGACAGACTCGCTGCTGGCCAAAGCCAAGCCCATCACCAGCTGTGGCTGTGCCTTTAGGAAAATGTATTCAAGAAGGAGGGAAAGTTGCTGCAAACAGCAATGGCAGCCAGAGACAGAAGTGAGAACATGGGAGAGGAACAGCTGTGCAGACACCCAGGTCAGTGAAGAAGGAGAGGGGGGAGGTGCTAAAGGAGTCAAAACCTGCAGCCTATGGAGGACCACATACCAGAGCAGGTGGATGCTTGAAGAATGCTGTGACCACACTGGAGCCCATGCTGGAGCAGGCTCCTGGCAGGACCTGTGGCCCCATAGACAGAGGAGCCCAGGCTGGAGCAGGTTTTCTGGCAGGCCTTGTGACCCATGGGGGACCCATGCTGAAGCAGTGTGCTCCTGAGGGGCTGCACCCCACAGAAGAGACCAATGCTGGAGTAGTTCCTGAGAAACTGAAGCCCATGGGAAGGACTCAACATGAGAGAAGTTCATGGAGGACTGTCTCCCATGGGAGGGATCTCACAGTGGAGCAGAGGAAGAGCATGAAGAGTCCTCTCTGAGGAGGAAGGAGTGGCAGAGACAATGTGTGACGAATGACTGCAGCCCCCACTCCTCATCCCCCTGCGGTGCTGGGTGGATGAGGAAAGACGTGGAGGATTTGGAAGTACAGCTAAACCCAGAAAGACATGGGGGTGGAGGGACAGTGGTTTAGATTTAGGTTGTTGTGGTTTTTTTTTTTGTTTTGTTTTGTTTTGTTTTTTTGTTTTTTTTGTTTTTTTGTTTTTTGTTTTTTTTTTTTTTTTTGTTTTGTTTTTTTGTTTTTTTTTTTTTATTATCTTACTCTGATTTTGATTGAAAATGAATTAAATTTGCCTGTTTTGTCCATGATGGTAACTGGTGACTGATCTCTCCCTGCCCTTATCCCAACCCTGGAGTCTGTCATTATCTTTTTCTCTGCCCTGTACAACTGATGAGGGGAGAGATAATATGGTGGGAACCTGGTGTCCACCCAGGATCAACGTGCCACAAAAAGGCATATAAATAAGAGAAACCTAAAAGGTGTTAATAAAAATCCACAACCTTCAGGGCTTAAGAAAATAACAACCAATTTCTTAAATGTAATTGGGAAAGAATAGGCATTTAGCAAATCTCATTTTGGGAGAAAGGGAGATATTTTATTAAAATCCAGAGAGATAATTTATACCCCAAAAGTGTAAAAGCCAACGGAGAGCAATTAAAGCTAAAGAAATTCACTGAAATATTAACTCTGAGTTTTAACAAATCTAGGGATACTCTACAAGATCAAGAAAATTGCAAAATCTTAATGTTGCATTTATGTTTATAATGATCAAACCTGAGAAACTATAGCTTGGCTGACATCAAGCAAGTATAAATTCTAGAAAGGTTGAGGAGTAAATAATTAAGAAATGGAAGCGTAATTCATTCACTTGTAAGTCTTGTCAACTAAACTTGATACCATTTTTTATGCTACAACAAGTTTGGCTAATAACATTAGCTTGCATTGTCATAGTACACTTAGATTGCTATAAGATTTAATCTTGCATGACATTTTCAAGCACCATACAAAATCAATACTCTACATTACATGGATTAAAACTGTTTAAATACACAGATCTTGAAAACTCTAAGTGGAAAATTGTCAGACAATGTAGGTTCTCTGAAGAACTTTTATTGTCCCAAATTTATTACTTCCATTGTAAATCAGAGATTAATTTTTTCAGATGACCTCAGCCTTGATACAATGGGAAATATCAATCAAAGAGATGGGCCCATCTTTCTCAGTATAACTCATCTGAGCCTCACACAGCTAAAATGTACCTCTCAAACTGATATATTAAAACTATAATCCAGTTCATTTATATAACAAAGGGTTAAGAGATAACTTGCTAGCCAACTGTAAGCATCTATAAGGCATGAGATACTTTAGAGTAGACAGCTGTTTAATTTAGCTGAAAAAAGGATTTAGGAATCGACTGGTAGAAAACTGTTACTTGACTATTCATGTAAAAGTCACATTTCTTTATTTCTAAATAATGACAATAAATAACCTATTAGTACTAACTGTTGATAGATATGGAAGATTAGCTACATTTTCAAATCTTTATATCTTTCATATCTTTCTGAAAGGGATCTCACATTTCAAATGGAAGTTATAGTATCCAGGAAGCCACAAAATCTTTCAGGAGTGTCTGAGATCTACCAACACTATGCAATAAGCCCAAGTAATTTAGGAGGACTGGATTACCCATCTTTTCACACAGCAACCCACCAAAAACAAGGGAGAAAAGCAAGATCTGGCTTTAAAAAACATGTGCCAGAAGTTCTTGAGGACTGGAAGAAGTGTATAGCATAAACAAAACTACAAGTTTATAGCTATTTATATTTATTTATTTTCTGGTTTTCTCCGCGAGAAGCAGTGCTGAGAGTAAATCTACAAATGGGAAGTTTGACAGTAGTCAAATCTAAATTGCATTACTATTTTCTCTACACTTAAGAATTCAGGGTTTTTTTACTTCAGTAAAAGTACTTCAGTCTAAAGTAGTTTAGAGCAAGTAGCCTTAAGAGGATTGGACTGCCCCATATATTACAGCCCAGCTGTGCCATAAGGACACTTGCTGGAGAGTTGCATTACAGAGGCTCAGAAAGGCAGTATGGGTTATGAATATACAGGGATATATATCCATAGAAACAGACAGATCTATCTGAGAAGAAAAAAGGAAAATTACATTTGTTATTTATGTGACTGACTTTCTAATAGAGATACTGCATACAGAAAGTGCTAGACCTTTTGTGATGAAACAACCAGGTTTCCCTGTGGGCAGCAAATCTAGCAAAGCTCAGATATCTCCAGAAAGAACATATAGGAATTTTCTCCTGCAAAATGTTCTTCTTCTCCCTTTTTGTTGCAATTACTTTAAGTTCTGCCCCTCTTCCCTAATTCCTTTTCTTCTCCTATACCTATCCCATTTTCGTAAGACAATTGTCTCTCTTCTACCTTTGCTAAGTCCCAGCTGGTCAAGAGCCAGCATGTGCTCTGAAGATCTGCACACAGACATGCTCTTTACTGCTGAGTACCCATGTAGTGACTATGGGACAGAGGGAACAACTAATAATAGTTATTAAGCATTAAATTCAGCCTGGGTGTCATACTGACATATTGGTTAGAACATCAATCTGAAAATAACTTGTTCTTTTTCCTGATGGAGATTAGTTGGTTCAGTAGTTGGTACAAAGGCTTATTTTATTCCAAATACCTCAATATGATCACACACACAAAAAATCTTGGTTTAGACTCTATTGAACACTATTATACAACTGTGATGAAATTTGGCAATTTAGTTCTACTTCCCACAACCTGGATTGTCCTCAGAAATAACAAAAAAGAGTTAATTAATAGATTTGCGACAGCCACTGATTAAGATAGCCACATTTTAAAATGAATATGCATAAAACACATTCCTCACTCATATGCTCACTGACTAAGCCTTCCATTTTCTTATCTTATCCAAGCAAAACCTGTACCTCAAATTCCTTTTAGAAATCCTTTTTAAAATCCACTTCTTTAGGAATTCTTCTCATCTCTTAACCATTTTACCTCATGTTTGTATTACACTGCACAAAATTACAGTGCTAGTTCTGCTGCTGCTTTAAGTAAGGATTCAGAGAGGAAGAACTCAAACACTGAAGGGTATGTTATTCTGCCAGGTCTGGGAAGAAAATAATTTTGCAGATATAGGACATGGGTTCTGGGGGCTTCCAGGGCATGAAGAGAGGCTTCACTTTTGGCTGATGGGAAGGGCATAAGTGAAGACACAAACCCCCAAAATCATGAGTAAAATCTTCTACTATTGTTGTTGGCTCAGTGAGGCAGGTGAGTGTTTACAGCCCTTAACATATGAAGTCCTGTTAAGAGGCAGAAACTCTCTAAAAACAAGTGCTGTGGTATTCCTTGGGTCTTGCTGAGAGAATTCTGTAAGATTTGGTATTTATCTATAGGATAAATAGTATGAAGTACATGCGTAGCTCCTGCCTCACTTGCATTTTCTTGACTTGAGCTTCTCCTCTTCCAATAAATCTTCAGTGTATTACACTAAAATTTTCATGTATTGTCAAAACTTCAGAGTGTATTTGGAAGGTTAATAGGCATGTTTAATTCAACTATGAGTACAGTGGTATTAAAACCTACAAGCTTTCTAGGTCATCCAGAAATACACCATCCCGACAAATTAGAACCAAAGTCCACCTTACTGTGGATAGACAGATACTGATAGAACTATGTAAGAAAACTTGCTAAACCCTTCCACATTTACAGATTAACAACTGTTATACTAGTTTGAAGAGAAGTTGAATAATGCCAAATGAAGTTGGCGTCCACAATTATTTTGGAATGTATGTTAAATACTCATGAACACTTTTTTCTCTTTCTCTGGAAAAGATGGATTTCTCACTGCTTATATTATATTCACTATGAGATGCCTATACAAATTCGATATAAGAATAAAAATACTTCCCTACAGACCTCTAGAGTTTTTAAATCTCTTTTTATTATAAACAAAAGTTATTTTTTTAAAAAGTGTTAGCACTTAGAGAAACCATTCAGAAATTAAATATAAATCTCTCAAAAAAGAAATACATGTTTATTCATAACTACCTGTAACTATGTATATGCTTATTAGTATACTGTAACTATGTATATGCTTATTATAAATAAGAATAAAATCCACACTGATTAACAATCTAACATTGACAACAAAAAGAATAATGTATTTTAATAAACTCTTATTTAAAATTTAAATAGTAGGTATTTCAGATAGATTTAAAATTTCATTGGAATTAAAATAGCCTATTTTTAAGCACGGCCTCAGTATGAAATTTACATAAATGTAACAAAAGCAGTACTAACAGTAAACTTCTACCAAAAAAAAAAAAAAAAAAAAAAAAAAAAAAAAAAAAAAAAATTAAACCAGCAACCCATTGGAAATTGCCAAATATAAAATTAGAACAAAAAGCAAATTACTTTCCCCATTTAATTTCATACCAGGATACCAGTTCAGAACCTTAGTTACTCAGCTACTTCATATAATTAGGCTAAGCAGAAAAGCTGAGAATGCTGTGACTAGAAGAGGTCTACTTTTTTCAAAATATTGGAAGAGGCAGATTTTAAACTAATCACTCAATAAGATATAATATTGTTAATGAAATACTAGTTTTACAAGCAATTTATAATAGTTTTTTTACATATCTAATAAAGATGAGAAGTTTTTTAGAAAATAGTTTTACTTTACTTTCTGTGCATTTCTAATCCTTTTCCAATCTTCTTTTGAATTATCAAAGTAAAGGTCAAAAAAAGGGACACTTAAAAGTCCTATTAAAAGGTTTGATTTTTAAAAGCAACATCGCTTCTAGAAAAACAATGGAAGGATAAATATGACACAGTTAAAGATAAGTTACGAAGTTAAACTCAATTTGATCACGATTTATTTAAAAAAAATTGAAGTTGTTTTCTTTGAACAAAAATATAACACTTGTAAGCATATTGGGGCAGAACCATTTTAAAGAAGTGACTCAGAATACTAATTTACTAACATCTCAATAAATATCCAGAAAATACGCAGGAAAATTACCAGTTTGGAGTATTACAACTCCATTAAGGAGATGTTCACATTTCCACTTGTCACCAATCCCTGATTTGCCCTACACGTCCTACCAGAGGTTACATCATGTTGTAATGATAAAACAAAAATTGTAACTGCAAATGTTTCTGAAACTGGTAGACAAAATCTAAGAGCGGCTAAAACTCAGGCACAAAGCTACATATTATCTTGACCAGCTATAAGTAATGTCTTCAAGAACTTTTTCATTTCACTGTAAGACAAAAAGAATTATGTATATTTTAGTCTATGTTTGTTATCATATTGATTGCTCTCAAGCAATATCTTCCATGATCCTGTGCTCCCAACAGTCTGTTTATTCCAGCACAATCACAAACACATTCTTTCAAACTCCCTGGCACACCACAACCCCAATGCCTCCGTTAAGTTTCTACTACTGACATATTTTTATTTGGACAATATTGTTATGAATTTTCCCTGATTAAGTTCTGCAGTTAGTATTGTATCATTACATAAAATTTTAATTAAGAACACCACAGTATTAAACAAATGGAATTCCTAATACATAATCTGAGAAAAATACTCACACTCACTTTGAGCATGATCATAATTATCTGAAATTACATACCATCAGAGATTTAATTTCTAAATTAGAAGACTAAATTTGGCTCAGAATTTAGTTTTTGTAGATGATACATTTTATGGACTGACAGTTGTGCTTAGATTATTTATCAGTAACATTTCTATTGAATTTTTGGCTGTTAAGTAAAAACTTCCCATATAAAAATGAGCCGAGGTAGTGTGTCTTCTTTAGTTTATTCTTCAATTAGGCATAAACTGCCATCAGTAAAACTTAGACCTTTGTGAAAAAATAAAATTCGTTTTATCAAAAACATTTTGATTTTTTTAACCACAATGAAAAAAGAATACAGCATTCAGACTTCAGGGTTATGTAATCTAGCATTGTTTAAGATGAATGCACACTTTGAAAACTAAACATATTTCCAATATAAGTCAGCAGCATGATACTGAAAAAAGAATTTACATTTCATAGTGATTTTGAATTTCATTTTTTAAAAGAGTAGCAACATAGACTTTCTTCCTGGTAACCTGAACATAGACCATTTGCTTCAAAGCTGTCATAATTGTAATTTCTAGCTGATTCTAAAATAGTAGGTGTTTATGAAGGCTTGTATTTATTTTCATACACTGGAACTAAAAAGTGCTAGATTTTATAATTTTGTAAATAACTTGTGAAAACATTTGAAAGAAAAACAGCAAAAGACTATATAAGGCATTTTCAAAAAAAAATCACTCATGAACTTCTAAGCATGCTGTAAGCATCTGTTGGAAAAACTCATTCCAACGTCTCAAAGAAATTAACACCTTCTCAGTAGAATGGTATACTATGCAAATTAAACACAGTCATCTTTTGAAACCATATGTGAGCTTTAATCAATATGTAATTTACAATTAAGCAATAATTTTCTGATTTACAAGCATTACAAGCATAACAAATATGATTAACCTAGTATTTCGGACGCAAATTAGCTCAATTAATGTACCCCACCTATGTGCCACTTTGAATATATGTACACTTTTTCATTTTGATTTTTAATTGGCTATGAAACATAATTCTAACAGAGAAGTAAAGATCTAATGCTAAATTATTTGAGCACATATATGTTCATTTTAAAGTAATGATGCAAGTGTAATGCATTGTGTAGATGAACTATGCAACAAGTTAAACAAGTTCCTAAATCAACCAGACTATTCCAACAAAATGCCATGTATGTGCAAGGAAGTTACAAGATGAAAAGTGATTAATTAAAAAAAATATCTCCTTAAAACAAAGTAATTTCATTCTCTGTGCTTTAGGGGGTGACAATTACGAGTTCAGACATAATGTAGGCAGCTATACGATAATCCAGCTCAAAGAGCCATAAACTCTTATACATCCAGAAACACCAAAAGCAGTTTAGACATCTCTATCAAATTTGAGATAAGCACTCCTTTATAAATGTCTATTTCTTTCCATTGGCTATGACTATCTAAATGATGTTCTCATATCTTGATGTCTACAGGCGTTGGCAGCTGGATTTTGTAAAGGCAGTTTGTGATACCTGTTTCTGCATTTGGATATTTGATCTGGTGGTGCCTCAAGTTTTAGCTTTCATATTTTCCAGATTCTGTACTGCCTTAGTATACAACTCTGAACTTCATATAAAGTAAGCAAGTTCTCCTCACAGTTTAGTGTTTAGACAAAACAATCCTTTTCCAGCCTGAGAACCAAGGACAGTGCTGCAGCTTCAGACCTTACAAAAGGTGTAAACAATGGCAAATTGAGGTGAGCAACTTGGGAGGATGGGACTCCATAACCTGAAGCTGTAATTGGACAATTAACCCCAATCTGTAAATGGACCAAAACTTATAAAAGTGTGAAAACGTGTGACCTGTCGTCCATCTTGGGTGGAGCCTCGGCCAGGTTCCTGTACTGCCCAAGGTGTATCCTTTGAAGGCTTTTTAATAAACACCTACTTTATTCCTTTAACACTGTCTAGCCTCTGTTCTTGATAGCCTCTCAAGGCATCACTGGTATCTTATTCTTCATGAGCCTTTTGTTATTTAATTATTTTTATGAACGTATTACTTGTTCATTTGTTTAACTGTCCTTTGCATGTTAAACAGGTATATAAAATACTATTTTTCCCTATCCTTATCTGTCTAAATAGAAAGGATAAATTGAAATAGTTGTGTATGAACTTAACAGAGTTGAAACACTAATTAATGTTACAAAAGGGAACAGGGAGTAGGAGGTTTGCTATTCAGTCACGTTATTTGGCAAAGATGTAATTTCTAGACAGGCAAATCTGGTTAAAATTATCAGTGTATCTCAGCTTAGTCAGGGAATAAATCCTATTTACCCTTTAATATGGGGTGTACCAATTAAGTTATCTTTTTCAGGACTGTGAAAGAAAACAAACAAGACATTTGAGGTTCCAGGAAAACACTTCTAATTGAGTTCAAATTCAATATTTATTTGAATTATGTCAGCAAAATAACTGATTTCAGTTCAACAAGAACATTACAAAATTTTAGGTCATCCATGACCGCTAAGAATTTTGTGTAAACCAAGCTTCAACTCCATTTAAAAAAGCAATAATTGCTTTCTATAAATATATTTATATAAATATATTTTAATACATTTATATAAATTAAAATATATTTATATAAACATATAAATTTATAGACATGTATTTATATCAATTTTCTATAAATATATTTATATCAATTTCACATAATTCCACACTATCGGACAAGTTAGGTCTTCTAAACAGGAAACTCATGCAAATGTGGAAATCTAAAAAAAGATTGGTTACATCCTAAAAAAAAAGGAAGACTACTTATGCTCAGATAAGTTACATTAAATAAATATTTTGGAGTCTTTTATCCCACTTAAGAATACTCCACCACATTAAAGTTCCTAAATAATAAATAAAGTGTAAGACAGGTCAAACCAAACACAATTATATTTACCTATCTGCATGAAACTGCCCCTACTCAAAAAGGATCAGTTACAGTCAGGGAAGCCTCTATTCAATGCAAATTAAGGGAGGCAACAGAGCATCCCATCTCAGTCTAAATTAAATGCCTGTTGAATCATCAGTTGTATCACTGAATTATACTTTCAGAAAGGACTAAAAAGCAACCTTTACTAATACACAGAGAAATTGGTCTTCCACAGGACAAAAGAGAAGATAATGGCATACCAAAACACTGCGATAAAAGAGAGAAGAAAATTTAAGATGAGTAAAATTAGGTTAAATTAAGTTGTTTATGAATTTGAGATAGGACTCAGTATCAGAAATCACAGGATTTAATAAAGCTGTAGTACTGGACAACAAAATAGTGAACAGTATTCAAGAGAAACAAACACAAGGTGATGTGTGTTGATGTACAAAGCTATCCCAACACTACCTACAGGATGACACAACATGAATGACTAATAACCATCAAGAATTCAGGACTTGGGTTATAAATGAAAGTTGATCAAAACCAACATGTTAAAACTGCAATCAAAACCGCAAATCTGTTATTATCAAATGTCAGAAAACAGATCAAAAGAACAGAAATAATTAACACATCTATTATTCATCATCTAAAAAATCAGCATAGTAAATAAAAATTTTATTTAAAAAAGTGCAAAATCCCAAAGTACTATTCATAATTCAATTACTCAACTTTTAATGAATATAATGATATGGAAAACTTAAAAATTACTTACTAAACTTCAAAACCTCTAGATAAACTATTTGCTGGGGATATCATATCTCTTCTACAGACTTATTTATCTGAACATTTTCGTTTTTGCATGTTACTCCTACAGGTTAGGTAAATTCAAAATGCTATATTTTATCAAATCTATAGCACACAAAAGAACAAAAGTTCAGAATGTTTTTTGACTCTGTGGAGATCCAGTGTTGGAGTAGTAGCAGAGATTTAAGTACCTAACAAAATAATCTGTAGCTGCAAAGATCCCAACACAGCCAAACCAGGATTTCAGCAAGGTAAGAATAATTCATTTTTAGTACCATTTGTAATTACACTTTTATTGCAAACACCTTGTTTTTGCCTTCTACATCTCACAAACTTTGATGGCTTTGAGTCCTGATCAATGAACTTAAACCTCCTTAGCTTATGTGACAAGGAAGAATAATTTTAATTTTATAACAACTCTGCTGCCTCTTTGAGGATTAGCCCGCCCTCTCTCTCCTCTAAACTGATTCACCATTGATCAGATGGAGGAAGCATTCCCATTTAGAGATGAGGATTCAGAGACATGGGACAAGCAGATTAACCCTGGATATGACAGGGAAAGGATTAAGAGAATAAAATTCAGCCTTCAGTGATCTCAGTGGCAAAAGGCTTAAATCAATTTCAATAGCCACACGATTTCACCCATTCATGTCTATGAACTGATTTTACCTTTCATGGCAGAACTTTGGTGATGATACTTAGAGCTTTTTTTGAAATCTCATAATGATTTGTGTTTTTTACTAAAGCTTCGGTTGTTGGGATCTAGATATTTTACAATAATTACCTTTTATATATATATATATAACTTTCCAGTTCTCATGGGCACAAATTAAAAGCATAAAACCTGAAAGGTTCAGAGCTCAAAAATGAGATAAAAAGAATAAAAAGTGTATGTTTTAAAAGCCTTCAAAATATAAAAAAACCCAAAGCCAAATACAAATATTTGACATGAACAACTTGCAATTTCATTAAACTATTTAAATATAACAAAATTTTTACACATCACCAAAAGAGCTAAAAACTTTATTTTCTGTTTTGTTTTTTTTTCCTTTCTCTATTGGCAAAATGCATTGCTATAAAACTCATATAGGTCCTCTTACATCTGATCCTCATTGTAAGTGGAATCAATTCTCAGTCATGGTTTTTATAACCACACTGAATAGCTGCTATATCACTAGCATGTAAGTGGCATTTAACAGCGACTCAGAGAAATCTGTCATTGAGGCTTACTGTCAACAAAAAGCACTTTCTCTGTGATGGCAGAACCTATATGTAGAGCTGGAAGGACAAGTCACAGTGAACAAAATGTACAACAAATTTAGCACTACTTTGTGTTTATGCTTTATTCACAGAAAGGAATGATATTTTACAAAACTCTTCAGCTTTTGAACCAGTCTCTTCAAAAAACACTCATATTAGGACTCGGTTATGTGCTGGTTGCTATTGTTTTTGCTATTTGGAACTTTTATTTAGTATTCTCTGGTTCAAGATATAAATAATGACATTTTGTGTGTTACTTGACTGAATGAGCCAACAGCAGCAGTTGGGGAAAGCTGTGTGCTCTTCATCAACAGGTTGCAGTTTACTGAGAGTGCTGGCTACACTGTTGCTTTCAGAGAAGAGTCCAAAATGCATCTCAAAATTGCTCAGACATTGTTGGTGTATGAACACAGATTGGTTCTTTTTCATTAGAAATACTCAAATGCCTCTTAACTTTGCCCCTTCTGAGATCTCAGGTAGATCTCTCACAGAAAAGACACACACTTGTTACTCTGAAAGTAACAACTATGCAAATCTCATCTGTAACATGAAATAAGTTATATATTCACTACCACCTGATCAATTCCTAACCAGAATACTGGTGTTTATGTTTGTTATGGCATTATGCAAAAGCAAAGAATTTATTTTTTCAACCTGCTCTACTGAGGATAAACTTTACTATATTAAAAAACACCCAGAAAAATTTTCCAAGAATTTAAGACTGGTAAACCCCATTGAGCTTCATGAGATTTCTTATACTTGGCCATGTAAAAGAGCAACTTTAAACTACTTGCAAATGTGCCTTATATATTACTTCACAGATTCATAGGTAGCTGCTTATACTTTGATTCTACTGAAGAAAGAACCCCAAAAACACTGACAACTGGAATGACTGTTATGTTTGGACTTCTTAAATTCAAAACTAGTTTAAAACTTCCCAAGTTATGTCTGAAATAGAATTTCTTGAAGTATTTTTACCTTACACTCTGGATGATCAGGATAATGCCCACCCAGGCTCTAACAGACTGCTTTCTCTCTTCTAGACAAGGAAATTAAACAAATAATATCAACAGAGAAAATAAATGCATTTAAGTATCAATAATATTAGCTTGATGAAGCCATTTACACATCTGTCCTCTTTCTTTAAAAATACTATTTTGTGGCAAAATTTTAATTCATGTTATTCTATTATGCAAAAATATTTTAATGCTCCATAGTAACAGCAATCCTTTACACTGCAAGATATGTATTTTTTATCTTCATTTGAACCATGGCTAAAGAACTTGGTTTTCTCTTTTTCCTTCCACGTCTACAGTAGTTCCGTTTCCATATGGTATAATATACAGATATAAGCTCTAGTATAAGCAATTGAACTTTTTACACCCTCAAAAACCACAAAATCAGATGGTCTGTGGTTTTTGCAGCTGGTGCACTGCATTCATATTGGGTAGTGTCATATGAAAAATATTTCACTCCCCAAGCCCTAAACAGAGTCACTCATTAATGAAATGCAGGCAGTACAATGAGATCATATAAGGTATAGATTTCAACAGACACACTAAAAACAGTAAAGGAACACTGAACAAGAACACAAATCAAGTTCCTCTGCCAGAACAGGATTTTTTCTAAAGGAATGTCTTCTTAGATTTAACATTTGCTTTGAAAACAACTGCTAACCACTACCCAGAAAAAACTTCAGTACAAGTGTTAGCAGACTAAACAATCACAATTTGGCAGAGGAAAAACAGTAAATAACTTCAGACATAACTACATGACAGGATGTCTCACCCTAATACACCACTATCAAATCACAGAATTATTTACTTAATACCACATATGGAATCTGTTTACTTAAGAAAAGAAGCTGTCACCAGCAAAACTTTGTTTAAAAATAATTTCAGGGCTGAGGATTATTGAATTTCACTTCAGCTTGTTTTTACAGGAATCTAAAAAAAAAAAAAAAAAACAAAAAAATACCAGTGCAGCAATCTAGCTGCAAAAATATATTAAGCCCACTTACACAGAAAATGTATAAGGTAGAATTTTTAAACTCTATTACTACTACCATTCATTTAAAGAATGACCACAACTTTGTAATGTATTTCATGACATTTTATTTCAGTAAAATTTATCAGAATAAATTATTTCACTTCTAGCTTTCTCAAATGATACCCACCTGTTTGCTTCAATCTAAAAGTTCAGTCTAAAAGCTTTCTTTAACTAAGAAAAGCCTCAGCAGCAGGAATAAACACCAGACAATACAGCCAAGGTACATTATGGACTTTATTCTCTTCTCACAGACTCTGATACAACTCTGTGGACTTTTGTGGCTTGAATATGATAGCTGTAACTGAGCTATGTATCAGGCTCTGCACAACTACTTTATAAATCTAAGGACTACAGCACATTTGTTTTATCCTGGGGGAAAGTATATCCAAGCAAAATAGATTATAGCTTCTATCTTACCCTTAACAGCCAATGAGGATATATTTGTACCAAATGGCCAACAGTATTTGCATTTCTATTACATATATTTTTAGCTTCTAACGCAACAGCATTCTGAAAATCTCACGCAATTGGGATAACCCTTTAAAATAAAGATAAATAAAAAGGACCAGCTATAATTGGGTAATTGGAGACCAGGAGACCTGAGAGGTGTTTTACAGCTACTCATCATTCTTCAATGCTTTTCTTCTATAATGTAGAAGAAAAAAAATTCACTGCAACACTTTTGAGAAGAAACTTTTATGCATAGAAAGTTATGATCATTCTCTCTTTCCAGTAATTATTCTTGTAGTAATTTATATGCTTTTAATTGTCCAATATCAGTCAGCATAGAGGAACTATTAAGGGCTGTATCTCTTGGCCAAAAAAGTATACTGTGCACAAGATAAATTCCTCCATTTATCTACATCTGTTGTCTATAAAATGTTTATATGCCTCATTCCTGCCACCTGGCAATAAACTCTAGCTTATACTTGAAACACTACACGGAGCTGAAATAATCCACAGCACCAAAGTTCAATACAGAGAATTAAATATGAGCTAAGAATAGAGTAGCTTTCTTATTAATCCTATATCAGTACTGATGCAAAACTGTACCAGGAGTCACAAATACCACATATACCAAGAAACAAAATTCTGCACGTTTTCCAATCATGTTTTTTGCCACAAGTTTCCATAGTTACAAACTATTTGTTAAAAAATAAAATCCAATCAAACCCACACCCCACCAACAAACCCAACCAACCAACCAAAAATCTGCACTACCAAACCAGCAAAAAACCCTAAATCAAACTATATTATAAAGCAAGAGAATCATAGAAGGGAGGGAATCAAGTTGGAAGGGACCAATAAGGATCATGGAGTCCAACTTCTGAAATATTATTCTTACATTATATATTATATATATATAAATATATTAATTAGTAAATATTATTAAATAATATAATAGAAATAAAAATAATAATGATAAAAGAAAATCAAAGAAACTGGACTTTACTGTGAACTTCAATGACAGACAGACAGACAGACAGTGGTTTTCCAATACCTCTTACTCAAAGTTCCTCATAAGAAATTGTATTGCACACTGTGAGTACAATGCTTTAAGAGACTGATTTCTGAAGTTGCATAGCAAATATGCCAAGTTTATTTAAAATTTTCAGATCTTCTCAAATCAAATTATTCTAAAAGTAACTTGAAGCTAGAAAAACTGTTCCTCTTAATTTAGAAAATTATATAAAGGAAAATCATAAAAACAATTCTCTAAATACAGACTGTCTCCATGGTTTTTTGTATTATATAGCAATACAGTATTATGGTTCTTAAAAATAGCAGTTAGGAATTTTTAGAGTAACTTCGCCTGTATTAATAAAAATTCATCACTGTGTGTTCAAACAAAATATTCAGACCTCTAATCTATGGCCACCTTTTACTTATACCTGCTTTTAAGCAAACCATCCCACTTGACTTCAGTGAAAAATACTTTCTGCATGTTAGCTTGCTGAGCACCACTCCAGGACTTCAAAGCAAGAATGATACAAAATTAACATCAAAAATATGTTATGGATTAGAATGGATTAGAAACAGACAAATCAGTAAGTCTCAATGTAATTGCAAACAGGGAATTATATTAAGGGCATTTGTAAGAGCGATCTACTGTGATAGGTTACTGGTCCCATACTGTTCCATTCTTTTAACAATGACCTTCAAGAAATTGCAAATTCATTACTGATGACGTTTGCTGACAACACAGTAAATGATAATGAGGAGAGCCAGCTACTACAATGAAATTATCTGCATCTCTGGAAATGTTTTACTTAAACATTTAAAAAGAATTGAAAGGAATTAAAAGGAATACTTTTCATACCACCACATGCGTAAAGCTGCACTTCTAGCTACAAAGGAAAAAGCCCATATTCAGAGGATGAAACATGGTGTCTCAGGAAAATTACAGACATGGAGTTACGATGCATAGTTAAGTCCCATGGCACACTAGTCAAATGGGCAAAGACCCTTGACAACATAAAGAATGAGAAAAGGAAGGTTATGCTTTTTTAAATCCCAAGGTAACATAACCGTTGCAGAGCACCGTGACCAGTTCTAATGTTGACCATAAATTGGAATGGTTTAAAAGACAATTCAGCTAACCTGCAAACACTTCTTATATATTGAACTCACAGTGTACACCTCTATTCAGATTCTGAAAAGGAAGGTTAAAAGCATGTGATAAACAGAAAGTTCTTCACTATCACATAACATCCAATGACTGCAGATTGGGCCCAGAGACGCTCAGATGAGAAAAAACACTCCCTTCTTCAGCACTGAAATTATTTACAAAATATCTACAGATAGAGCAGCACTTTAAATCTTCTCTAGTCACCCTGATTACCAGTAGACTATCTTAACCCAATCTCTCAGCCAGAAGAAGAAAATCTTTAAGCAATGGCTTTAGTTGGAATAGAATAGCTGCCCTTCTGTACAAAATGGGATTGAGTATTACAGCCTCCTCTAATCCCATTCCAAAAGCAGCTCCATCCTACAGTCACCATTCTCTTTAAAGACAGACACAACTATTTTATTGTGGCTCTGGGAACACACCATGCCCCAGCTACTGTTTATATGGATGTTAAAGCCATTGTGGGTATCTGGTCACCAGGAATTTGACATCTGATCAGACAATACAGTTACTGACTGAATTGAACCCTTCTGTGTTACAAAGCACAGGAGGAGATGCAGCCTGTTACATTACCCTCTGTAAGTATAATATTTACATTGCAAAATTGTAATCTGAAAATTTAAGCCTACATAATATAAGAAGAAGTAGGCAGAGTAAAATTTTGCAGCAGCCATCTCTTCTGAGTAAGGAAAAAGAAGTATTTGAAAATGAACATGAAGATCAGAAGACCAGATAAGAAAACCAAAAATCTTCCAAGAATACTTCACTGAAACTGAAGGCATTGTATTCACAGGGTAAGTGAAGATATCTGCTGGGTAACAGAATAAAATCTCATCACAAAATGCCATGTCTTATGCATAACACAAGTTTATATTCCAAGAGTAAAAAATCTCAGAGAACCTTTCATATTCTGTATTTCATAAACAAAGCCAGACTGTTAAATGAATGATTAAACTTGGAAAATGTAGGAAAATTAAATATATGTTCTTACTAAATTCTTATTAAATATATGTTCTTACTATACAGCAATATTACCTTTGTAGGATCTTTAACTAATGTAAAATTATATGTATATTATGACACATTACTTAGAACATGACTAGATATGAGCAAACAGATTAATGATACATGATAGAAAGCGGAAGATGGAAAAGAATTTTACTGATATACCCACATTCTGTTAGTAGTAGTCTTGTCTTAAAGTATTCTAAAGTAATAGATCTTAAGGTTCTATAGAGATTAATGTGAATACCAACACCAAAAAAAGGCCATTTGTAATAAACTGAAAAAAAGCTGAAAACTGACAATGTAAACATGGAAATTACAGTTTTACAGAAAGACCTTAAAGAAGATTAAAAACATCAGTTTAGCAGCACGACATAAAATTTTTCAACTAGATGAAAAATTAACATCTCAGATTCAATGGGAAGGAAAAACCCTCACAAGAAGATCCCTAAGTATATTCCTGAATAGTAAATTGAATATGAAAAGGGACAAAATATTATGACATGGCAGACACACATAAACAGCAGCACATAAAATCACAGAACTGCCATCATTGTGAAAAGGAGATCTGTACCTGCAAACACATTTGTTAAGATGTCACTCATACCTAGCAGGAGCCCTGGCATATTGTAAAGCCATGACGTAGCTGGAGTTCCAAAGGACTGTAAATCTTAAGGGAAGACATGAAGTTCTTTGCTTTTCTAGAGGACACAGTGCCATGATAATCAAAGCTGCTACTTGAATTTCTATTCCAATGACCATAGCACACCAAGTAAACAGTAAACCAATGACCAGAAGAAAGACACAGTAAAAAGCAGGACAGTAAATACTGGCTTTTCACACAAAGTATCAGGGAATATACAAGGTCAAGATCTGACCAGAAATGTTCAATGTAAAGTAAAAATAGAAAAGCAGTTGGCAATGAGTGACTATTTTAAATTTGTAAGAACCAATAGCCAGTAATTACATCTACTTAAATTCTTCTTTAGTAACAACAGTACAAGGAGCACTGATAACTGCATCTATCTTGCATGGAAGAGGAGAACCATGCAAAAAGCTTGAAAGAATATGAAAATACCCCAGGCCAGTAAGACAATTCAATCTTTCCATTCTACTGGCTCTGCATATGACAGTTCTTCACATATAAAACCATGGCTGCTGAGGAGACCTTGTTTTGACTTGTTATCAGCTACAGCATTGGAATTCTGAGCAAGGCTCCCTTCTCTGGCCATCATATTTCATGTATATTTAATCCATTTCTAGGCTTTCTACTACAAGAAGCCAAGAAGTTAACCGGTGCTTTCAAATATAAAAACACTTAGACACAATCAAAAAAAAACCAAAAAAAAAAAAACCAAAAAAAAAAAAAAAAAAACACCAAAACAATTCCTGGGCCTGCTCCACGTTGATATCATGGAGCTATCATCCACATCATCATTGTTGCTGTAAACCTGAAGCCTGCAGCATCTTTCTTCATGAATCCCACATGCTGCAAGACAATGGCCATATTGCTTCAGGCACTCTAAGCCAACAATTGCCCAGAAACATACGAACCCTGATGTAAACCACCACGGAGCATTATCTGATTCAAAAGCTAGAGATTTATTATAGAGCAGCACTGACTCAAGCTTCCCACAGCAATTGCCCATTGCCATTTAACCCTGGCCATGTCAACAAGCAGCATCCCAGGCAATGCACAGGCACAGGCAGAGTCTGCACAAAGCAGGGACTGGCCCAGCACACAGGACAAGTGGAGGCCTCTCTGTCTGGGCAGTCAATAGAGCTTGTGAAGGGAAATAGAGGGTAAAGATAAGGCCAGAAGATACTGTGCCACTTTCTTTGGGTGGAAAACAGGCTCTGGCTCAAAGAGACCTGGGCCATGAGCTCCATGCAGGACATGCAATATCAGGCTGCTCAACCATGGGCTGTCCTATTTCTAAACAGGCACAAGTCACTCCAAATACCCAAAGCATGTTTACAGGCTTATTCCTCGCACTGTGCTGTTCTCCCATATACATCTTTACTGAAAGTCCAAGAGTTTGGGTTTTTTGTAAGGAATGCAAGAACTCTGAAATATTTTCTTTCTTAAATGAAATACAGTCTGCAAATTCAGACTCTGAAGTCTTCGCCACAGTGAATAGCAGAGACCTACTTTAAAACTAAATAGGAAAGATACTAGTATCAACATGTTTGATAACATGTAGACATAACATGTTTGGAGGGATTCTTTTACCGCATTGGTCCTAATTGAAAATCATCAGCTATAAGCCATTCAATTCAAATGCTCTCCATTATTTTGCCACACACTTAAAAAACTTCTGCTCAAACTGGGGAACTCTGCTGCTTTTATTAATAGTAGACATTAAAGGACTTGATCTGAACACTGTGCAAAATGCATAATAACTAATATGAACTGTGGCAGAACAATCACACCATACTGCCTCTAGGAAAAAAGTAGAAACAAACTATAGAAACAGATTAGGGAAAATGGTTACAATCACTGACTGTACATGTTTAAAAGATAAAAGGATCATTTTGCCCCACTTTCCTGCCCTAATACTTCAACTATTGCAAAAGAAGAAAATAAAATACAAAGAAAATACCTTGAGTGTGTAAAAGAACAGAAATCTTAATTTTGCATGTAAGAGCAAGAACAAAATCAAATATATTTAATTTTCAGAGATTGAACAGTTTGCCAAATAGTGACAAGAAAAAAAATTTGAAGTGCCTCTATTTTTCACAGGCAGACCTTTTTGCTTTAAAGTTAGAGAACTACAAAAAACAATTAGATTGCTGAAGTCACCTTAAAAAAAAAACCCTGTTTTTACAAAGATTTGTTAAATACACTTGGTTAAAAACCAAATGACAGGTTTAAAAAGGTTTGGTGTTTATATTAGAACTGATGCAGTTTTCCAAATAGTCTCACGTACATTATGTATAGCACACCTTACGGCAGTGTAGCCACATATGGCTAGGAGGAAATCTCTTCAGGACAGAATGTACATTTTCTCACTTTTTTCCTCGCCACAGGTGAAAAACACCTACATAACAGAGTTTATGCTTTTCGCTTCTTTCTTTCTTTATGATGTAGAAAGAGGCCAGAAAGAGATTCCCCCAGATTTCTCTCCCCAACACATATGGAATGAGACCAAGGTTTTCTTAGTTTAGACTCAGGAGGATAATCACAACTCTCCCTTTATTTTTTCTAAAAGGGTTGGAAGTCAAGTGAACTGGAATAGGAACTTTCAAGTTGAACGGATGAAAATATTGTGTATTTTTTTAATAAAGCCTTTGTTTTCCAAAGGAAAGTGAATTAAGTTAACTGAAACAAATTCTAAAATTTTAGCAAATAGTCTCTCTCCTGTAACTTTCTGTATTTCCTTGGTATACAGTGTGATCTGCTTACTTATTTTTCAATCTTCTAGACAAAGCTGAAGGGAAATACAACAATTTTTTAAAAAAATTTAAAAATTAAAAAATTGAGAAAAAGAGAAAACTGGTAAGAACAGAATTGCTAAGGATCAGGAACATCAAATGTTAGAAAATTGTAAGCATTCATTAAATATTCATTAAATATAAGCATTCTATCAGGGCATTAGCCTTTAATAGCACAAGCCTCCATACAAGTCTTATTTTCAGAAATTGAAGTATAATAAATTATAAAGTATAAAAGTAACCATTTTAGAAAACTCATTTAATATAAGAAGTTGTGCAGTGAGAAATATCTATCACAGAACAATGCATCTGAACAACTACGTTCAAAAAATCAATTAGCGGGAAAAACCTATGGGCCAGTCAGCAGCCAGGTGTCTCTTGCTGTTCCTAAAACAGCCCACCTGAATGGGAATTGCCCTTCACAATGCATTGGTTCTTTCCTCTTATATAATGCCCATCTACCACCTGTATCTCATGTTGGATAAAAAAAAAAAAAACAACAAAAAAAACAGATCCATGTCTGTTCCAAACTACAGCAGGAATCAGCCCGTGAACTTTTCTGCTGGTCAGCTGTCACTGGAGTACTACAGGAGACTGAGGAGTGGGAATCAGAAGAGTGGCCTAGGGTATTTATTTCATCACATTTGCCAACTGATCTGTGAAGTGCAGCAGTACTTTATTTTAAAGCATTAACTGTTTCAGATCAATGCAGAAATATTCCATAGCTGTGCAATAACCCCAATATTGTTTTTAAATGTCCACAATCTGCATGAAACAAACAACAAAATATATTTTTGTCTATTATATTATTACTTGATAATTACTAAATAGAACTATTTTATTTATAATTTTTCTGGATTTATGTTAAAAGGATTATTGCTAAAACTTTTTTTTACTGTTAAATTTTATTTTTCTCATCCTGAATCAAGTTAAAAGTGGAAAGATTGTGAATCATATGGATCAAAGACTATCCATCAGCGTGTCACACACCATGTGGCATTGTGTTTTGCCAAGTCAAAGTCACGCTCCAAGTTTCAAAACTTCAAACAACTGAAATACCACAACATTCATAAAACAGAACTGAGCTACTGGGAGTAAGAAAAAAATACAAAAAAGGTAACAGACCTCAACAGCAGATAGTAAAATTAACATTTCAACAGTTCTTGCCTTTCATCTTGGTCTCCACAGTACATTTTTTCTGGAAAAGCTACAATTTAGGTTTAGCAAGATGCAGAATTACATAAAACATCTGGAATATGGGACAAGGAATATTGGCTTATTATCCCTGGTGGACCCTCCCTATGAAAAATTTAATAGGTCTGTTTTGGTAGTTTTAATCTCCAGAGCACCCCAAGCTATGTTATGGAAACATCATCTTGGTAATTTATATTAGAAAGAACACCTGGTGATGAAAGCAAATATACCCTCTTTAAAATTGTGAGTGATTTTTCTTTAATCCTCAAACTTTTCATCTTCTTAAATATATAATTTTTAACAGCTTGACTAAAAATTAGTTTTTGTATCTTTGAGACTGATCACAATGTAACCATTGTGAACTTAACACTATTTTATTAGAGAGCTACATTTCTTCGTTCCTGTCTTCAGAGAACAAGTCATTTTGTCTTTACTTTGACATTGGCCTTTTACAGATTACAGAGGAAGCTCTGTTGAATCTTATATGAATATCACAAAATCATTTAAAATGTTGTCCATTTATTACCGCACCACTCTGAACATAAAAGGAAAAAAGAAATCTTAAATAGCTTTCTACTATTTTTATTCCTATCTCTAATTCTAAAGGCAGAGTTAGCCATAAATAATAACAAATACATAAATTTTTGTCACAATTTATTCTAGGATCAATCTCAAGTGACAGCATGCAGTATATATAAATTATATGAATTCTGATCATATATTATATGATCTGTAACTGCTTTTTTTGTTTCTATTATGTTTAGCATATGATTTCAAAATAACTAGCAAAAATCTATATATGAAAGCAGTACAATTATTTTCCATTAAAATAATTATCTGGATTCCTCTGAATATATATACAAGTAAAATGGTATGTAACTGAAAGGAATTTTACATACAGCTTTCTAATGTCACACTGCCTTATGCTTTATTATAAAAACACATTATTAACTGTTGCTAATTTACTATTTTATTGACTAATGAGAAATTAATTAGAGTACTGGTCAATGTATAAAGCAGTTTACTAATAAAAATGTATTCTATACTTTCCAGCTAAAAAGAGGTTTCCATTTATCAAATTTCTAAAGAAACAACACATGTACAAATTAATCTGTTTTTATCATTTAACATGCCTCTGTTAAAATATATCCTAAAACATATTTTGTATTTTTTAACAAAAAAAAAAACAAACCATAATATTCTAATCTGTAGCCCATAAAGATTTTCAGAAACATTTTTTTTATTAATTTGACACTGATACGCCTCCATTTCTAATATCCCAACCCTGCAACATTTTAAATGCAATTAAAAGTGGTTATGAAAGAGTGTGGACTTCCTTGTGAAGTAGGAAATCACTCTTGTGATTAACATGCAAACGAGCTCATGCTGGCAGAATAGATTGGGGTTTTAAAACCCCAATTACTTTTGTATGATTATCTATTTACCCGTACACAGACTATTTTCATTTTTCATCTAATACAAAGTCATCCTGCTTACATTTTTAGCACAGCAATTAATATTTACAATAATTACGACATCAAGCACCATTGAGAGTATGCCAAGTAAATAATTTATGGTGTTTTTTAATATATATGTTATTAAAATAACATCTATGGTAATATATTGCAAAGGATGGAAATATATTATTGGCCTTTATATACAATCTAGCCTAATACAACATTCTATTGGCTTTAAATTTAGTTAAGGGGCATATTATTTTTAGTATTTGAGTAGGTCAACTGCTGTTCGTTCAGATTACAAATGCCAAAATTCTCAAGTCTGTAACTGCTTTGTATAAAGTGTAAGGTTTGTTTAAATTTTCTCAGTAAAAATAACAATAAAATTACTTCCTCACATTTTTCTTTTATTTTTCCCCCTCCTTTTTTAGTAATAACATACAATTCTTAGCTTTCACTAACACACTTTAATTCATACCTGCTACAGAGTGCATATGTACACATTTTTTCCAGACTTCTAAAGAAAATTATAATGCATTAATGACAGGAACTATGGTAATGGAAAAAGGTCACCCTCTTTTGAACACCTTCTGTTTTAAACCATTATATATAAAGACATTTGAGAAAGCAAAGAATTAAAAGGCAGCCTTTGTGCAACCCATTACTGAAATATTATAGAATAATCTATATCAAATGTAGTGGAATAGCAGATTCTTTTGGATCTAAATTTACTGCAGCCACGGAAATGCTTTTATGCTTATTATGTATCTGCATGTTGATTCAATTATTAAAAGGACACCTGACAGCAGACTTACTTAATTGAATTAATTAAACTGGATGAATAATCACAGAATTACTATTGTATGAAATTTGTTCTGAGAAGTAACACTGGCATTGTGAAATTGCACATAATTTGAATGGTGAAATACACTGAGCAGAGCAGTGTTCACTTACTGTATTCTGGAATTCTTCACCTCATACATGAACAAATGGGACACATAAATGAATAGACAGCTGTGAGTAATGAAGGCTTTTCCTTATCTATTGCAATTTATTATGTGAGTCCAGCTACATCACTAAATCTTTTAAAAACTTTGCAAAACAAATTCAAAATAACAATAATTTTAATCTCTTTCTCTAACATGATACAAGGGAGTGGACTATTAGATACTGAGACAGAGGAGAGGTAGTGTAACCCTGAAACACTTCCGTAAAGCAGTACTTCTAACCAGAATAGCTAGAAAAAAATTAAAATGTCAAATTGAAATTATGCAAGTACTGTTTATTGACTAAAGCAAACAAATTAGAGAAATTAAATTATTTTAAAACATTTTAATAAATTGGTACATTGAGCTTCTACCACTGATTTTAGCAACAGGAGCATTTTTTTAGTGATTAAATGTTATGACACACTGTATATAAATACATTCTTTTTAAGGTGTACTGAAACAATTTTTTCTTATTATTAAAACCAGCTTACTGATGAAATTCAGAAGAATATATTATGCCTTCTTCTTTTTAGCTAATTTGATAATTCACTAAATAGAAGTGAAATTTTACATGACAGGTGGGGGTTTTTTTAACACATTTTTGCTTGCCCCTGATTTCGTACGAAAAAAAAGACATAGAAAAGCCTCACACTGCTCAGGACAGAAGTTTATACTGGCAGAGGACATTCCTGGAGTGCAAGCACCCATCTGGCACATATCCAAACCCCAGCTATTAGCTCCGTATCACCACTGGGTATTTTTCTTACTTCCTCTTGCAGGGTTTTTCTTTTGTTTTCTTTTAGCAACAAACCCCATAGCAGAGAAATATACAGAACAGTCTAATTTCATATGAGAGAATGGTGGGACTGGATATTTATCGTACTCTAAAGTAATCTGCAGCACAGTAGAATCACACCCACCACCTTTTTTTTCTAATCAGCAATGTGTTTTCTCTTCCTAAAAATTAATATTGATGATTCTACAAATAGAAAATATTAATTTAGAAGTGATTATTAATTTATATTACTAAAAAGAACATGAACATTTATGGGTATTGAGTCAGAATATTTTAAAATTAAATAATATGACATCTACCATCTATATACTATAAATCACTGGCTTTTTTTAAATTCATATTTTCCCTCATATTCCTACTTGAATATAATTCATTTTACAAATATGTCTGATCCTGCCTCTGACCTTACTACACTTTAAGCTCTTTTCTGCTCATGGAAAGCTAATTTGCATTTTTTAAAAATGTGTCTGTATTAATGATCTAATTTACCACAAAAAGGCTTTATATTAAATACAAAAAAGCCAGCCATTAGCTTTCTTTCCACAATAAAATCAAAACAAAAAATAAAACATCCCATTTATACAACAATTAACAGGATGTTTTTTCCTAGCACAATGCTAAATGAATCTGTAGAGTTTAACATTCATAAACATTATATATTGTGGAGAATTCTTGTTCTACAATCAAAATAAGGAATACTATAAATATGCAAAGTTTTAAAAAACACTTTTCTAAGAAAACTATACATCCATTTTAATACCTATATTAATAACCAGAGTGGTTAGATTTTTTCTTTTACATAAATTATACAAAGTATATTGGAATTACATGCCATTTTAATACCAGTTTATTATAGCTTTATTTCATAATATTGGAGGTGGAAATGGAAACAGTGCCATCATGTGATACTATTCAGGCTACTTCACTTCTTTTATTTCCAAGGAGTGAATCTGTTACAAATAAGGGTTCCTAGAAAAGCACGCAATGGCAGCATAGTTTATTATATGTTATGCTGTAACTAGATAATTTTAGGTGTTTTTATGCATCAAATATTAAAAATACCTTCTAAACCTGCAAAGAAAAAAAAAGCATATGATCAGAACAAATGTTACTTAGCGCCTTTTACTAAAACTTTACAAATTATCCGACACAGTCTTATGAAATTCCTTTCAGTTTACAGTCAAGATATTAATCCGAACAGCTTCATTTTTACAAAAGCGTGCAGAAGTTAAATTCCCTGGTTTTAATTAGTACTGGGCAGGCTTCTTGGAAAAAACCCTAATACGTGAAATCGTCACAGGCGTACAATATCAAAGCCAAATCCTAACCGTATTATATTTACTACATAAGATATTTTTAATGAAATCAGACACACAGGTTTTTTTTTTTCCTTTCTTTTGTATCCATTTCATATTAAAATAAAGGCATTTTTCTCCCTAGTGGTCAGAATACACTAGAAAATCCAAACTTGATACTAAACACACATATTTCACTTATCTCTTCCATTTTCCAGAGATCAAGACAACCATTTGACAACTGCATGGAATCTAAAAATGCAAGTAATCTATTAAATCTGAAATCCCACTTTACTGTACAACTCACAGCTGCCAAACCTAAACACTTTACAGTAGTGGAGTTTTTTAAATACATCTTTTTTAAAGAAAATTAAACCCTTACAGTGAATTCATTGATGCATGGGTGAAAGTTGATAAAAAACGCACAGAAATTGTAACTTTCAAAAGTGAGGACAGATGCTAGGTACTTCTTATGGTGTTTCAGAATTTATAGAAACAATAAGTGAATTCTCCAAGATTAAAAATCCTTACAAAATTTAACTGCTTACAGTTCCACAGAAGAAGTATTACTATTTATGGGTTTATTTGTATGTACAGCAATTTAAAAATGTTTAGATTTATTTATATGACTCAAAAACTCACCATACATGAATGAAAGCCACCTATAAGAGTTACATTCAAATGTGTTTTGAGTCTGAAACAAACACGAGGAGTTTTTATAAAAGTACATTTCATATATCCAGAACTCCATTGAAGGCTCAGCATCACAGCTGGTGAACATAACTGCTTTTGCTAAAAGGTAACAAAGCAAATCCCTCCACCCACAGAACTTTCAGAGAGCAGGACACAAGAGTGGAAACATTGCATACAAGAAAAATACGGCAGTAAGAAAATCCTAGGGAGAGATAATGTTATGCTCTTACTTAAGTTTAATGTGTACTACTTATAGATAACATTTTATACATTGTTTGAAAAAAACCAAATTGCATTTAGCAGGTTGAAGCCAGGCCAATGGCCCACTGTGCAAATACTGAATTGTACATTTAGTACAGGGAAGCTTAATTTTTACGTTTGCAACCCAGCAAGCAAGTTTTTGAAGAACAGACTAAAAAGAAAAAGTGAGAGCTATTGTTACTGCTATTGTTACTTCTTCAGTTGCTTGATGTTTTCATTAGTGCCAGCAATAACCAGCCTGGCTCCCCACCTGACATTTCTACTTTACAGGCTGGATAGAATACTAATTTGACTGTAATGTTTCCAGCACAAGTGACACATGGAACTCATTGCATGGTGAAGACAATCTGTAGCAAGGCATTCAATACCTAGGATCAGTCCTTTTAAATCTTTTTAGTTCTTGTTGGTAATTATGATCCTTAAGTGTAGTAAAAACTTCTCTTTTTCTATGGTTAGGGTTTAGACTTAGTCCTCCTCTAAAAATCAGTAACAATTTCCTGTCACGATGAAACACATAAACTATACTATACTATATCAACACTTACTATATAGTTTTATTATGTTGATTATGAACTAGATGATGAATATTAACATTATGACCTTAAAAAATACTGTCAGGAACTCACACTGCTGTCCACAAACAAGACTGTAAATCAGATAAAATAATAGCACTCTAACTACAATAAGCAGTAAGTAAAGGGAATCATAATCTAGTGAGGCATTTGCTGGTTGATCAGCTGAGATAAGTGAGAAATCTGGAAGAGGGAGCCAAAACTTCCTTTTCAGATCCCTTCCCAGTAACCCTTCTGCAGCTAGCAGAAAATGAATTTGCTTTTAATATGTTTTCCAATATTTCCTGTGGTGCCAAAAACAATTGCTCATTTAAGGCTGAGGTAAGTTATGCTGCAGATGAATACTTTGAATGTCAGTGATGAAGAGTGTTCTACATAAACATCTGTGGAAGTATTTCTACAATTGTGAGCTAAGGGAGAGACTGAATTACCCTCTGCATAAAAAGACAATATTACATTTCTTATCTGTATTCTTATTTATCTATTGCAGAAATCCAGTGCCTTACACAGAAGGTCAAGACAGCAGAAGGAATACAAAATATTTTATGGGGAAATTCTGTACCTCAGATTTCTAATTGAGAAGATAGAAAATTTCAAAATTTTAAAAAACCAGAAAAGTCATTTCTTCATGAGTGCAGAGACCTTTAGATAAGTTGTTGTGTGGGAACCACAACTTGTAGATAGCTAATCTAGAAGCTAATACGTGTCTAATTATGTAGCACTCACGTATTTGAATAAGCCAAAAAACCTGAAAGTAATTCCAAAATTACTAATTTAGTTGCCCCAATACAGAACTGTGAGACTAAGATGGATCAAAATTAATTGGACAAAACATATAATGTAGAACTTCTCAAGAAAATTATTAGATATTCTCCAGAGTTTTGAAAATTTTAGAAAGCACCATTTTTACTAGGTTCTGTGCATATGGTTAAACCATCTCCTTAATTCACAAAGAGACTGAAACCAAACAGAAGAGTTCCCCCTACTTATCAAGGTATTTTTGAAAGACAAACAAATTTAGTTTCTCCGCAAGACTTTCTTAAATAAAAACATTGTTATTCATATTAACTTTCCAACCCAAACAAAATGTCAGATTAAATAAGATATACTGTCAGAAAAGAAAAACAAGCCATATGTGGTGGTTCAAAAACAGGTAAAAACCCTCAGATAGCTGCAGCACCATATTCCGTCACCTGAGAGCCACAGGTTGTCTTATAAAGAGAGTTACATTTTAAGGCAATAATGACTGCCACCACTCACTGACATGGTTAGACACCAGCCCTTTGCTCAGCAGTTGTCATTCAAGTTCAGTGGAAGGAACAGCTAAATGTTCTTTTGTGCAGAGACAGCTGAAACAAGGCCCTGAGTGGGAGCAGATGCACATGCCCATGAAGATCTCCAGTTAGAGATTACAAAGCAATGTGTATCAGGATGTATGAGACATGGAAACGTCTCACAGAACAATGAAGCTCAAAACATCAGTCTTTTATAGGGAACTCTAAAGTTCTGTGAAGAGGAAAATCAGTGTTAATTTAGTAATGACTGTAATGAGGTCAAAGAATACCTAAATAAATTTTTAGTAACAGGCCAAGTAGAAACTTGCATGAACTATTAATCATAAAATATCAAAATACTGTCATTATCACGGTGAGTGTAACTGAAAATGTTTTTATGTTTGATAATATTCACAGTCAAAAGACAGAGATGGTCAACATATGGCTAAATATAACTGGACATATTTTTCTAGCTGTAGACTGACAGACAAAAGGAAAATCCCTAGAGGATGAACTCAAGCTTCAAGACAGCTTAAGTATAGAGTTTGATGTGTGCAAAAGACACAGGAGGTCAAGTAATCCCCTTATGGTTAGAGAATATATAGTAAAAATTCTATTTGCTTGTAAAGTCTCTTTATTTCACAGGTCTTTCAGATAAAGTATTATGATTAAGTGACACATGGCCTTTAGTGGGATGCACTGGTTTCTCGAATGCTATCTATTACTAGAAACCTGATAGGAGAAAAAAAAAAGACAGAAATAAAGCAAAAGACCTGAAACAAAAAACCCAACAAAAAGAGCTTAATTGCTAAGTCACTCATTTTGGGGTGGAACAGAGCTTCCACACTTACCCTAAGACTTTTTTCCCAGTGGACTTAATCTAAGTTCTGAAAAACCTGCCTCTTTTCTACTTGGACTCCTCTTTTTAGCAGGAAGAGGAAAAAACACATTTTTGAAAATTTCTTTATGCTACCAGCAGGGTTTCTGGGGAGCTGCTAATATGTAATGGGAAAGCACACAGAATACATTCTGTCACCAAAGAAATCTCTGATGCTGGTCCCCACAATTAGTCACTCATTGCCACCTAAGGCAAGACTTTTAGGAAGTTAATACAACTCTCAGTAGCAAGGAGAAGCTCAAGATAAGTTTAAGTAGTCGTTGGTTGTTTGATTTAAAGTAGGAACAACCAGAGCAAATACAGTCTCTGTGAAAAGCAAACAAGTATTTACAGCTCAGCAAAGGAACAACACAAACACAACATCAAGCAGTTTCTTGATGTTATTTTTCAACTTCATTTAACAGAAATAAAACAGGCTGACAAACATAGAAATTCTGAAAGACAAACTAAACTACAGGAAATTCTATCTCCAGCCTGTGACAAACAAGTAGCATCAGGTTTTAAGACAGAAGAACTTGTACTGGCTCAAGATGATACAGGTGATATTTTCCTCTGTGCATCAGCAATAAATCAATTCCCAATTTTGCCTGAAGAGGAACACGGATTTTGGCTGCTCATAGTATTTCACGTGAACTGTAAAATAAAATTCCTGAACACTTGTGCTTACAGATTGCATTGCACTTTGCAGCTGTTGTGTTTTGCCCCAGCAGAGGGTGTATTTAAGTGAGTGTAAAAAACCAATTTTCTTTTAAACATAGCTTAAAGTGCTTAGGGGTCTTTTTGAATGACATGTAATGCATACATATATTATATTTAAATATGTTAAATAATTCATAGCAAGTAATTATTAGGTCTACCTGAAATGTTTGTCTCATTTTCTTCTAGTTCCTCATGTGCCACAATGAACAACAGCAAAATGCTGCAACTAGCTGGATGAAGCAGTGAAGTATGTAGGTCTGAGGAGCAGACCTAAATTTCACAACACCATGATAAATATGAGGTCAGTAAATCTGTGTAAAGGATTTGCTATTATGATTACGTCTTAAAAAGCAAATTTTTGTTTCATCTTCTACATTAAAAGACTGCTGAAGTTGCAAAAGCAAAGCATTTAAAAAACAGAACATGCCTGAAGTAAAGCTGTTCATGTAGCATTTTTTCAACCTCCTCTGCATGACCTTTCCTCCATTCTTTGTTATTATGTACCACAGTATTTGTTTCCCCAGGACCTACGTTTCATCACTACATTGGATAGACTAAGATTTGAAAATGAACTGGTTTTTTAAATGCTCTTATTTAGTATTACTTAGTGCAGACACTGTTGTCTCTGTCCTGTGCTCCCTTTGTTGCTCAAACTGAAAGGGATATGGCCAAGGTACGCACACTTTAGGAACTGGAGGAACTTTTTAGGGAAGCATTTCAAAGAAATGTATTTCTGCCACAAATAACTTTTCACCATGTTCCATAAAATGATAAAAATATGAACAAATTTCCATTAATTGCAAATTCTTCCCTTTCTAGGGTCGCAAACACCATCTACCATTATGATAGTTAGATGTAAATAAATACAAATCTTCCTTAAAAGTTCATGCATATTCTCTGTTGCATGTAGTCTTCAAAGAAGCATCACGTTACCTACTTTCACAAACATTTTACTCCTCTGGACAATGGAAGTCAAAATTAAGAAAATAAACAGTCCACAATTATCTTCCTACTAATTCTCATTTCTCCTAAGTGAAAAAAAAATACCAACCCTTGCATTTTAATGATTAAATGTCAGAGTAAAAAAAAGGCAGTAGTCATTCTTTATAAAACAGAAACTAAACTGTATTTCAAGGAGCAGGGATTCCACCAAAATTGCACATGAAGCAACTTTCAAAGAAAAGTCTCAAGTAACACGTGGTAAGTAGTTCTACACCCATAATAGCAAGTGGACATGGAATGAATGAACAAATAAATTATTATGGGTGGAAGAAAAATATCAACAAAACTCAGTAGTTCTGTAAGCAATGGAACTTTATGAATAACATCGTGGGCATTCTTAATGCTGAAGCCTTTTTCCTCAGCATATGCACTATTTTGCATGTTTTTGTTAAATAGTCCATTCATTTTCATGGATATTAATGTCTTTGAGGCCTCCACTTCTCCATCGAATTTGTATGAAGTTGTTCAACAGCTTCAGGAATTATTGTGGGGGACTGACAGATAGTGTGACTGCATCGACTTAAAAAACTTCTGTTTCCTTACGAAAGTACTATAAAAATAGCAAATCTATTCTATGTAAGTAGCAATCTAGTCTATGCTAAATTAGGAAATAGACAATACCACTACAGGGCACTTTTTGCAGGGAAGGCCACCAGGAAAACACCAGGAACAGTGTTCATGCCTAGCAGTAAGAATTCTCAAGCTGATAGATTGTTGTAACACAAAAAAGGAGAGCAGATAAAAACAAGCCTAGTACTACACCAAATACTAAAAATAAGATTAAAAAATTAAAATTAAATAGCATACTTAAAGAAAAAGGAAATACCATATTTTAATATACTATAGTTAGCTGTTGTTAGCAACTTTTGGTTAATTCTGCTTGAAAAGCTTAAATAGGTCTTAACATGATGAAGAGCTTGCTTCTCTGATTTTGAACTAGCCTGGTATTGGTTCAGCCACAGAACACAATACACCAAATTAATTTAACTGCAATACTTCAGAAGGCGTTTTATCAAGGATTAATATAGCACAATACTTCCACCAAGTGTTATGAGAATGTGGTCATCAGCTTAGGTGTGGTTAGCTCCCCTTTTAGGAAATCAGTCATGCTTTGAATACCCCAGTGCACCTATCTGACCTCTTATTTATTCATTGGAAGAAAGGCTGCTTTCAAAGAATGACATCGTTTTGTTACAGGACAACAAATAGAATAGAATAGAATAGAATAGAATAGAATAGAATAGAATAGAATAGAATATTTTCCTTTTTTTTCATTCATTTTGATGGTTAGTATGAAATCAAGATTGGGCCACCAGTGCCATGGAGGAGCTGTCATCCTGAAATTTCTTACATAGCCTTACTGATAAAAGTATCCCAAGTATCAAGCTTGCAAGGGTGATCAGCACTCCTTCATTCATTTGGTTCATCTTGTTCCACATACAGGCAGTCCCATGGCATAATATAGTAAATTCAACACATTCCCAAGCATGGAGTGGGTTTTTTCCTCCTTTATGTCAGTACCTCTGGTAAACAAGGAGCAGAAGCTGCATCTCCATTTGCTACATTTGTTGATAAGAAGACTGCTGAGGAAATCATTCATGTTGGACTAACGTAATGTGTAAGTTAGTTATGTATCCTAATTTTCTCTTTTATTCTGTTGTAATAGACATGAAATTCATATCCACCTTATCTGGTTAATGAATGGGTTTCTCCAGACATAGTTACAAGTACACAAATTTATGCAACCCTCAATGGCAGCAGAAAAGGGATGTACAGCTTTGCTAATTTAATTCTAAAGCAACTGAACACAAATTATGGTTTACACTTTATAGGGAGAATGGTTTCATATCCAATATATTGTAGTAGAATTAAATTGTATGAAAAGCAGCACAACATAATGATGTTGTGCTGATAAAAGATAGAAAATACAATAATAAAAAGAAATGGTGAAACCATGAATTAAATTCCACAGTTGCTACACATGTTTAAGTAAGTAAAGACAGTTTTCACCAAAGATTTTACAAATGGAAATCAGGAGTTAAAAAAAAGTAGGTGGAACGAAAAAAACAACTAAAGAAATCTCTAACATTCACTTTAAATGGTTTCATATTTTTTAAAATTCTCAGTTACAGATAAAAATTTGGAATGAGATCACATTCATCAAAGTGTCCACTTGATGTAACAATATTGCATCTCACTGATGAACCTGCTGTCAATTAGAAGCTGTAAAATTTTATTAAACATATACTAGTCATAGCTAGCACCAGCACATGACCTATGCATGCATTTCATGTATCACAACATGACAATACTGCACTTCCATATTCCTGGTACCATCCTGAGGACTTACAATGGAGGTTTTCAGAGACGGAATCAAAAGGAAATAACAGTTAAGAAAAAAACAAAATTCTGAAACAGAAACACTGAGATAAATATGCAACATCGGCCTGAGGCAGACAGGCATTCAATACATAGGCATCTATGTTCAAAAATAAAACAAAATGCTGAACTCTGTGACTACATTTCCACCTTAATGTCCTAGTGACTATACAAAGTAGGCAAATTTTGCTTTCATGCTTAGGGCCTCCTAAGGAGCTCCTCAATGGTATTACCATTCACTAATCCATAGTTGCCTTGTATTTGTTTTATCTTTGCTATATTATTATAGATGTTATTAATATGAATAATCTGTAATAAAGCCACAGAAGAATATTAATAATTTGTGACATCATTGCATGCTGTTCAACTGTTACACTTTAATTACTATATATATTTTTTTTTTTTTCAAATAAAATGGTAAGGAATGAAGGCAGTCTGACCATCAACATCACTAACAATATGACAGAACACAAAGTTCAGCATAGATTTTACTTATGGTCTTTATAAGAAGGCTTCGTGATTTAATTCACAAATGTCAGAAGACATGTATTACACACAAATTCACCAGAGTTCCTGCAGCCTATTGTCTTTCTTCCTTCCATTCTGACACCATTAACAAGTTCCATCCTGTCTTTTGTGGTTCCTGAACCTCTGTTGTCCCTGTCCTGAACAACATCTTCTCTATTAGAGGCTAATAGCTACTCACCTTTCTCTGCTGTATATACATATGATTCTTTTTATACTTCAGAATTATTAATTTCCATGTACCTTTTCCCCTCACTCTTACTTATTCCCCCTGTTCCTTGGGATTAGAACCAACACAGAAAGATCATGACAGTTGGGAGACTATATCAACTGGCTCAGCATCACTACCTAGTAGCATAAAGCATTATTTTTAACTTTTATTTGTCAATAATTATGACTTAACCAAATTGCCACCACTGGAATCATCATTCCATACAGAAATAGCTTCTTACAGAGACAATAAACTTTAGTCCATTTTTCTTACAACACTATTTTACCTACTTATTAATCAAAACCAAACGAACATGTTACCACATCAAATACAGATTACTCAGTCCACCCTGAGAAGCCATCATTAATCTGGCCCTTTTCTTATCCCTGGAAGTGCTCAAAGCCAGGCAGGACAGGGCTTGAAGCAACCTGGTCTAGTGGAAGGTGTCCCTGCCCATGGAACTGGCTGATTTTTAATGTCCCTTCTACTCTGAACAGTTCTATGACTCTGTGATTTTATACCAATTTAACAAAACCAACCTCAGCTAAAATAAGTTGCGAAGTATCAAACATCAGACTAGCTGTATCTGTTCTGCAGACACTTCTGCTACACTTCTCCTAGGGCAGAAAGTGACAGAGAAGAGAGGCCTCCTCGAAAGAGGAGGAGAGCTGCATTAACTAAAGCTTATCTTTTCATGTCCCTTTAGAAGACCTAGACTGAGGTTTAGGCACACTGCAGCCACTGTTGCAACTACATTTTCCACATAATTACTGGAGCTAGTGTGAAACTAGCCAGTCCAAGTGCTATGACCCATCTAGCCATAGCTCTGATAAACTCAGCACTGGCTCCAAAACCTGCCTGAGAACCAACATAAATATGCAATTATGAACTGTCTCTGTAGCTCCACAGACATAGACTCTGCAGGAATCCCAGATCACTATCAGGAGAGTGACTGCTGTTGAACAACACCTGAGTCCCCACAAAATAGTTCCAATATTGACTGTTAAGCACAGAATTGTAGGAAAATCAAGAAAAAAACTTGCCTTTATAGTGAAATCAGATAATTTAAAGATAAATAGATAAACCAGACCCTAACAGAATTATTATATACTCAAGTCCAATAAAAAGTTAATAACTTTTGGAAAAGTATTTTTAGTATTTGACATTAATATTTTAGGTGTTTTTAAATAGCTATTCACACACTTCCCCAATTCTTATTAAAAAAAGCATTTCATTTACAGGAAGGTGTTTCCAAGATCTGACTATTTACAGTTTCTTCTCCATTTTATGTCTTTCCAAATAAAAATTATTGACATTTTGGTACAGAAATACTTGTTCCAAGACACAAAATGAATGTTTTATATTGAACAGTTACAAGAGAGTGACACACAAAACTCTTACCTGAAAGGGACACTGAACCTTACAATATTTTAATAAATCAGGTTCTAAATTACTAATAACAGAACTGATTAAACACTATACATTAAAAGAAAAATATTCTGCCACCCCCACACACACCCTTTCAAAGAAATGGGATAGGAACAGAGCATTAGTGTGTAGCCCCAGATTTGGAACCTAAGATTAGTATATCAAATACAAATAACTGAAAATTCCACATGGCAATTATTTTTGACATGGATCACAAAATCTGTAATCTCAGTATTTCTGTAACTTATCCATCATGTACAATTTATTTAAATTGCCAGAATTTTTGAGCTTGCTTTGTTTGTTTTATTTGGTTGAATAAAAAGGTTGGGTGAGGAAGAAGGGAGGCAAAAAAAAAAAAAAAAACAAAGAACAACAACAAAAAAAAAATTGATGAACAAGAAAACAAAATTCCACAAATTACTTCAACAAATCTGAATTTTCTAGTGGACAGGTTTCCATACATGATAATCCCAAATGAGTAGCCATGGCAAGAAGATTTTGATAATATGAGAGTCTCTTCTGCTTTCTGTTGCAGTTGGACATGCAAGGGGTTTCCGTACACAAGAAGCTGAAAGCTGACTCTGCAGCACAGTCCCCTTCTGTGGGTTAAGATACAGAATACACCACTACCTGCAGCCACTGCTGCTGATAATACAGACATACAACATTTTTCTTAAGAAGTGCTCCATGGCTACTCAGGTAATCACAATAAATAGAAAAAAGAGATAACAAAATCTCACATAATATCTGTGGTATGAAGAAAAAGAAGGATACCAAGTGCTTAAGGCTTTACAGGATACATCTTCAAGACACAGAAGTATATTAAATAGTGAGTTAATTCAGTTGTACAGATGCCCGTAAAACACAGTCACATGCATTTCAGCAGGTAAGCACATGCATTGTCACAGATGGATTTACATGGTTGTAGCTAGGATTGTGCTATAGTTACTACACACTTCCTGCTCTCAAAAAACAGAGATTAAAGGTACCTCTAGTAGATGTACACAAACTGTGACTGTTATGCTAAGTACAAAACAATTTACATCATACAATATCACATAGTCATACTTCTATGATCATAATATCCTGACCATGGCTTTTGGTTTTCTGAGGTTTGGTCTTGTGGGGTTATTTCAGGTGTTTTAATTTGGGTTTGTTGGTTTTGTGGGTTGTTTTCTTTTTGGTTTTTTTTTTTTTTTTTTTTGTAGGTTAGGTGGGAGTGGGGAGGGAAATGTTTATTTGTGGGTTGTTTTGGGGTTTTCTTTTGAGGGAGGATGTTGGTTTTTGTTTGATGGTTAGATTTTTGAAAGGAAGAAGAATATTATGAGGATCTTCGTGAAATCTTACTTTTAAATTAATCCCATCCTGGTATCACACTGCAATTCCAGTTAAGTAGAATAAACAAATGCTTTTGACTTCAACAGATTATTAAAAAACAGATCAATTTTCTTAAAATTTCTGCAGTAAATTTCCTCTTAAATACCAGCATAAAAATACTTGTGGAAAAGGAAGTGAAAAACTCAAAACATAACATTTTCACCATGCGTGTACACCATGTGTTTTGAAGACAATATTTTCCAGTTGTGACAAAGTAAATCTTAAAGGAAAAGTCACAAATTCATGGCTATGGATTTTCCAAAAGCAGTTTTTAACCAAAGAGCAAAACAAGAGATGAAGAAACTATTCAACTTGGATACAATTTGGAGATCAGTGATCACAGTCCCTCTCTTCCAGTAAAGCAAAAACTGGTCAGACTTAAATACAAGGTTAATTTACTGCAAGCTTTACCTACATCTCTTGTTGCAGTGCACATTAACTATGGCTGTCAATGAATGTACATTATGTTATGGAGAGAAAACAACCAAGAAGTCTTACTTCACGAGTTTTCAAATTGTACAACTACCCTTTTTTTATGAAGATGGCTCTGCTAACTCATTTTTATGGGAGTTTTTATGTTTCTGGATACAAATTGTGATGACTTTCCTCTATTTGTCCTGAGCTTTATTTCTGAAGGAATTTTAGGGCTCTCAAGATTCTTTTCTCCTTTAATTGTGAAGGAAATTATTTTTATAAGAGGCCTTCCTTGTCCTCAACTCCAATTATGCAAATCTAATACTGCAAACTCCATTGCTTGTTGCTTCAAACAGATACAAAAAATAGACATTAATGTGTAATACTCCAGATTATTTTCTACATAAATACATGTTGTTTCCTTAACTCTATTTTTTAGCTCGAAATGGCATCATACAGAACAAACATTTATATTTGGCAAATGTGTCTGGATATCCTCCAAAATTTGATCTTAATTAATGCACTCCTTATTGCTTCCTTTAGTTCATAACAGGTCCAAAGGAGGTATGAAAAACACAATATTCATACCCCTCTGGAAGTTCTAGGAGACCTTTTGACCTCCAATATCCAGAGTGGGACAGGACTGACCCAGAACATAAGTGCACCTGCCTTTCCCTCTTGTTTTTGCTTTCCTGTCACTATGGGATATCAGAACAAAGAAAGTGATGCTCTGTGAACCTTGTCAGCATATATGTTTCACTGCAGAAACTTTCAGGAACACTGTCTGGAAAGAGCAAATTCAATTTCCGTACTCACACCTCTGCAAATTCTTCATAAAAATACTATGAAAACAAGTGATTTGTGACTGCTACCACAGATGTCTAGAATAGCATAGCATAGATTGGGTGAGGTCTTTTCCAGCCTTGGTGATCCTATGATTCCATAGGATAGCAGAGCAGAGGAGAGCATAGCACAGACTATTTTCAGTTGGAAGGGAACTTGCAACTATCCTCTAATCCAGCTTCCTGACCAATACAGGGCTGCCCAAAAGTTTAAATGTTATTAAGGATAGTGTAAACACTGACAGGCTTGGGACATGCACCACCATTCCAGGAAGCCTGCTTCAGTGTTTGACCAACCTGAAATGTCTCCAAATGTCCAGTTAGATACCCCAGGTGCAGCTTTGAAGTATTCCCACAAATCCTATCACTGGATTCCAGGGAGAAGTGATCAGCTGCTCCATCTCCCCTTCCCCTCCTTGGGAAGCTGTACAGAGCAATGAAGTCACCCCTCAGCCTCCTTTTCTCCAAACCTGATAAACCCAAAGTCCCTGGCCACTCATCATGGGACATTTCCTCCAGCCTGTTCACCAGTTTTGTTGCTCTCCTCTGGATGCATCCACAGACCATCAGATCCTCTTAAACTGAACACAGTATTCCAGAGTGTTGCTGTACTTTGTTGGTAATGAGCTCTTTACCCTAACATCTAAAGCACCTACCAAACTATAAAAGAAATTATTCCAAAATTAAATACTTATTATTTTACTTATTAAAATACTTATTAAAAACTTATTATTTTTCATCCAAAATGGACTTCACACTTCAGCCACATATTACATTAAGCTATTTACTGATAACAGGAAATGTGTATGGGCAAATAAATGCAAACAGCAACAAATGAATTCTGCTTTAACAAGAATGTCCTGGAAGAGATGACTATTGATATGTACAGTTCTAAAAGATGCTAAGTATATATAACAATTTACTTTAATTGTTAATGATTTTTTTTTACTTGATTTGCTGATCAGGTGAAAAATGTTGCACATATAGTAAAAGGAATGAAAAATCAGAAACACTGCCTTGAATTTCACACAATTTCATCTGACCTTGAACAATGCTGGTGCAAAGAACTCAGACAAATTAGATTTTACATTTACAAGAATTCCACAGCGTGAACATCTAAGAGTGTGAATGTCTCCTGACAATTTTTCCAGGTTGTTCTCAGAAACAGGTAAGAATTTCCTTGCTAAAACATCAATTGGCTCCCAATGGGAGTTACTTTAGGTAGGCCTGAGGAATAAGAAGCTTCAGAATTATGGCCTTTTCGTCACAGTACAGCAGCTCAGGAAAAAGGACAAGAGCAAGGGATTAAGGAAGCTTAGATATTGTTCACAATTCAAATTAATCTTTGAGTAGATGATGGGTTATAAGTGACAGATGAATAAGGGAGCAGAATTTTCAAGTAAATGTTGCTTCTGTCCCGCAGCAGGGAAGATTTGCTTAGCTGAAATGCAGTTTCCTCAGTGCAAGTGACTGATGCAAGGACAAACAACAAGGCATAAATTTAAGCTAAAAAGCTTACCTTTGTTAATAAAAGTTAAATATAGTTTTGTTTTTTTTAGTTTTTTAGCAGAAAGCTGGTAAGTCAAAAGAGCAAATCAAGCATGTAAAATTTGCAGAAGAAAAACAGCAACAAAGACCAGTGCTTGAGCACTCGTAGATGTCTCTTTCAGTCATTTGAAAAGCCCTTCTATCAATGGTAAGAAATCAGACAGACGTGCTCAAAGATTGCTCATCTATATTGGACAAGAGTAATACAATACACTCAGAAAAGCCTAAGTAAACATGAAGCATCCTATATGTAATTATCCTTTATACAATTAATTATAAATTATCATAATATTTTTTTAAAAATTCATAGATATTAAATTAGTCAATTAGGAACAATTCTCTGGAAGTGTGCATAAATATCTTTGACACAATGAATGAAAAAAAAGCTTCAAAACCCCACAAACATTAAACAACAACCCGAATCAGTTAAGACTAACCATACCTATTTAAAAATGCAGAAACCAAAAATGTGAATAATCTAAGCAATAGTGTCTATTGTATTTAGACAGCCTTTCATCATACCATGTGTTGGCGTGTCAAAGCAAAAATCTGTTTTAATAAGCATAATTACTTAAATAAATAAATGAAGATGGTCAGGACTGACTTTTAAAGCTAGCTGATTACATAGAGTAGGATAGCAGTATTTTCTTTTTTTATAAAGAGGTTTAAAATATTTTAATAATTTATGTTACAGGATTTTGTATTCCTGAGACGTAAATAAAACAATAAGTCTGTAAAGCTCAGAGAATAACTACATAAGCCATTTTACAAGGAGGATATACTTTTGCTTCTTTTCTATGAATGTATAAAGCTCTCCTTCAAGCTCTTACTAAATCTATTGATCTGTGAAACACAGAGCACTCCAGGGAGGCAATTCACTTGACGTTATATATCAAATGATGAGATGAATAATGATCATACCATTTGGTAATTAAACATCTTACAAATCTTCTAACTGACTGAACGTCAGAAAGGTCAAATGAGATCAAACCTATTTTTTGTTGGTTTTAATTTTTTTTGTATTTGCAACATAGAAGTTATATTTAACACTAACAATTATATTAAACAGCAAAACCAAATTATTGAACATGCTTTTCATTCCTATTAGGCAGTTTGAATACATAAGAGAAATATTTCTTTCATCCCATGGTCCTATTATAATCTTCATTTTTAATCTTACAGAGAAGTAACCACTCACCATATAGTGCAAATAACTAGCAAAGTTATTAGATTAAGGGAAATGAACAGCACATAGAGCAAATCTAAAATATATCAAAGCACTAAGAAATTTTAAAAAATCCTTGATAACTTCCTGTAAAGTTATAGGAAACTGACATTTGTTTAGATACCAAGTCCGTTTCAACATTTTGAAGAGACTAACACTGTTAACTTACATATTAATTTGGACATTTTAGCTATTATTGCATGATAATAATTTAAATGTCAGACACTAGAAATAAATCCAAAACATTTAATAAAGAAGACACCTCCACTGTAATTTCATGAACGATTTTGTCTTTTGCCTGTAAATTTTTAAATTGCAAAGGCAATCAAAAAGATGCACAGCAAAGATGGTTTTTACTACAGACTAACAAGTGAAAATCACTTGCCTCAATAGCTAACGCCCCTGTCAAACATGGTTTCTAGAAAAGACAGTATCTATTCACACACATCTTCAGCACAGCCTTGCAGGTTACCATAAATCAAGACCTTCATTGTCAGACAGAATAAATCCCTCCATCTTCCTGCAAGTTACCACCAGCCTTCACAGGCCAAATCACGTCCCAAATATTAAGGAGTATCTTAGGGTTTTTCCTGAATTACCTTCCTAGGAAATGAAGAAATCTTTATTAACTTAAGAAAATATTGAACATCTTTCTCAAAAACAATTTGGGACAGATCCAGTCAACTCTCACAAATACACAACTGCACAAACACACATGAAATAACTAAACACACCCAGTAACAGCCTCTATGTATGCGACATTCTGTCTTACAGAGGAGCAAACTAGCCACTCTCAAATATCCCAGTGTTGCTTCAGGTGCTTCTGCACAGCTAGAGCTAATCTGGAAAAGAGAGGTCTCTGGGGCGGAAGTTGAAAGAAAGAGAGGATTTTTACAGGGCATCTAAAGAAGTAATGCAGGAGGTGAATTTAGCCACCAGAGTTTTACTGGAGAGTCCCACGTCCATGCAGCAGACTGGCTACTACTATGGGACCTGAGAAGGATGTAGGAGATGACACCTTCATGATATCAACAGCCAGTTTCTCACAGTACTTTGTCTTTCCTTGTCTCGAGGTTGGGAACAGAGGTCAAGTTTGCAAAATGAAAAAGAGATCATTAAATCACATTCTCTGTCTTCTGGGATCTTTAAAGTATTGGACAGGGCATTCAAGTTCATTTTAAATAATAATTTAAAAACACTGTCCTATAAAATACATTCAGTCCATCCAATACATAGCTTTTTCAGGCCTAATCAACCAAATCAATTTAAAATACCTTTAATGAAAAAAAATTCTGAATTGCAAAAATAAAACAATATAAATGATAATTCTTCTTCAGATCTCCATTTCTAAAAATGTCCAAATATACAGTATTCAGAAAATTTTCTAGAGAGAGAGAAATAGCAAATACTCCTTCTTCTAAAAGCTCAGGAGGAAAATGTCACTTTACTGTAATAAACTGGACTATTCAATTATACTCTAAGGATAAGTAAATAACTATGGGACTTGCACAATAGAATAACTTCCCTTGGAAAAACAAATAAGCAGAAACAAATAAGCAAGTGCTCAGATCAAAGTTTAGGGGAATGTTACACGTGTGAATTAAGCACTGACCTGGGAAAAGATGTTCTGTGGAGGCTCAAGGGCTTAACATATGCTCACTTAGCAAACAGCTGCAGCAGTTAAGGCTGCTCCTTCCCTCTCCTTCCTTTCCCTACTGTTTGTTACCTTCCCTAGGCCAGAGCTGCCTGTTGCCACTCAAGAGCTGGCAAAAGGACCATACAAAATGACCACGTGTGTACCTTTAGTGCAGAACAAGGGGCATGGTGTAAACTTATGAATTTTCTATGGCATCAGCTGGGCATCCTTTCCACATTAATTTAGTTTCCTTTTTGACAGGTTGAAGAAGAGAAACAAGCAAAAATGCAAACACAAGTTCTGGTGGAGGGGCAATAAAGAATTTGGGAGAGAGGGAAAAGACATCTAGAACTGAAATACCTGTTCATTAAATAAGTATGTGCTTTAGTTAAAAGGTTTATCAATAGGGGTGAGTCTAATACTTCTACAGTGAAGATGAAAAATTTACCAATGGAAATGCTTATATTCCACATTCTTTATAACAGTATTGCTCAAAAAAGCAAATGTAAAATGATTCTGTCACGAGAGAAAACTTTAAATATTTTTCCATTCTTTAATTCAATTCAACATTTCAGCCTTATTTTAAAAAATAAAATAAATGCTGTCATTCCTTTAGTCCACTTAACCAGCAGAGAGAAACTGGCCTGAGGAAAAACTTCAGTAAAGAAGTTTGGTGGGTTTTTTGTTTGTTGCTTTTAGATATTTTTTGCTTTTTTGTATGTTTTTAAGAAGAAGGAATCTTAGAAATAAAACCATTTAAGAAGAAGGTGAGGGATGATGATGCAAAGATTACAAACCCTTGAATTTATCTTTTTTAAACAAGTAGCAACCATCAAATTTGAGAAAAAATACATCTACTTAAATCTAAAAGCGTTTGACTGGACTGAGTAGAAATTTTGTATATATTTATAGTTCTAATTCTTTATTAAGGGCTAAAAAAGAGAACTGGATTTGCATTACATCATGAAAATGTATCTTAGAGCAAAGAGTAACTAAGTAAAAATGAATGACAAATGGCCATGTGAGAAAATTTTAATCTTCAAAAGAAGGAAGTTAAATATTCAGCAACTTGATGGTAGCATGCAGATAATAAATACTAGTTTCAAATTAGCTGCAAAACATTTAAGACATAAGGTCACACGTCTTTGTCATAGCACTCTATCCATCTGTTCTAATTTGAAGTGTTTAGTAAATAGCTTCACCCAAATAAGACAGAATGACATTAGGCTGCAAATTTGATTACAGACAGGAACTATATATCTATATGTATCTTGACAGATCTAAAACAATATTTAATTTAGTTTCTCCCTCCAGTACAAAAGCACTGAGTTAAAATTACAGTCTATTTCCCATTAGCGCTGTTACCTATAAAACTATACTTAACCAAAGTATACAGATTCTAGAATTAAATTTCTGTATTTTACATACTGAGGTACCATGTCCCACACCTTATTCTTGAGAAGTGACATATATTGTGCAAACTATATCAAGCAGGTTTAACTTTGAAGCCTTTGATTACATTCCTGGTAGGCTTTTTTTTTTTTTTTTTTTTGCAAAACCTTCACTGGATTAGTCATAATTAAATGGATTTATATATAGGTACTCAAATCTATATGTTTATGTTTGGATGTAGGATCCGAACCACCACATGAACCAAAAAATATCGTGATTTACTTCCCTAGACAATTAAAGCAAACCAACCAAACAACATAAAAAAAAAGATATGCAGTTAAGCACAGTTTTCCCCACCAAATAACCAGTAAAAACCTGTATTCTAGAGGCTGCGACTGACAACAATTACCACTAAATAGCTGTTTTACAGACTACATTCAAAATTCTGAGGCCTAGTTCCTGAGGGACAGTGATCTCCATCCAGTTCCTTGATGACAACAGCCACATTAAAAAAAAAAAAATCATTACCTCTTTCTTTCCTAGATCCCAGAATGCATTTTCTAGAGAAGAGATCACTCCCCAAGACAGTTAACAAGTACCACTTACAAACACAAAACTCATTTAAAATCAGCTTTTTAGGGAGGCTAACTCTCAAAGCAATCAAATAAACATCTATTCCATTTTCAAGATCCCATTTATTTTCATAGAATTACATGTGATGCTATTTCTTCCATATGTAGTTACTTGTACTGAATTGCTTTCTTTATTGCCTACATTCATTTATATTTTTAATAAAGACTTAAAATAGCTAGTTCATAACATTTATCATAGAATGATTTCTCGATAAGGTAACTTCAAAAGCATGTCAAAAATATAGATAATTTTTTTTACTGTGTTTTTAAAGAACATAGGAAATAGTATCATGAAAATCAGAATTACTTCAGATACAGTCAAATAAGAGATCATGCTGAGAAAAACAGCACAAATAAGTTGTTCTGAGCAATATGGAAAACCACATTTGATTTTCTTAAGTTTTAGAGAAATCCCAAGTAAAGTAAACTACTGTTAAGGCTTCATTTTCTCTTGATAAAACCAGCTTTTATTCTGTCTAAATCAATCTATGCTGGAGTGCTCATGGGCCTCAGCATTTTTTCCCAAAGATTGTGTTAACAGCATAATGGCTTTACAATTTAACTTGAAAAACCTGAGAGAGAGAAAAGCCTACATAACACAGAAATGAGCAAGGATTCTTTGTCTTGGACCTCCTGTCACAGAAAAAAACCCAAAGCAATTCTATGTATATAATTAAAAGCAACTAAATTAATTTTCTCTGTTCCCTCCAAATGGCAAGACTTTCCAAGAACTTCAGAGATGGAAAATGAAAGGGTTAAACCAGGGATTTTTGGAAGAGTTGTGTTTTTTTCTATGCTGTCCTGAAGAAAGACAAAGCTGTTGATGACCTTTCTATCCCACTAAAGGAACAGAAAGAGTACCATAGGGTAAATGTTGAAATTTTAAGTCTGGAACTGCTTTGAGAGCGTTAAGAGTTTGGCCACATGCAGTCATCAGCATGGCAACAAGAGAAAAAAGACCTGGGGCCAATGTTCTGGTTTATAAGCACAACAGAGTAATTTTTGCTTTTAAAAATACATAGAGGATGTGAAAAAAAAAGAAGAGTATCATTCACGTTTCGTAGGTTTATTCACAGTCTTACTGAAAATATGATTTTGACCAATACCATCCCTGCCACTGCATACATCAGCACAACTAGCTGTGTATTCTGGCTAACATTTAACCTGGAAATCCATCCTTACTATGTTTTTTATAGGCTGTCAACTCACTCCTGCAGGTTATTTTCAAATAGCTCATTCATAATTTATTTCTTACCCAATATTAATGAAATCTCACTAGTATCCAATCTAAAAGTACAAACAGCACAATCTTTTACAATCAATTTCTTAAGTTTAAAAAATGAAATAAAATTGATACATAACATCCCTCTCCTCTCCACCCCCCAAAAAAGAACAGATTTTGTTTAAACATAAAGAAAACAGAAAAATTAGTATTGGATATTTAAATGTTTTCAAGTGGTAAACCAAGGCTGCATCTGCCAACTTTGCTGATATTTTTAAATTTATTTTGTATTTATTTCCTTTATTAACTCTGAGCTTGACATAATTTATTATACTAAACTAAAACACAGGTGTGTCTTGCTTTCTTGAAGAAGTGGTCCAACTAGTAAGAAGTGACTAGAAAGACCAATACTCATTTTTATCCAGATAAAAAAATTAGAGTCATATGTCATCTTTTGTGTCTTTAGACACATATTATTATGTATTATCTTATTTCTGAAAATAGCATGGACATACTACGATGCTTATCCACAGAAATTCTTTATAAAATTTTTATTTGAATATTTGGGAAGAAGAAGAAGAAGAATATTTGGGACTTGTTGACCATTATTCTGAGCAGTTTGTCAAAATAAGTTTAGCACCTCATAGTTCTTGTGTATTGTATTGCTATACTTTTAGAAATGTTAGGGCGTTTTTCAGCAACTTCATCTGTAATATTCAAAATTATGTCATTTAATGATTATTAAAAACCTATAAAAGCAACAACCTATTTTGCATTTCACAGAATCGTCTTCTCAAATACTAAACTCACCTTTATTTTTTTTGATTACATTTTAAGAGACTGGTTACCTATAACCACTCTCTTAAAGAAACAGAAGAAGTAAGAAAATAAAATCAGTATATCCATTACTTTTATATTAAAAATGATCCCCCTGTTTGAGAGAAGTAACAATTTAAATACCAATGGAAATGATATTTTCAACTATTATAATTTTGGTAAAAGCCAAACAGTGTAACAGCAAGCCAGTAGACACCTTTTCCTGGTATATTGTGCATAAAAAGTATTCCCATCTGTTTCAATGCTCAGGCTTTTTCATGGGCTTAAACCTGTCAAATTATTCCATTTGATTTCAGAGAATTCTCATATGGCAATCTATTTTATTTACTTTATCTTCAATAAAATGGTTGAGTGAGCATTAGCAACTATGAGACACAAGTTTCAATCAGTCCTCTGGCAAAGGCGTCAATCTACATTAGACCTACAGTGCTGTGAGCTGCAGCCAGAAAGCTGGAGTGAGACAGGGCAACAGTGAGTGAGTGAGCAAGACCTAATAAAGCAGCAGTGGAGAGAGAGAAAATTCCCCCCAGACACCACCATACACTGCTTATATAATGTGTGTGCCTAGTTCAACACACCAGTAGCTCCTTAATAAAGCTGACAGCTAAAAAGGAGATTCAGACTCCAACTTCATTCTACATGACAGCTACAGGAATGGTCCTCTGTTCTCAAGCAGGCCACGTTTAGAAACCTGAATTCAGTTCAGTTAAAAATTAAGAGTTCTCACCTCTCTCATTCATGTCACATAGGAAAAAGAATCATAAAATTATTAAGATGCACACCATTTTCTCCTCATTTTATACAGCTGAAAAAACCCATCAGGTTTCAACTAGCTTCTTCTTAAAAATTTCTGTGCTAGAAACCACAAAACAATCAGTGTATGTAAGCAATAACTCATTTTTCAAGACAGTATCATTAACAACTAATTCCAACAAATGTGGAGCATCACTCCTAGATGCCACAAAAATACCTCTCAAAGCACAAACTTTGCAATAACTGATGCAAGTTCGTATTTGATATGGGCTGTAAAAACCAGATTATTTCAACAGTGCTCTTCCCAGGAAATCAGACTATTAAGACTGCACTTACTATTTAGCTGAATTGAAAAGCTGGCCAGTTTAAATCCATAGTTTGGTGTTATATATAATCATAGCAAAAATTTACTGCCTCATATTTCCAGATCACAAATTCAATTCCATCAATGTGCACTACTTTTTGACAAAAGTTGACTTCAGGTTCCCCCCAGATCACCAATTTATAGCTATTCAAAATCACCCTGGAAAGATAATTCAAAATTCTGTGATAAATAAGGTCTCTATTCTAATACAATTCCATTAAAGCATAAAGTACTGTTTATGTTTCAGATTCTTCCTGTTAGAAACCATATTAAAGACAAAGCCCATCAAACTCCATCTAATTATTTCTTGCAAACCAGATACCATCTTTTTCTTTCAGCACCATGCTGTATACCCTCCTTTCATTCACTTATGGAAGTAAAACTCCTTTGCCTTCTGACCAGACATGTGAAAGACTTCCTTGTGGACAAAGTTAATGCCAGTCCATTATGCAGCTAGTGGAAAACATATCTTGCACATGTTGGTCACCAACATGGTCACCAGCAATGAGTCCTTACACAATGCTTGAGAGAATTTCAGTTCAGATGCAAGATACCTATATGAGATACTCTTCTGTACTAATCTAACAGTATAATTATGCTTGCCCTCTACAAAATAAACATATGCATATAGACTGAACATTTAATAGTATAGAAAATGTCTGCATATGCATGTACATGAGCTGTGATGTTTCAAGTTGTTGTTTCCTGTAGTACCAAAAAGAAACAGGAATGAGCACAATGAGCTCCTCTTCTCTAACGCAGACAACACAGAAGAGCTAGATCAATTTAATAATCCTTAATACCAGAATTCATTAAGCTTTTTTTTCAAAGCCTAAGTAACTCAGAAAACATAGATGTAAATGCATCACTAACGGTCTCAAAACTGTCGAAGTCATCAGTCAGAAAACAGAACATTTTTTCTCTGCTTTCACATTTCTCTGAGCTCTGTCACAGTTTTGCTAAAACTTACTCCTAAAAAGTTAAGTGTTCCATTGAGAGGATAAAAACCAAACAGATTTTTTCTCTCTGTTGACTAAAAATGTATTCATAATTGCAATTTTATTTTTATGCATATCTATCACTACATTTATAACTGAATCTCAGTTTTCCATCATTTCAGACACAGCAGATCCTGCCATAAAAGAACCTATTAATTCTAAATACCATACTGAAGAACTAGCATTCAAAATGTACTACTGTTTCCTCATTGACTGCAAAAACATTCCTTCTCCACTTTCACATACTGCAAGAAAAAGAGACCAATGCTAAAAAGGCCAAAAAGATTTTTGTTTCCTTTACAGAAAGCATTTTTTATAGAATATATTTAACTTAAAGTTATGGAAGAAAATAATGGAGGAAGCAGAATAGCAGTTACTTTCTTTCATATGCCTTAAGTTTCAGACATACTGGAATTCAATAAAAATATACTGCCAAAAAATCAGAGATGCACAAGCCACTTATACTACATTTTGGCCATTATTTGTCAGAACACAGTAAACTTCCAGAGAATATATCCTTTAAAAACAAAAACACTCTTGCTGACTCGACAGATTTCAACTGGAGTTTCTATCAAACTCCAGTTTCTATCAGTTTTCCAAAATATTGGCACTATCAAAAAACTATCTAACATAACTACAGGTACACCATTCAGACATGTACAAATAAATATCTGACAGAAATCCAGCCACATTTCCATTGCTACATAGAAAGCAAAGAATCTGATATTTCTTACCATTTTTTTTCTGCTGAAGAATGAAAGAAAGAACACTTTTGAAAATAAACATATTACTACATACTAACATATAGTCATATAAAGTTTTGCACATGTTACCAGGAATATCTACAGTTTCCCTGTATAGTGCTGTATATCCTTTGACTTACAACACTGCTACACCTAACCTTTCTTCTTTTCTGGCTTCACCATACTCACACTATAGCCTTCCAGCCAGTGCCTTAACTCCTTGCAAAAAAGTGAAGTTAAATCGGAATTAAGGAATTTTCCTTTCTTATTACCCAGTGAAGACAGTCACAGTGAAACACATACCAGAACAGTCTTCTTTTACACTACTTTGAACAAGGTTGAAAAGGGCTGTGCTTCCTCACAGAGGGTAAAACATCAAAAAATTTGTTATAAACATAGTTTCAGAACTAATTTGTGTCATCATCATTAACTCCCGTGGAACAGCTTCTTTTTCTTTCCTTCCAGAGGCATCAATACATTAAGATGGATATACCAATATTATGGAGTACATAGGTATATCAGAATATCTTGTAATACTTTAGCAGCTACTGCACATGGCATATTATTTGTATTTACATATTTTTTTCTACTTCCTAGTGTACACAGAATTTGGCCTGCTTTCTGTTATGAAAAGTTTGTTGTACCCTGTTGAAATCTGTATCTTAAAAATATAGTATCAGGCCCAATTGACCATATTTTGCAATTTATATGTTAAAATATTGCCTAAAAATTTAGAATCTGAGAAGTTCTGGGAATATTCTCAAAAAAATTGATACCTCCGTAAAATATGAACAACTGCAACACTCAACATACAGATTTTTATTTTTTTTTTGTTGCAATAGCAATTATGAAAAATCCAAAATAAATGTGACTGCCTTGCTAAGCTCTCATCTTACACTAATTCCTTCAGGATCTCCTTTTCCAGTCGAAGTTAAAAAGACCTGTAAGCCACTTGTACATTATTCACTGAAGATAGCTGTGAAGGTCTGGTGCAAACCGGTTAGGGTAGGGGCTGAGGAACCCCTTTGGGGGTTCTCTCCCAAATTTGCCCTTAACCAGGGCAGCAAGGTATTCAGTGCAGGCATGCCAAGGCCCAGCGGCACCATACCCACTGACAGTGTGGTGTACCAGGCAGGTTCAGCCTGTTACCACACAAAGCAGTTGAAACAAGGTTTGACCTCATGGTCCTTGACATCATGGAATTCCTAGTTACCAGAGGAATAAAGATCATCCCAATTTCAAGAAACTGGGAATATCCAAACTCAGGGATTCTTCACTATTTATTATAGTGTATTTGCCTTTTTAAATTTTATTTTTCAGAAGAAATACAATCTACAACAGTTTTCAAAACCAATCAGCTTAAGTATCATACTCCTAATACAGCTGATGTAATGACACTGTACAGTGTAAGTTAAGTCCAGAGTTCCAGAGACCTTGGTGATAGAACCATGGTTTCACCTATTTTCATGGCAGAAGCTGAAAAAGTATGTAGGGAAATCCTAAATGAATCATATATTGTCCGCTATCTAGTCATAACACAAGCAGTCACACATGTCAGTGAATCAGGGAAAGCAGAGACCAGCTATTTAAATTTGGATTGGTAAGCAAGAACAGCAATTCTGGAACAAAAGGAAGTTGCAAAAAAAAAAAAAATCCTCTTTGATTTGTGATGATTAACTTGTACTCACCTGCTTCTTCTAAGCCTCAAAAAGACCTTTTAACTTCAACCTTGAACTGAAGTGATGTCCAAGATCAATTCTAGTATCACAATCCTGACAAAACAGAGAGAAATGTTTACAGCTATTTAGAATAATGTAACAAAACCAACATAGAATCTGGCTTTATCATTCCCTTTAATTTGTTCTCTTAATAAGTAGTAAGCTTAAATGTAGTCCACAAAGAAATATAATTGTTCACTAAGTTTCTTCCTTGCAGCAGAGTGACAGCTAAGGCATCACTCAAATTCTAGTCCTGTATTTTTATTCTATTTTTATTATTATGGTACCCAAGGGCAACCAAAAGGAAGTCTTCCCTGAAGTAGTTTGTTTCAGGCAGAGAACTGCACACAATATCACTACCAGTAAGTTCACAAGGTCATCTGAAGGAAGGGACAGAAGCTGGGAGACAGCATGCCAATAAAATTTAAATCTGTATGTATGTTAGGAAGGACAAAAGGACAAGCAAAAAGAAAAAAAAAAAAAAAACAAAACCAGCTTTCAAGCTGAGACTGGAAGACTGCAATGAAGAGAGAAGGTTGGACAAGGCAGAAGAAATAAAGAATAACCAGGTCTGTATAATACTTAGATTACATCTAAGCCTGAGCACTTTTCTCTTACCTGAAATCAACTGGCAGAAAAAATCCTCCATCTATGTAGGATGTAGGATAATCCTACACCTATGTAACATAGTCACATATGCTCTGAAACAGAAGAGTTACATAAAAATTGTCTAATGGAGGTGATCAAATATATGTCTGGGAATTTTCTGGAACAATGTTAGTTTGCAAAGACATTAACTGTGACAGAGACATGGAAATATTTCCAGGCATTGTTTAATTTACTAATATAGACATGGGCTTAATGCCTGAAACTCTGCTATCTCTGAAGTAGATCCTACTAGCCTCTCGATGGTGCCTCCTGGCAATTCTCTCTTGCTGACAAGGTCAGACAGAAGCAGGCTGAAGAGTAAAATGGATGTAGAATTTTTTTAAGAAAAGGCTGCTTTCCCACAGTTTAAGAAAAAAAAATCTGTGTTCCAACTGGCATTATTAATACACACTTTGTTACAAGATGTTTGGGCATTTAAAAGAGCTGCAGTTCTAACTTCTTCCTTTGTTTGTAGAGTGTAACAAAACCTGCTGGGAAGGTCGAAGTTCCTAGAAAACTGAAAGCTACCTGGCAGCCTCTGTAGTAGAGCAAGTGAAGAAGGGAGAGCAAAGAATGACAGGCTGGAGAAATAAACACTACATGAAACCCCTGCACAGTAGGACAGCACTGGGAAATGAGAAGGATATCTGATGAGCTTAATACAAAGCAAAAAAGAGAAGAAAATGTTAAAAAACAGGGAAAGAACCTAAGGCAAATACGAGGAGGTGATGGTGGGTGGCAATTCATAAAAGTTTTCAGAAAGTAAAATGTGTGTCAATGAAACTTTGCTTGATGGTCATGTGGTCACCCTGGATCCACAATGTAAATGTCCAACCAACAGAGTGAAAAGCATTCATTTCACTGACCTATTTCCCATTAAAAGGTTGCAGTTTTGCCTCTAAATAGCTATGCCTCTGTCTTTGAAGTTTCTTGTGCACCTGAATTCTAGACCTAAATACACATTACAGTTATTTCTTCAACACTACATCTTGTTGACAGATAATATGTAAGCCTCAAATGTGAATATTCTGTATTTCTCTTTTTTCCTGTACTCCACTACACCAAAATATTTCATATCATCAGTTTTCCTAGCTTGGAGTATATTAAACATCACATAGTGCTTCACCTCAGAAATAAAGCCAGGACAATCAGTTATTATACATGAAATCTTGTACCAAAACATGATCCATTTTGTTAAGACACAGCCTTTTCAGAAGAAATTCTTCATTATAGTATTTTTTGGTAATTAGTCTTAATATGAAAAAAAAACACAATCATTAATCTCAATGATTATAATTTTACTTGGTCTATTTCTGGATTTCTATACTTCTTCAGAAATCAGTAAGAAATATTTAAAGTGGTGAGGATGACACAAAGTAGGTGTGACAGGTCACAGACAGATAGCAGGTCTACCTACCAATTCTTTTTTTAACTGTGTAAATTTTCATCTTTAGAATCTTATTTATTGACTTCTGTTTCATTTATGCCACATTTCAGTGTGGTTTACCTGACAAAGGCAGAAGACTCCTAAAAAATAATATTATGTCTGTTATAAACTGATTTGCTTTGATTTTTGTTACCGTCCTAAAATCTGGATCTGAATCATTGCAGTTATTCTGGTCTAACACCAACATTTCTCTGCTTTCCACCTGAGCTAGAAGATTCCATCCCTTGGGCCCCAGCAGGTAAAGCTTTAATTGTTTACCTATCCCCTACCGACAGTGTTTACAGAGATACATTCCCATTCTTCAATATCTAACAATTGCACCTGAAATCCATCTGAACCTTAAAAATTTACAAATTCATAGACCTTGTTAACCAAAGCTTTAAAAGCATCCTGACAGAATGTTAATTGTCATAGTTGTGTCAGAAATCCCTAGAATATTTAATTCAAAATGAAAGTCAAATTCATTCCTGGATGAAGACTTAGAAACTTGACTTAAATAAATACAATACCCATGTGCTGCAAGCTATTTCTTTAACTCATTCATTTACTTGCTGCAATCACCTCTTAGCTTATTCCACATTTAGATCACAAATCATTAGGATAACTTTACCTGTTATGTGTTTGTACACTGCCTCTAAGACAATATTTTGGTTTGAGACTACGTGCTTTTATTCTTTATCCTGCCTTATTGGTGGTCTTTGGAATTTTTTAAAATGTAAATAACCCCACCAAAGTGTACTACAGCACATAAGCATTTCTCCTATTTGATAGACCAAGTTGCCATGATGTGTCACTATTTCAGGTAAGACTGGCTTGTTCAGATTTCTTCTATAGTAAAAATGGTTCAAACTCCATTACTGCTTGAAGTGGGTATTTGTATAAAATATTCTAATGAAGCACTACTCACCAAAGCATGCAAGAAAATTTTAGAGCCTGGTTGAGGGCTATCTATAGGTATTATTAGGTATGCTTGTTTTGAATCAGATTGGTCGAGTCAAAATCACCATTGGTTTCACTAAAGCAAAAATTACTTGCTAAAGAGACTGTCTAGTATTTTAAAGACAAACATTCACTGGTATCTGTACCTTCCAAATCTCTATAATATAGGACTCACACAATTAAAAAAACCTCTTAATTCATAGGACTTCTGAGCGAGTCTTAAATTGCTCTATGTTAATGGGATGTCCTGAACTTTATTTGAAAATATATCACTTACATACAATCTATAATGTATATCTTCTAAAAGTATGAAAAAGTGTAAATTTACCTAACAGTCAGACTATGTATTTTAATTATATTAAAACTACTTCAACACATTCATTTGTTCATTATTCATACAAAAAAATATTATTTTTGAAGAATATTATATAAATTGCAGAATTGCAAAAAGTAGAGACACCTCCTTTCTTCCTGATTCCAGAAATTCACATTTCTGTGATAGAAAGATACTCAGAAACTCGTAACCAGATGAGCACTACTGAATGCCATTATAATTAACAAAAGCATGCAAAATGAATTAGTAGTTATGTTTACAATCAGTCCAAAGCTAAATGAACTAATGAAAAGACCTTCATACTACCATGATTTCATCAGCTAATTTTTACATCCTATTTTACATTACTACTTAGACAAATGAAAGCTGGCTTATATTATCAGTGTGTCCAAATAGAAGTTCTGTGGTGCTGGGAGAAGCATATATTTTTTCATTTGGCACAGAGAAAATAATGAATTCCTATATGATTCTTGAGCTGTCAAGCTTCCCCAACTACATATTTTCCAAATTTTTCAATGCTATGTACTTGTTATGGTTCACATTATATTCTATACCACAAAAATTATTCTTGAATCTTTACAACATGGAATTTCCTACACAAAACACCCATACTCCATTAATCTATAAAACATGTAACTGTGCAAAGAAGTAAGCTAAGGATAATAATAAAATTTACAAAAAATAATTAAAAATCTAATATGAAATGCCCTGGAAATTGCCTGGTGACAGAAAAATGTCCACATGGACTAAATGCATCATCTACTTCCAGTATGTTCCATCCACTGTCCAACTGATGCACAGGTTACATATAACTCATCTTGGGGAAGAGGGGCTGGAGGGAGATGTTCTTCCATTTAGGTCCTACTTGTCCTAAAGATTAATAGGACACCGATTACCTGTACCTATCAAAGCACACTGGAGAAAATGGGGACAGTGCCAATGAATGGGAAGCCTGGAGTGATGGAAAAATCATCCCTCTGTCTTTTCTTCCAAAATATCCACAGCAACGTTGTCTGAATAGTTGGATATACAAACTAAACCATCCCTGAGGCAGGTCTAACTTGCTTGACTTACCCTTATATGATAGATAACCTGTGTTGACACTAATCTTATAAGTATGCATGATACCAATATCATATTTATAGAGATTTCTATCCAGTGTACACAAATATCATACCTTACTTTATCCTCAGGCATGTCTGTCTTTCTTCTGAAAACATATAATTTATTCTAAGACAACTCTGAGAAAAACCAATTTCCACTTGTTGAATTTTTTTATTATAATAAACTGCAACAGTCTACATTAATTGGGGGAGAAAAATATAAACAAAAAATGAAAGCAATTAACTATTCCTAAAGAGTTAGTTCTACAATATCACTAACACAATGGCACTGCAGTCTTGTGAATTGCTTACAGAATTATGATGTCTTTCTCCCTTTTTCTCCTGTGATGTGATTAGAAGGGATTCAGAAATACTATCAGATAAGAATGTAGAACAGCTTTAGAAAGTAGTATCTCATCAGTGCACATATATGGTGATCATCCTGAGTTGTCTAACATATCTAGTTTGTTCCTGTAAGGAGACATATGTATAGATTTATAATCCACTAACACATAAAGTCAAAATGGACCTGATCCTTCTGCCATGATGCACCATATCACAGACTCTCCCACTCACAAAGTGGTTTACAGGTAGCAGCTGCATAAAGCTGCAACTTTAGACTGGGTCTAAAGACTAGACTTTGTACATTAAACAGATGCATCTCCAAAACTTTCAAAAAAGGTGATTCCACAACCTGGTTTCCCTAGGCAACCATTTCAGTTGCATAATTATCCTTCTACCGAAAATATTTTCCCTTAATATTGAATCAAAAGCTTCACACGAGTCCCATGCATTCCAGTTGTTGCTTTGCATAAAGGGCAACCCTCACCCCCCTTTTTCTGCCTAAGCTTGCATCCATCCATCACTAAATCCCAATTTTCTAGTTGTTCTGCCACTTGGCATTCCAATGATATCATCATTCTGGATCTGCATGTGGAAGTCTAGATCCTCCTGTTTCTTTCCCACCAGCAAGAATCTTTACTAAATAAATATATTGAAAATTCAACAAAACCAACAACAAAACATAGAAAATTAAAGAGTCACACAACTTTCAGGGAGAAAAAGAAACACCAAACTGTGTGAAGTCCACACCTACAAATAACACAGAACAGAAAACCAAATACACACACACTCCTTGAGCTCCGAAAGACCGAAAGAAAACAGACTAAAAAAATTATGGTGAATAAGCCAAACTAACTGTGAAAAAAAAGGAACATGGAAAAAAAACCAAACACAAAGCAGGCAAACAAAAAAGAAGTTCCAAGATAATCCACCTGTGCAGCCTCAATCTCCTGCCAAAAATGTCACAATAAAAATAAAGACAGGAAATTGTCCCACCAATTGCCGTCATCTCCATTACCTGACTGCAGAATCTCAAAGTATATGTTTTCTACTTTGGCTGAACAGCAGGGAACTCCCTCATCAACACAGAGCTTCCTTGGGGCTTCCATAGCCTTAACACATCCTCAGTTTGGGCACCTCAAGAACTGCTTACATTGCTTAGGAAGTTGCTTCAATACTGGTATGACCACCACAGTTAGTTAGAGATAATTGTTGCAAACTAAATGTCCAGAAGATGACTGGATCCTTGCAGAGATCCCTATCCTAAACCCAAAATTTGACATGAGTTCTGTCTTTTGCAAAGAAGAACAGAATTAGAACAGAATTATGTCCTTGAGTTCTTCTCAGAGACCCTGCCTGGTGACCTGAGTGATAGGTCTCTCCAGAGGATGCTGATCACACATCTCCATCATCGTTTCTTGATTTCTTATTCAGAGCTACACTGGTCTGCGGAGGGAAAATCCTTACACATAGGCGAGTCCTCCCTACAGGCACAGCAAGTCTTCAGCTATGCTATATTTTGATATAGACCACTTCAGATTACTGGGCAAGCTCAAGGATTCCTTTTTTGTTTCTTTCCACTCATTAGAGAATGGCTGCTCATGGTTACCACATCCATCTGGCAGTTAACAGTCCATTCATGTAAACAACCCAGAGACTCCCTTTCAGCAACAGCTGAGGTAGATGATGTCAAGAAAGACATAGGATATAAATATAACGCATGCTCTGGACCAACCCCTACAGACACCTAAGAAACAGAACACCTTTGTAACACTGAAAAATGTCCCTATAAATGTGGCAGATAAATATTAGGGCTGTTGGATATTTCTGCCTGTCTTGTACAAGCACATGACATATCAGGGTATGACTCAAAGTAAACTTCTAGCCACAGTCAATAACTGCTTTGATGTAGATTGGAATCTATGCCCTTGAAAGGGCAACAAAAGCCAAAAAAACTCTACCACTATTTCAAAGAGGGTCACTGAATAAAAATGAGTAAGCTTGTTACAAGGAAGAAAAAAGAATCGGCTGCAAAAGTCACATTTTTACAGGTGGCACAGAGACTGATTAAAGACACCTTTTGCAAGCTCAAAAGAAATGCATACAACCTATCAAAAAAGACTGAGAAAATCCAGAGAAGGGAGCTGTCACGAACAAATGGGATGAAGGAGGCTATTAGAAATAAAAAGGCATCCTTGTAAAAGCTTCAAGTTGTGTCCAAGTAAGGAAAACAGAAAGGATTGTAATCTTCGGAAGGCTTTAACATAAAACAGGGTCAGAGGCCTGCAGGGACCAGCAGCTCCCTACAGGCTGGAGGCCAGAAGTTGTGGGGGTTGTCCATGGTCAGAGCGGGACCTTGCTGCCCTTGGCCAGGGAGAACAGCAGTCCAAGGGGTAGCTGGGGGCAGCCCTAGGCCACAGCACACCAGCCACCCCAGCAGACATGGCTAAGGCTGAGGTCAGAATCAGGCTTAGTGAGGAGCCTCCCACAGACAGCCATCTAGGGGCTCCTGCTGAGGCTGGCAGAAAGCAGGGGCCACTAAAATCTGGGGGTTTATCCACTCCAGAGGAGACTGGAGAAGTTAATAGGCCAGATATCCTCCCCAAAGAAATGCATGAGAGGATGTGCCTTAAACTGAAGCGACATTAGAGAACATGAGAAAAAAAAAAAAATGAGCTATAACAGATTATTAGACTGGCGTGCATCCCATCAACAACTCTAAAGGGACTTGAGAATCAAACACCTGAACTTACAATAGAAAAACGCCTGCTTCAAATTGTCTTAAAATCAAATGAAGGTGGCAAATATGCAATCAATCCTAAAAAATCTAGAGAAGGTCCAGGAAGCTACAGATCAGTACACATGGAGTGCACACTAGGCAACTTTCTACAGGCTACAATAAAGTTTATGTGTATGTCAATATAAATGACATGCTGTTTAGGAATCAACATTCCAGTATGGAACTGGAAGACACACTTTGGATTATCTCAGTGTTTTTGAGAAGTTACTGAGAACATGGACAAATGAGATCCACTTGTAAGTTATGTATTTCCAAAAATCATTTTACAAGCTCCCTTACCCGAAGTCTCTAAAAGAAATAAACAAACAAACAAAAAAAAACCTTTGTACTGCTAAAAAATTTAAAAATTAAAAATGTTAAAAAATAGAATATTAGGAATAAGAATAAATGACAGTTTGCAGTATTTCCCAGAAGGATATGACAGACTCATTACTAAGGTTAGGAAGGATCTCCAAGATCACCAAGTCCAACTTTTTTCCAAACATTACTGTGCCAACTAAACAACGGTGGCAACAACATAGCACCAAGTGCTATGTCCAGGCATTTCCTGAACACCTCCAGTAACAGTGACTCCATCACTTCCCTAGACAGCTCATTACAAATCTTGGACATCTTTTGCATGAAAAAATTCCTCCTGACATCCAGCCTGAACCTCCCCTGGTGCAGCTTGAGGCAATTTCCCCTAGTCCTGTCACTGCTTGCCTGGCAAAAGAGGCTGATCCCCACATGGCCACAACCTCATTTCAAGCAGCTGTTAGGATGGTCAGGCATTGGAATAAATTGCCCAGGGAGGTGCTTGACTCCTCGTACCTGGAAGGACATTTGGGTCTGGCACTGGGTGATGTGGTTTAGTGGTTAAGGGGTTACAGTGCTAGTGCTGAATGGCAGTTGGACTGGACAATCTTAAAGATCTCTTCCAAAAATTATCATTCTATGATTCTAAGAAATTTGAATTCAGTTTTTGAAAATACAATGTATGCAGGATCCAAATGTTGCCTGCAACTTTTGGAAACTGACTCACATACCTGCAGAACTTCAATACAACTCTTCACACCCAGTAGGATTCTGTAGGTGATCCCACACTAAATATATAGGTATCTTCTACAACTATTTTTTAATTACCTTTTGGACAATACTGTTAAAGAATCAAAACAGCTTATCCTAGTGATTTAAACCAAATGGCGAAATCCGAAGAAAGAGGGATCAAATTTTCCTAAGATAATAAAGTGTGTTTCTTCATAAAGAAGCAAAGCTGAAGAGGGACTTTTCACAAGGGTATGTAGTGATAGGTCAAGAGGCAATGGCTTGAAACTGAAACAAGGTAGATTTACATTACATATATGGAAGAAACTCTTTACTGCAAGAGGGGTGAGACACCGGATCAGGTTGCTCAGAGAATTTGTGGCTGCCCTGTTCCAGGAAATATTCAAAGCCAGGTTTGATGATACTTCAAGCAACTTGGTCTAGCGATAGGTGTCCCTGTCGATGGCAGGGGGTTGGAACTAGAGGATCTTCAAGGTCCCTTCCACCCAAACCATATTAAATTCTGTGAAGGGTCTACAAATGAGTTCAATCCCTTTAACAGATTCAAAAAACCCACCAGTTTTCTAACAAATTATGGGTTCAGGTTATTTTAGACATTTATACTAGTTCTCATTTCTGCATTAACTTTCATAATAAATTACAAAATTCTCTTAACAACCTCCTGCACTGTATGATGTACACGTTGCTCATGAAACATAAAACATCTATCTGACACATACAAATCAAAACATAATGGGAATGTAGATAGCTTTTATATTTTAAAAGCAGTAAATTATCTTGGACATTTATTATTTTTATGCTTATCTTGTGACTTTCTTCAACCCATCAATTTCACATGAATAAAATTACCCCCTTACAAACAGCTTCAGGCATACAAATTCAATATAAAATAAATACAGTAAAATATTGATAAGCTAAATTATGTAGCTTTTCTTTCCAAAATATTAACATATATTTTCTTTTAAAGAGGGATTATTGAAATGCATAGGGTAAGAGAGTTCTGGAAGATAAGAACTTTACTTCAAAAAGTTACGATGTGATTACTTTTGCCAGGAATGTCAATTGCTTTGGCTAATGCAGAGTCAACAAATTTTAATTTATGACAATTGACTTTATAGTATCCTGTGGAAATTTCTATCAGAGACATGGCTGTTTCCAGCCACTCCAAGCTACCCACCACAGAGTGGTGCCTCAGCTAGAAGAGGTTTAGGAAAGAGCAAAACCACCACACAAGCAGAGGATTGGTGAGGAGAAAGTGTGAGAAACAGCCTGAGAAAACCAGTGAAGGTCATGGAGCAGGAAGGTGAGCTGGTGCTGCCTGAAGAAAACAATGCTTTCATTATTTCTCGCTACCAAAATATATTTTAATTGGAAATAAATTGGATCAATTTTTCCTAAGGTCAGACCTGTTCTGCCTGTAACAGTAACTGGCAAGCAATTTCCCATGTCTTAATCATAACCCATGAACTTTTTGCCATCTTATTTTCTCCCTCCTGTCCTTTTGAGGAGGAAAACAAGCAAGCAGCTGGCCATAGCCAGCCCCCAACACTGACCTACTGACCCCACAGAATCACAGCACTGGACATTTCATTAATTTGAAGGACGCTTACGTACTAGAACATTGTGAAAATTTACTGCATTTATTCTGGAAACTGATAGCCCTAAACTGTGAAATTAAGAAAGCAGCAATTTAGCATACAATTTTCCACTAAGATATATATATGGTCCACGATATAACATGCTTCAAAAGTCTTTCCTACATTACTGCAATGTACATAACAGCATCCCAATAAAAAAGATTTTTAAAACTTCTAAATCAAACAGGTCAGAAATTACATGCTCATGGTTTGTTTCTGTAAGGAATTCAAATATTGCCACAACTGCTGAAACTTTTCTCCAAAAAAGACTAGGTTACACAGAATTTATTTTAATCCCGTTGCAACAAACAGCAATTGATACATGCAATAAGCCCTTTTAGTAAAAGAAACAGACTTTTCTTGCTCCACAAGCAAATTTAGCAAATGAAATGGGAAATATGTCTGCTCAAACTGAAAGGAAAACATGATAAATGGTAACAGAAGTCAAGTGCCATAAGGAAGAGGACAGTAGGAGCAAGCTGTGAAATCCAGGATATGTGCTGGTGGAAGGGGAAAAGAAGAAAAGAACAAGTAAAAGAACTGGCAGACAAGTGTGTCACTTCTGGGTGTTGTGGCTAATAAATTTTAACTACACTGGAAGAGCTCTGGCTGCACATGTGACCACGTAAGCACAAGGAAAAACGTATAATTCCAGTAAATTAAAAAGATCAAGTAAGTTGATATTTAATGGCCTCAGATGATCTGTCACACTGCAGCACATGCACTTCAGATGTTACTCAGCAGTAGCTTTTCCACCTGCCCATTTTCCTGAGTCTTGTGCATAGATTAACAGGATAAACATAAGCAGCTGAAGAGTTAAGTAATGAAAGCAGAAGAGAGGAAAATCTAACAAAACAAAGATGAAGGAGAAGAAGACAAAAAATTAATGGGAATAATGAAAGAATAAACAGTGGAATTGTTAAAATGTATGTGAAAACAAGCACCAATATGTTGGTGTCAAAGGTAAAGTAAAAGAGATTAAAGTCATGGATTACTGATGTCAAGAAGCATTTATTTAAAAATTATCCTGCTGCCCTGAACTATAATACAAAGAGGACCCTTTTGAAAACTGCCTGCCAGCAGTCTTAGGAAGGCCTTGTGTTGTGTATTGCCTGGGGGAAATTTAAGCTGTCCTTGGTTTAAAGCATTTGAAACTTTTCAGTGAAATACAAAAAATAAATTTAATTTCATATGATGTTACCATTAAACACTATACTGTAAGAGGTCCTTTCATAAATGTGACTACATGGAAAAATAATTCAGGGTAGCTTAGGACTGGTGTAACTAGGCTACCCTTCAATAGCAAAATTCCCATTGATTTCAGCAGAACAGATTTAAAACCAGGACTGAGCACTTTTGAAATTCCTTTATTTATGGATTCCACAGCTGGAATTCATTCAATGCTGTCATATCTATGACCCCACCCTGACTGCACACTTTTCAGCACATATGCTATAAGGAGAAATAAATATAAAACTGGGATCTTTTTAGCTTCTCTGACTCAGTATTCTATTGACTCTACTGATTGCAATAAAACTCTTTGCCTGAGACAAACAAACAATATCTGGCCCCTCATTTATTCAAAGTACTTTGTAGGAGTCTTATATTGCAAAGAATAAAAAAATCTTTCCTCTTGGTAGCTCCTCAAACATGTCAGGCTCTACAGAGTTGCCACACAGTGTCCAAGGTAATCCCATCTGGTCTCCAGCTGTCACTTCAGAAGGGTGCAGGTCTCCTGTGTCATATCTGACAGATGACCTCTCAGGTTATCTCAGATTTGCAGGACACATAATAAAGCCCACCCTGTCAAGTATAAAGCTACTGGGCTACCATGGGCAGGCTTTACATTCTTTTTGCACGGCTTCAGTAGTGGGCAATTATAGCAACATCTAAATCAGTTCAAGTAAATCCTTACATTTGGAAGCTCTTCTAATGTTTAGCCAAAAAATTCCATACTTACCCTTGCTCTTTTTGCATGTCATCCACTTTCAGCATGAATTTATAAACCACTTTCCTGCTGCCAAACTCTCCATATGATTTATTAAAACTTTAGCCAAACAAATTAATATAAAATACATGCTAATACTAATTATTAATAATTGAAAGCAAACACACAAATTTATGTGATAATTCCAACTTCGTTTTTTCATGGGCAAGACAGGTACTGAAACAGAGTTTGCTGACACACAGCAAAACACATACATATTTGCAAGATATTTTCATTTCTTTCATTGCTGAAGTTAATAAACTCTGACCAAATTCAAATGGTGAATTCCGCTTCTTTTCTTTCAATCACCAGAATGTAAAATAAAAGGATTTTCGTTGGTATTAAGTGTTAATTCCAACAAAAGTTTAAGTTTAGTGTTCTACACCTCTATGTTATATGTTAAGAAAATAACAAAGCAACAGATGACCTGAAGTGCTTGACCATTTTTGGTGGAAGAGAAAGTACAGTACTGCTGTTTCATTTAACAGCTAAGCTATCAATTCCAAAATTTCCATAGATATCAGGTACAAACAATTTTTTAACACCATTCCCTAAAACATTTCATCCAAGTGGAATATATATTTTCTATTTTTTCATATTTCTCCACCCTACTTTATCATCACTTTTTAGATGGAATGGAAATGCCCACCGGCTGCAAGAAGCATAAAAACCTTGGATGGCAAATACAGCTAATGGACTACTTATTGCCATTTACAGATCAGTAACTCTAGAGTATATCACATTTACTGAATTCTAAAGCATGTTTATGCACCAAAATTGTTTAGGCACCCAAATTTTACAAACCCTGACACAAGTCAGAAATGTTTGCAAACAGGAATCTCTGAGATAAGTTTTGCTGTTATGACTTATAATGTTTTTCCATTTCTAACTGCCATTACAATGTTGCAATTAGAAAAGCAATCAAATAACATACTGACAAAAATCTGCAGCTGCCATCATGCTGTTCATGACAGAAATATTTTGCTGTTTGTTGAAATACCCATCATCATCAGATGCATTATGGAACCATGTGTAGTCTCTCTGAAAGGAGGCAACTGAAAGATCTATGGAGATGATGCAACAAACCAACTTACTGTAAGTTAGAAGAAATAATACAGTTGCTGTAACACAAAGAGAAGCAACTAATCTAATGTAATTAGGATTTTTGAACATATGTTTTCCACCAGAGTATTCTACAGTAAATCTACAAGTGCCTTCTGGGCACTGCACTCCAACAGGAACTCAGGATGAGTCTTCATGAAACCTGTGCCCTCAGGACACGTAGATGGGATTGGGGGAGCAGTAGAGATTCACCACTGTCAGAGAGGGCAGGATGGGGCTCCTCTCAGTAACAGGTATCTGTGATCTTCTCACAAAAATGAAACAGCTAACTAAAATTAAAAAAAAATTCAAAATTGACATCATGGCTAACAAAATATGACAACACCAGAGCACCAGATGCGTGAAGTAACTCAAATTAGATGGTATGATCAAATTCCTATTGAAAGCAAAACTTTGAGTTTTTTTAAAATATATTTATAAACTTCAGTAACAGAGAACAGAGAAAGATCAACTATCTACTTGAACCATGGGGAGCCAAGTGTCTGCTGCTTCCCACCAGGCACAGATCACCTGTCTTCACCTTAAGAACACAGCCCAACTGTAACATTTTCTGCAACACCAACATATTTTACTGTTTCACACGAAGATATTTATTTTGTGGACCCCTGTAGCATTCCTTGTATTACTACAACAACTTTTCTCCACTGCAGACCAAAGAGTAGCAATAAGAGCTATGATTCTATGAAAGGTAAATAAATATGTGTAAGGAACCAGAACTACTATTGTCATTATGGGATTAGCAACATAAGACTACAAACACCTCACCCAACTCTTCCTAGTGTTGTATCACTAGAACTGCTGGATAGGTAGGATTACAGCAAATTTCCCATTCTACCTATGGTATGAAGAAGGAATGAGAAAAGAACAATGAATATTAACCTCTTTTAAGATACAATAGGTATCTTAACAGTAGTTGTAGCAGTAGTTGTCCTGCAGCCTTAAGAAGTGAAAGGGTTGTGCAGGGAATGATCCCTCCCAAAAGAAAACAAAAGTAAGGTACTACACTGGATGTCATACTCAGCTTCCTCTTTCTGGATCTGAGAACTGTGTCCTTAAAAAGGCCACGTTCTCATGGAAAGTTGAACACAGTCTCTGTATTTGCAGCTATTTTAGAGCCCAATTAACTCTTTTGGCAAAGTAAAGATCGTGCTTTGCTTTGCTTATTGCTGGAGAACATTAGTATGGTATTCCTTACGATGCCCTGAGGTGTGCACTAAAGAGAATCACAGATTCTATACATTGCTCAAGCTCCAAAAGAACAAATTTCTCATAAACAACAAAGACTCTGAGTTTGGAGTCACTCCAAATGTGTTTTTGAAGCCTTTTACTGACGTAAATCAAACTGCCAAGAATGGCAAGGGAAATATGAAAATATCTCTGCTGCAGATGAATTATGGATCATTACATTGTATCAGAGAAGATAACCTTAGTAAGGCACATCTGAGAGAGTTCCCATTTAAAACTAAAGATCCACTTTTCCTACATGCTATACAAACAGCAGAAACACAACTTCCCAGAGACAGAGGCTTAAGTAAACAAAACCAAAAGAAAGAAGCAATGATAAAACATGGTATCAGCCAGCAATCAGAATGCACATCATTATTTCTTAGTAAGAGTTAATTTCCTTATATGTTTCTTTTATATGTTTGAAAGAAAAAAAGTATGCATTTAACTGAAAACCTCAGTAGCTTTTTCAATATCCTCTTTCTATAAATCAAATGCATTTCATTTATATGGGTATATTTGACATTTTACCTTCCAATTTTTCTTGTTACTACTGTAACAATATAAAAAGCATAGTGAGCAGTGCTTACATTCAACTTTTACCTGTTTTAGTTATTTAACAATCAGATTTATAATAATCCTTCCCTATTGAAACACTATTACAATATTTATGCATTTCTTTTATAGAGTTGTTACTGTTGCTTTCTATAATTGTTTTTATAAGTACTTATATTTTAAAATACAGAAAATAACAACTAAAACCTGTCAAACAAATCAAGAGTATTTCTGCTAAAATGCAAACATTCTGTAATTTTTACATTTCCCCCATATTCTATGATTTCCTATGATCTTGAGCATTATGTTTTAAAATATTCCATTTATACAACACTCGTACTCTACAATTTAAGCTATTGCAAGAACTGCTCACCAGCATAACCATAAACACAAGTCAGGAATGACAAATACTGCATTCATCCATGAACAAACAATATTTGCTACTACACTTGTGGGGTTTTCTCTGTTATTTTTAATGATGATAAAATTTAAATATAAATATATATATAAATATATATATATATTACACCTGAACATATGACATACCACCAAGCTCTTCAGTTTTGCATATTTTCATGGTTGAAGAATAAACTCCAGAAAATATTAACCACCCACAGAGATCACCTTGACATGCTTTTGCTGCAGAAAATAGAACATTATACAAACTACTGAAGCCTGAAGCATACTCAAAACATCACATCCTATTTGTAAAATGCACAGAAAGAATAATGGGATCAGTAAGAGCATTTAAAAAGTAATGTGTTATATTCAGTTTTAACTCTATAAAAATGAGACTTCTCAAAAAGCAGGCATACTTATTTTTAACATGATCAGATTAAGCTGAATATAATTGTTGGATAAATCCTTCTTAGTTTTACTCATACAATCTAAAAGCCATTAAGGAGTAACATTAAGCTGTATGCATAAAAAATATGTATGCCTTATATGAAGACTACAGGACAATCTACTGGAAAACCAATGTCTTTACATGAAAAACTGGCAAGCACACCAGAATTTCCTAAATTCATATTTGAAAGGAACCTAGTATAAAATTTAACATAATTTGAAAGAAAGTAACACTTATGAATCTAAAAATTACAATCTACTTCCAATTATGACTGTTCTTGTCTTCAGAGAAATCAGTGTCAAGGTTCAGGACATACTTCTTCCTCACAGGTTCATGCAAACTGCTCCAGAACTTCTGGCAATAAAAATAGCATTATGTAAATTAAATCCACCTATGATTTTAAATAATTTTAAAGGAATTGCAAAGAAAAATATGACATTATAATTATTGTAGTAAAAAAAATTACCTCAATGGCTCAAGAGAACCCTTCTATACTAAGTTCTGAGGCCAATACAGAAAATTACACAAATTTATTCTGAATATTAGCACATATACAGAAAGGACAGATAATGTAATACAATCCGAATGAGGACAAATAATACAACATAACACAACAATGAGGACAAATAATACAACACTTGTTTCATAACAAGTTTCATATCCAAAGATCTTTTATTTTTCATTAATTGTGCTCTATTCCATATTGAAAAGGGAAAATATGCATTATTAAAGTATACTCACGTTCTACTAAACCTATTGAAACTCTTATTTACTTTGAGTCCTCAATGAAGAGAGCAACACAAAATAAGGAATTAAATCTGTGAAAAAAATTGCTACATATATTCATATGTCTCTTGAAGGAAATACTGGACAAGAAGGAAAGCACTACCTATTTTCCTAGCAGGAAATACAATTGCAGCACATAAGTAAGCAAAAGACCCACTTATTCTTGTAGTGAATTCACTGGCAAGACAGAAGCCTTTGTATTTCACTACAGAGAATATTTAGATGCTCAAGAAATTGATTGAAATTACTCAAGTAATTTTACTTGGGACGTTAGAAAAAAATCTATTAGATTATATTATATAGAAATGTTAAAAAGACTTCTAACATTCTCATCCCAATATGGTCTTTCTATGCTGCAAAAAAGAGAGGAAAGGAAGGAGCAGGGGGGAGAAAGCTAAGAGAGGAAGAAGGGAATTGACAGGGAGGAGAGAGACACAAACATACCTCATCTATTTTAGCTCACTTAAATCTCTGCTACAGTCTAAGTCTCATACAAGCTTCAATAAATACAGTACTATGAGCACATTTCCTTCAATCCATTACAAAACAGCCTCCTCCTCTGGACACAGGAGAACTCCTAAAGAATTTGGCACTCAGAACGGTACTACTGAAAAGCATATTGGTTGGACACTTCCTAAACTTCAGTTTTTTTCCTTCACAGTTTTTGTGCCAGAACGAACTCCTTTCAATTTTTGAAAGAGCTCAAATTTCCAATGGTTTGGAAAGAATTACAGATTTCAAGTTACTCCCATTAACACTGTCTCTGTATGTCCACATCACCTCTTACAGGGCACCTACTGCTCTGCCTGTACCTGGGGAGTAAAATGAGAAACTTCAAAATCTTCAAGCTACTGTGGTGGAGGAAGGAGAGGACTGACATGGAAGGAACTAACAGAACATTCAGGGAGAAGCCAGATGAATTTCTGGAGGTTACATGATACATTGATACAGAAATTGGTAAAATCTTTAGAGTTGCTTTGCTCAAAAACCGTTTTGTTTCACTGTATGTTTCACGCAACATTTGTTTAGGTATTTTGATGCATCATTAGTATAGGCATCAAAACTCAGGTTTTCCATATCGCTACAACTTCAAGCAGCAACTTTAATTACACCAGCTTTAAGGTTCCCTTTTTATCTTTTTTTGTGATGTGCTTTATTTCCAGGTCTATCACTCTGCATGGGCTGTGAAAGTCACCAGAGTGACTATTTTTTGCCTTGTTTTTTTGTTTCTTCTCTCATGAAGTTACTTACCCCAGTGGCTCTTAGATTCCTTTCAAAAACTGAATTCAACATATTTCGTAATTCTGCAGAATTTCGCAATAATCAGATGACTTTTGAGAAAGTAATTTCATCTGTCATTTTCACTGAAAGCAAAAACTAGCTTTCAGAATGACAAATGAAACAAAATAATGTAAAAACTTAGAAATTTCACAAACACATTCTGTCAGCGATATCTCCTACTGGTAGAATTTTCAGTGGGAGAAAAAGAAAAAATTCAGAGCAGAGCCTTAGAAATCCCAATTATGTTTGTGGGGTTTGGAATATAGCTTATACATTTTGGCAAGGCTTCACTCACCATGTAGATTTCCAAAGTTATGTACCAAGCAAAACAGGTGTATGAACCACTTCATGAAGTAAAATTATATGAGCAATTAGCTACTGAAGTGTCATCAGTCAGTTACTGAGAGCTCTTTCACATGCATTGTCACTGCACTCTTAGCAAATCCTCAATGTAGTCATTAGGGAGGAAGAAAATTGAGACTTATCTCAACAGAAGAGGCACACAAAGCATTTAGAAAAAGCTGAACATAAAACGTGGTGCAACATGAGTTCAATTATCTCCTTATTATACAGTATGAGCATGCAGGATATGAAAATAGAAGGGAAATTGTATAAATACTGAGATACAGTCTGCATAATATAAAGAGCAGTTAGGAAAAGGGCAATAAACCATATTGGAGCACTGTAGTGAAGAAAAAAATACAGAAAGGTGTTGGATGGAAGGCAGTTGATGGTGCTATGGCCTGGAAAGTAGTTCTGCTCAGAGAATTATGCTGAACCTTACACCAAGATCCCTTATTGACATGAAATGAAAAAAAAATCTGTTATCATTTTAAAGATTTTTTTAAGAATTCTGGTGCTCACCTAATGTTATTTAACGCTTTACATATCTCAATAAAGACAGCCGAAATAAAGTCTTCCATTTACCATAATTCTATATCCACAGTTCATAACCACTAACATTATTTATCAATATGTCAAAATTTTGATAGCAATTTGAAACTTATGCAAATTACATTGAAAAGTCAGATTCCAGAATCACTCCATTACTCGTTAGTGCTATACAAACAGTGGTAGTAAAATTACACTTGCTTTGGTCCTTATTTTGTAAATGTAATAAGCAAAACAAGTAGAATCAAAGGCCAAAATACGTAAGATACAAGGGTTCAGTCTCAGCAGGGTATTAGATTTGGTGCCATTTGCACACTAAGAATATTAATTATGATGCAAAAAACCAAAAGGCTAACCTGCCACCAAAACCTGGGAAATTGTTTAGGCTCTCAGTATAGAGAGCCTCTTTTTCCAATAACAATTAGTTTCACTGTTCAACATTACCAAGGTACCACTCAGAAGAATATTTATGGACATATGTGCTTTTTTTTTTGGAATCAATACAAAATTTAAAAAGAAATTATAGGTTGACTCATCTGAAATACTTGTATTTAAGTAAGACCCACTATCTGATAAAAATACTGAAAAAGGTCTCTATGTCCTGGGCCATTAGGAATAGAAGTTTAGTTCCACTCATTGTTTCCTGCTGTCTTTCAAGTACAGCCAAGTGGGAATTTCTATAAATTTTATGGAAAATTCCTGCCTCAAAACACCAAACTGCTCAGTTTTGAACTGAAACCGCAATATCTTCAAATAAAATATTTTGTTGGGCAAGTTTATAAAAAATGCCAAGTCTTCATTTTCAAGCAATAGCCCTAGCACAGCTAAAATAATGCTGAAATCACAATATGAAAGCTGTTTTCCATGTCTTTTCAATATATTCAAAGGACCAGGTATATTAAAAAATATTGATCAGCCTGAACTAGGATCACCAGTCCAGTTTAAAAATGGTATCTGACTGGAAGCGGCACGAGCAGCTCCAGTAATCCTGTGCTGAATCCCTGTCACGCTCATCTTCAGGCCCCTGCAAGGTATCTAGAACCATTTCAGACCAATTTGTATCTCCAAATTACATTAAGCAACAAAAGCGTCTAAACAACCAGAGAAGGGACAGAAAAAGATGTTTCTACAGAGATTGAAGAGATTGACCACCGAAGCCTACAGCTGTCTGAAGTGCTTGCTGAAGGATCCCATCTCTCTCCAGCGACTCGTGACAGATTTTAAGTATACCAGACTGCTGGTGTAGACATCCAGAATAAGGCTATGAAATACACTCTTTTTCCTTGTAAACAGACACTTGGTAATAAAAAATACTGAAGCTGTGTTTTCTTTTTAAAAAGTTGTGAAGGCAATAAAATACTTCCTTCACATCTCTGCTAATATGAGACTTTTGATCTTAACGTTTCTATCCTGTGGCATCTTTATTACAAAAAAAAACAAAAAAAAAAAACAAAACAAAACAAACAAAAAAAAAAAAAAAAAAAAAAAAAAAACACAGAAAATTATCTTCACATAACAAGCAATGTGTTTACTGCTTCCAGCACAGAAAAACCATCTGCTTATTATCTCTGATAGTATGAACTTCTGTTTTATTCTCTGCTACGCATCACAACACATCATCAGTGATGCTGCTCATAGGTGCATCCCAGAACTGCACATGGTAAAGCACAGCAAATTTTATTCTAGTGAAGACTCTATCAATGCCACTTTTAGAAGACTTTCCAACAAGTGGCAAAGGAAGGGTGTTGTAGATGTGCTTACCACAGAAGAGCAGAAGAAAGAATGAAAGATTAGAATTTCAACTGCCTGTGTTTGTGCACAGTATGCCCAGCAGTTACAAACACCCAGCTTCCTAGTCTGATTACAGATTTTATTTAGTAGTCCTGCATTGACACACTGTTGCAATATTCCGGCATCCATTTGTATACGTCCTCCCTGTCAAACAGCTCCATAAAAGCAGATATATTAAAAATACAGCTCTTCCACACACATCTGATAACTCATTAAACAGATGTTCTGGTATTTAGCATCAAACCAGTTCATATGCGTTTTTCATTTGCATTAAAAACTCATATCTGGTACAAAAGAAAATGTGTTTGGGTAAGCAGTAATGCTTCATCAGCTTAACTTAAAACAGCATCTGACTGAAAATGCCTTCTGTAAAATTTTGGGTTAAATCTCCAGTCTTAATCTTTACATACCTGCAACACATCTCAACTAAGTTGGTTCTATTAATCAGGACGTGAACTACCACTAGAGTCTAACCAAACACATTAAAAAAATAGATGTCAGCTTTTCAAATAATGTCTGGTAAAGAACAAAACAACATATTTACAGCTTTACACAGCTCTCCAAAAATGTCTGCTTTCCCCAACATATTAATCACTCTCAGCATAACTTCATCATGGCACACTGCATGCACTGACTTATAACTTTACATCAGAATGGCAATTTGTTTGATAATCTTCTAAGAGTATGGAGATTTTAAAATCAGTTTTAAATACACAACATACAGGTGTGCTTAAGTATCTTAGATTGGGATTTTCTTTAAATCCAAGCTATTTAACTTAAAATTATTATACAGAGAACGTATAGAGCTACAAATAGCTATAGAAAAGTTATTGCAATAATCCGTAAAAACTTCAAATTGAATTTCAAGTATTTAAATTTACTTTTGAAACTTTACAGGAAAACAAGATATTCAAAAAGTAGCCCACAAAATACACATGGGGGTAGTAGGGCCTATTGTCAACAGTACTGCTCCTCTTAGGAGTAAAGGGGTATAGGTTCTATGGCATAATTATGTATCATTATTTTAAGGGATAATTTGACAACTCATCAAATCAGAGATCTGTGGAAATATGGCAAAAAAAGATACTGCAGGAATTAAAAAAGTTAACAAAAATGTAGTTCTTTACTGAAGACAGAAAAACAGACAACTGAAAACTGACTGATGGCACAGATCATTTCTCATCCAAACGACAGTTTCTCTCCAAAGAGAATAAAGGAAAGTGAGGATGGAAAAGTCAGTATGACTTTTTTGATGGGGAAAACAGCTAAAAGGAAAGATTAATGACGTAAAAGTATTTTCAAGTGTATCAATATATAGAGAAAAATTTAACAACTAAAAACATTTTTTAAAGAAAAAAAAATTAAAAATGAAGACAAAACAGACTTTTTTTTGTGATACTTATTCTGAGGTATTACTAGGAGGTCATATTTTAAGACTTGAGAAACAGAATAAAGCAGATAGTGGTAATAACTCCCTAATGTTACAGAGTTGCAAGCCACTCTATTATTCTATGATTTCCAGAAAAATGCTGTGCAAAAAAAATCTGATAAAACGATCTACACTGTGGGAACGCATCCACATCTAATTATACGCTCACCTCAAAACACTGATTTGATGTTTGGTCTTAGCTGCTTGTAGCTAATCAGACAATCTTTGTGGAGGAGCAATCGAAATGCAGAACAGTTTTCCAATGCAGAACAGTTTTTCTCTGCCTGATGCCTTTTTCAGGATTAAATCTTGCCTGGCCCTGTAACACTTCCCTTGTTAACCTACATTTTAAGGCTATGTCTCTATAAACCTTCAACCCCAGAAGGTGCTAACTCATCTGTCCATATATTCACCTTTAACTACACCTATATGGCAGACAGAGACTGTCTCACACTCCACTTATCATTGCCTTTAATCTGATCTCCTTTTTAACCACACAAAGGTTCCATCTACTTTTTTTAGCTATCAGTAGCCAATTCACACAGTCTCAAGACTGACAGGAGTCCTAGATGAGTTATTTCATGACTCTTTCAGAGTGTGACTTCCTGATGGCATCTCATCTTTCCAGATGGGAGTCTCAGTGTTCCACGTAGAAACTGGCACACAAGTCAGCCACTGTCTCATACTGAGTCTCCACATAATTGCAAAATAAACAAAGTTGATCTCATCCTTCAAGACAATGTATTTCTACAAATATAGAAAAGATTGTAGGAAGGGTAAGTATAACACTACAATAAAAAAACAGGGAAGAAATGAACAGAGGAGCAAGGGAACATAGGTACTCAAGGCAGGTAAGCATTTCACAGATATTTTGGCTGGATAGCAACTTCAAGCAATATAGTTTTATAAGTGTTTATTAAAAAAAATAAAGGAAAGAAAAAAGCTTCAGGAAAATAAATACAGTAGGGACTTTGAGTGAGGCAAATCAGAATGCTGCTTGGGGTCTTTGCTTTAAGTCCAAAGGGTCTTTTTTTATTTTCTGTATGAAAAGCAGAAAAGAAAAGAAACTGAAATAAATAAATAAAAGCTTCCAGTTTCAAGCACACAAACAATTACCTCTCACACACACAATTTCAGAAGGGGCTGAACGTCAGTCCACAGTTATTAATCCTACAATGTCACTCTGAGTCTGTATCACAGTTGCTTTACTTAGCTTCCCATATATTCCTTTTTACAAAAACAGCTCAAAAGGTTTTCTCATTGCTGAGCATGCCTGTAACACTATATTTTATGACAAAATCTTCAAAAGATGCCAGTTGATATTTTTACTGTATGCAGTATGTTTTGAGTAAGGAATTTCAAATTTTTGTTTTCATATAAACATCCAAATCTATTACTATTTCACAGACTCTTGGCTGGAATTTCTTTTTTTTAATCAATATGCTTCTTACAACAATAATGACTAAAAGCACATTTCATGTTTCTGGACAAAGTATAAGAGACTAACAAGTAATGAGTGCAGGAATGACTTTGCTAGTGTGCAGGTAAAAATTAATATAAAAATATAAATTTATGAAAAATAATATTTAAAAAAGAACAAGCTAGATAAAAGTGATAATTTCTACAAATAAGACTGAAAAAATTCAAGAAATTATAAGAAAAAAATCAGATAAAACAAACCTATGTGACATCTTTATTGACATGATTGAGAGTGCAAGGTAATGAAATTGCATATACTTAGTGTTTAAAACTTAAGTAACTTAACAAAAGATCCTCCCAGTACATGTGCATATATATATAATGTAGGCCTGGGACACTCAGCTTCTTAGTTCTGCAGAGGAAGTTTATTGCTTTAAAGAATGTTGCAAGAACGCAGCAGCAGAGCCACCAAATGACTAAGGCAAAAAAGGAAGAACTGCCAGTACTGAAATCCAAGAGCACCCAGCTGGTAGATTTTAATCTACATGGATGAGGAAGAACATTTCCTAAGCTTCAAAAGGCATACTGCATGCCACTGAGACAAAACATGGATATAGTCAAGAGGGGGTTACTTTATAAATGCACCTAGTCTGTAATTTTTAGAGAAAGGCAGTTCTTCATGTGAGGGAAGCACACTTTCCAGATACAGAAAAATACATTTAATAGCCATTTTGACAAAATACTTTAAAACTATTATCAAACAATAATAATATGTTATTGCCACATATTGCCTTGCCACAAAAATAACTTGAGAACCAGATGGGTGAACACGATAGAATTCTCAACATTTAACCTCTGACCACAGTCAAATTTAGAATCAGCAAATGTCCAAAAGCTCTTCTCAGTTCACGAACATGTGACATCCTCCATGAAATAAGCAGATTGTCTTTCCATTTGTACCAGACAGATGTTAGCAATAGGCAATACACTAGTTCCACAGAAGTATCTTGACCCTAAATGTATCCAAATGCATTCATTTAGATTACGTGCTTACACACTACACAACTCTGAAGGGCAAAACCAGACTGATACTGCCCTGGAATTGTCCCAAGCACTGCTCTGCATTGCCTTCAGTGGCCTTGCCCAAGCTAGAACCATGCTAGTGGGTTCTTTTGCCCCTCTGCCTCCAGCCCTTTGTCCTCTCCTTTCTAGTTCAGCCCATGCCTGCATTACCTCCCTGGCTCCAGACAGTTCGAAAGGGAAAAAAACTGGGGTCCCAACACCCACAAACTCTGCAGATGTCTCTGTCTCCCCAGAAAAATGATGGAGCAGCACAGGACAGCCATGAGCTGCAAGGGCTAGGTCTTCACTGGGTGCACAGTACAGCATTTTGTGCTGAGAAACACAATCCAACAAAGTCAGGGATAGAAGTCTTGTCTGGAGAGATTCTGGATCTCAGTAACACTAACTCAGCCAGGGAGAAGATGGAAGTTTTAGGAAAGCAGAAGATGTTCAACTCAATCACAGTACCAAGAGTCTTCTGTACCACAAAACCCTATACTATAATCTTATAAAAAACATAGTGCCATTGTCAATCACTGCTGGATTCAATACAATCAGCATGATACAGTTACCCATCAGCTGGGGACCTAATAAGAGACAGATTCTCCTTTTTTGTGGAATAATTCTCTAGACAACATACAGAAAACAGTGCCAATTATTATGGTAATAGGATGACAGGAAAGTCGAAGTGTTGAATGGCAGCAGAGTAACACTACAGAGAAGGCAGCTTTCTCACTCTTCAAAATTCTTCAGAAGCAGAGAGCAAGTTATAGTCAGTTAAAAAAATTTGGAGAAGGAGAATTGCCTATGACATACACTCAGTTGAACAAAACTCTACAAAGTTAAAAAGCCCATGTTTTGAAAATATTCAGAATTATTCTGAGAAGGTAAAGGGACCATTCAAATACTTCTATCTAACCTAAGGATAGGAAGGTGCAGTAAAGGCAGATATAAGCATAGATAAGACACAGCATTATATGTTTTAAGGACAAAGAAATCTTCTGAGTATGCCTTTTCTGCAGCATCTCCCAGATGGTCAAAGCAAATGCAAAGTATCATCATACAAATAACAGAATAATCTTTAATTACTAGGAAGCTTCAGCCTTAAAAGAGATGCCTCAAACTACCTGGTAATGGCTAATTATTTTGTCTTTTAACTTAACACCTGACTGGAAATCCTTGTGCATATTTGCAGTAAGCAAATGAAGAATATAAAAGTCCTATGATAAGAATATGTACAAATGTATGAAAAATATTACTAAAATAAAAATAAGTGAAGTTGAGAATTCGGTGTTGGAAGCATACAACATGTCTGAAAAGTCAGAAATGTAATTTCACCTATGACCACAGGTAGTTTTGTTACTTCTAACACTCAGAACAGGATGCAATATTTTCAAAAGCTGCATTAACTCCATACTATTTTTATTTTATTTTACTGATTTTGCAAATCTTTGTTTGTTGCTGGAGAGAATACTGAATATCACCATCCTCAGGACTCGTCTTTGTTACATCTCTGTAGTTTCACTCCAACTGTGCTAGAAATTATTTTCAGCTGGCCCAGAGGCACTGTCGAATGCTCTGTGCTGCCACAGGCAAGACCAGTATTTGATAGCTAACTTAGGATTCCTGCTGCCTGAACTGGTAGAGAACAAGCATGTGGTAGAAGTGATGAGCTTGCTCTCCTGAGGGTAGGGTGCCAGCTGCACTATAAAAGAGAGATAGTGTGGAATTAATAGTGGCCTCACAGGCAGGCTGTATATTTTACCTTTGAACAGAAAAATTCATGCCTTAATGGAAGCTAGAATGGAAGAACAAGGACTCAGAATGCAGAAAAGGCAACTACTAACTTGCAAAATGAATTTCTTTCAGTTCTGTGGACTTCAGCCTCGCTATTGTAAGAGGCTTTTCAGATGCTTTAAAGGATAGGTTGTGCCTAAATACATGTATTATCTAATGACAAACCACTACAGAATTTCTACAGAAAAATAAAGCCTAGAAGCAAATTCTGTATGTGGAAACTCTGGATTGATGTATGCAAGAAGGCAGAAGTGGGCTTATAAAAAGGATGCATAAGCAAATGCAGCAGAGGCTTTTTTGATGAGCTCATGAGGTTCTCACATGGGTACATAGCTATAGAAAAGAAAATATAGCTGTGAGAGAAACTATCTTCAAACATGTAGACAAGTCTGGAAGTAGAAGAAGGCACCTACAAGTACAAGTGGAATGAACAGGCAAGACAGAATACTTGATTATACAAAAAAACACACACAAAAGACAAAGTTCAGAGATAAATCTACTAAGATTTTGGACCTAACAAACAAACTTTCTCAAAAATAATCTATGTGGCACTTATACTTCATTTGGTTCCACTGACGTTTTCCACCCCCTCTCAATCTATTGCTGGACTGCTCAGCACATTTAGAAAGCACACATGTAAAGCTTAGATGAGTATCTTAAATCTGAGGAAAGAGGTCTTAAGAATATAAAACAGGATGGGATATGAAAACACAAGCAGACTAAAAGAAGGAATTCTGTGACTACAGTTTGCTTTAAGGAAGGCAACAATTGATTTGCAAACAAACAAAAAAATAAAGAAAGAAAAAAATTGTGAAAGTTAGGCAAGAAGGTCTGAATAAGGAATTTACTGGAAGTATCAAAGGAAAAAATGGATCTGAAACAATATCAAAAATAAAAAGATGTAGGATCTGGTCCTGGTCAGGATGCATGAAGCATGAGGAAAGTAAGAGTAAAAAATAACCCTGAGTCACTGAATCTGAGTGACAAGAAGGATAATGTTCTTGTCATTTGTGATAGAAAAGGAGAGAAGCGGATAGAGTTAAGTTTTGGAATGATAAGATAATTAAAAGACATCATGTTAGAGATCCAGCCTAGGACACGAGACTAGATGGAAGGAGCAACAACAGTGGAGAGACAGATTTACAAGTCATCAGGATAACTATGACAATAAAAGCAGTGCAAGATTGCTCCTGTTCCTTCCATTTTTATTTTGTTTTATGAAGAAATTTGCATAAAGCAGAATCTGCATGTTGGAGTTTGGAGTTGTCCCACTTGCTACTCAACTGAATTACTGCCTCTAGATTCAGTGCCATAACCAGAAGATAGTATAGGTAATATTGCTGGTGATGATTTCCTTATACCATGAATGTCTCCCAAAGCTTCTTTTCATTTCATCTGCCTCTGGGACCAAATGATAGGAAAAGCTGGATTTTCTGCTACTCACAGTATACAGCTAGGCTCCTCAGTGTTTAACACCCTCCCGTAGCAGTTCAGGGAAATTAGTTTTAGTCTTGTCCCCTGAATCAAGTTTTTGCACAATGTGATTGATTCATAATACACTAAAATATGGAAATTATCTCAGCAGTTACTACCCTAGACAACACTTGGTTTATTAAAGTGCTCAGTACATAAGGATTCACAGTAGGTTGATGAAGTCTGTCACTGAGCTTTGTACCATTTTTGTTACTTCTTATGGAGGAACCTCTAATTGAGAAACTAGGCTGACAGCATTAGAAGGCTTAACACATACCATGCATATTAAGAAGAGGCTGACCAGTGGATCACCCTGAGGTGGAACCCTGGGTAAGAACACTTCATGATCATTAGCAGAGCACCACAGGGCCAAAAGGGACTGCAGAAGGTCCCACAGTACACTGGTGCTATTCCAGAATATAATCAGCAGCCTGTGCCTGGGAGTTCTTAAAGGCTTACAGTTATGAAGGGCTCACAGAGCATCAATTCCAATGTTTTGCTATTCTCTGACTCCAAAGTATACCCAATGTCTAACCTTGATCTATTTCACTATAATTTAGATACACTATTTCTGCTTTTAGCCACCTGGAGTAAGGTGAACAACATTGCAGCAGCTTTCTAATGCATTTAAAGATTTATCTTGCCTCTCTCATTCTCCCCTTCTTTAAGCTATCAATTTTTCTAAACCTTCTATAATTGCCATTGCTTTTATACAGACTCTTATCTGTATAGTTCATCCCCATCTTTTCTGAAGTGCTCAGAACTGAATACATTAAACCTGAGCAGCGTTGAAAGTTTTATACATTTTCTATACCATACTTAATTTTCCAATGTTTGCACTTTTTAGAATTCTATCACATCAGTTTCGCATCTTTGGTTGGGAACACCTACAATCATAAAACCTTTTTCTAAGGAGCTGCTATCCAGTAATTATTCCCTATTCTGTGTTTCTTCAGTGGATTAGTCTTGTTTCAGATCCCTGTTTCACTCCTTCAATTCAAGACTGCAGTGAGGTGGCAGTAACAGGATGCTGTCTTATGTCTGTCTTGTTGGTATGTTGAGTGAAGCCTGTGATCATTACTAAATCCATTTTCCATTGGTTGTAACACATGGTTTTTGTCATATTTACAGCATGTTGAAAATATTAAAAATTGGAAGCTCTTCTCATCTGAACAATCTCTGATGCAAACAAACATATTTTACAGAGATTATTTTTGATAAGAAGTGGGATGCTGGCTAATCCAAGTTCATCCAGGTATGCTGAGGAGAGAAAGACTTGCCAAGCCACACTATGAACAGAAATATTTCATAACAGCTTTCAATTCTCCTCCGTCTCTACAATACTTTTACTGAGCAAACTGAACTTTAGACAAACTGTTCTCAGTCTTTCAGTATAAGTTTGAAGTAAGGTTAGTCAGTTTCACATAGTTTCATATCCCATACTTAGCATAAATGTCTCAAAAAGTGCTTGAGAAGGACTATTTTCAATATTCAAAGTGCTGCATAGCTGTAGCAGTCATAGCTTCAAGAAGATGTGGCAGAATTTCCATTATTATAACAGTATGTGATAGTTCCTCTTACATTTTGCTTAGATTTTAATTTTTCCAGTTTTAAAGACCATTATTAAAATGTATTTATTCTTCACTTATTTTTAATCATAATATTCAATTGAAGTTTGGGTCAAAATAAATAACCTGGCCCAAGGGCCTAATTTGCAGTGAGGTCCTATTTAAGAGTTTGCTGATAAGCTCATGAAGAAATAATTAGAACACTTAAAGTGACAAATTAAAGCCCATGCAATTAGCAAAAACCCTCATGATTACTTAATATTTTCTAAGTGGTTTTGAAAAAGCAATGACAGGATTTAATGCTACAAGATAAAAATGCTAGTCATGCGGAGAAGTGAATTACATATATTTACCATACTGAAGAGTGTGAGAAAAAATCAAATGCAGTAAAAGGATATTAATAAATTAACACTACAGCATACTACCAAAGTAAAATATTCACCCTATCACTTAGTTCTGTCATGGTGGTCTGTGAGTCCTGAATTTATGCTGTCAATGCCTAGCCAAAATATATCTCAATTTCTGTGTTTAAAAGTAGTGCATGATCATTTGAACCAATTTATATTATAGCATCTGATCAAATAAACACATTTTAAAAACTAGTTTGCATGCAGAATTCTGAGTAAAGTTTTTCATTTCTGTAGAACAAAATAAAACTATAAGGGATCAATGCAAAGTTTGGACTTTGTCCCAAAGGCAAGCATATCCAAACTTCTCTGAATTTTTTTTTGTTTGTCTAACACAGTATCATTCTTGATTCTTTGCTGTTCTCAGAATACCTTAGAGCACAGAGAGAAATATTGTGGGTATTAAAGTTGCATGCTACATGCTCACAAACATGTGCACCTGCATTTACATATATAAGACTCCACTGAAAGACTTCAAATCACCAATAAACCTACAATTTTTAGCCATCCCTTGGTTTTCTTTCAATTAAAAATAGTTTCAGAATGGGAAATTAAATTCTCTAAGAGTTGTCTACAGCGCTGCTTGGAGCAAAAAATAAAAAACAACAACCTGTTGTACTTGAAATCTGCGAAAAGACTTCGCATCAACCTCCAGGTCTGGAAACAAGATTAATCTCATTAAATCCGAATAGACTATTGCTCAACTGAGAAACAACTAATTTCAGGAAAAGATGTATCTTTTCAGCTGGTTAGAGATAGGAAACATTTCCTTTTTCTCACCAATAATCAGTACTAATAAATAACTTGAGTAATGTCAGCACATGAAAACTCACTAGAAGATTTGCAGCAGCAAACCAATTGGCACTTTATGCAGTATTATTTATGTGGAGCCTGTGAAATGAAGTGCAAGTTATATGTGTCTATGGAAAAAAATACAAAAAAGTCTCCAACACCTAAGATCTTCCATCATAAATGCCTGGCATGTTTATAGTGCAAATTTATATAAAAGACCACCCTTCCTCAACATCTTACAATATGAAATGCAGTGTCCAGTTTCATATGTGGACTACAGGTTTCAGATGTATTTTGATTCAGCAAGCAGTGCACTTTTTATTCAAGCACAGACACTACTAGGAAAAATGTATAAACAGGGGCATTTCTTAATGCAGAGTAGAGCATCCTTTCCTCAGTGCTCCATTCTCCCTGCTCTTCTCCTCCATAGCTGACTCTAGACGTGACAGGAACCATTTCTTCCTCTATCCATTGGCACGAAAAGGCCAGCACTGGTTTAAATGTGACCATTCAGTCCCCATTCTCATCTGCTCTTGAAATCCATTCTCTTAACACCTAGGAAAGGTTTTCTTCACATCGGGTAGAATACTACACAGGAAAACTGCCTTCAAGAAAACTTGTGATGCACAGCCCAAAAGAAAATAAATAGTTCAATGCTGGGGATTTTGATTACTTTCTCTTTTGTGCAATTAAGTTTTTATGGTGATTTGTTTCTGTTAATCAAGCTACAAATGTAAAATAAGCAGCACTGACTATTGACTCTGTCAGGCTGGTGGAACCAATGCTCCAAAGAAAAGAGGTGCAGCCCCCATCTGCAACACAGCTTGGGGCAGACACCTCTGTGTGCTCTGTGTGCTCACACATCTAGTGCTGTGCAATGGCAGGTTCTCCTCTCTTGCCTGTACATAATCTTTTTCAAGTGTCTGCATGTGACAATGGAGAATGTCTCAACCTGCTAGTTAGTACATATCACCAGCCACTATTGAATCCTTTATAAATCATTTGCAACTGAAATTTTGGTCATAAAAACCTTTTGCTTACAATCACCACAACTCCTGTTTTCTTAAAAATACTAGCAATAACAGGTTTAATAAAGCACAAAAATGTGCTTTGTTGCTTAGTGACCTATTATATAAAGACTTTCAGTCTTTCTCTAATTATTTTATGTGAGTTGACCATTCTCAAGATAAAAAATTCTGGGTAAGAAGTCAGCAAGAAACACTCTATTCCTCTAAAATAAGTTTCCACTATTTTCCATTGAAGAAGAAGCAACAACTGCAGTGTCTGCCACAACATCTTTGCAGATTCTGTAGTGTTCTCAACAACTGGAAATATGACTGTAGCAGACACAACCCAGACAGAAAAAATTCCCAAAAGTAATCCAACAAATTTCAAGAACTTTCATGGACAGACCTTTATCACCTCTGCTTCCTTCTTCATTATTTCATGTAATGTTTTAAAATCAGTTAGGACGACACAATCTCAGGGATGTAAATACTTTAATATCAAAACCAGTCACCCTTGGTTGAACACACCTACAAGTGGATTTGAGTCAAATGTCATTTAGCCTGGATGATAACCATGTGTCTGAGGACAGAGCAACACTGCCAGACACACTCACTGTAGCTCTCTGCTGTGCTGGCTGGAAGCAGAGCCCCGTGCACACAGACACTGCACCACAACACACCAACAGCTCTGGTGGTTTGGCAGTACCTCAGAAGTGTCAGAAACACTCCCCATTGTCAGATGATGATATCCTACACATAGTTCAGTGATTAGGGAAAGCACATAGACTCTGATGCCAACCAACTATCCCACCATGGGCTTTTCAGCTGCCCTTTCAGTGCAAGAGTACTAAAAGTTTAAGATTTCCAAAAACATTTCCACTTTGACTGGTTTTTTTATTTGAAACTCGTGATCTTCTTTTTGGAATACCTTATTTTCTGATTGGCAATATTTATTAAAGATAGAGAAAACCCCTAAATGCATTTGCATAGACCTTTCTGTGACACAGAGCTGGTTTCTTGTTCTCAGTGGCTCTTAAAAACTTTTAGTGAAATCTAAATTTTTTCTACATCAATTTTTAAATTCATTTCCACTGCCACATACTCACAGATCTACAGAGTGGCTCATAAGCACACAAATTTAGGACACTAGAGAGAAATAGATACAGTAGTTAAACCTTCTCTTTGGTAAATTTCTCCTGTTCAACACAACAATTTTATTTAGAAACTTATATAATCCTGACAATGCCGCCTTCATGCACTAATTTATACAAAAACTTGCATAGGAAATTATTGCAAAAATATATTTAAACTGCAATGCAGTATATTCTACAGTATTTAATTTCCCCAGATTCTCATAAGATTTCTGCATACAGGCTTCATTCTCCAGTCATGTTACAGGTAATTCAGAGTAAATTAAAAATTAAACATTTTAAAAAAATATTGTAACAGAACTGGGGAATTCTATTGTTATGCACATCAAATGAAAAGTCTCCTCCTTAAAAATGCATAAGTTACTAACTAACTAGTAACTTACTACAGAGCAAATAAGTTAACTGCATATTTACTGGTTACTCTGAAGTATATCTGTGTTGGTCTTTTAACTTGATTGAAATGAATGCTTGTATTCAACTATTAAACCTTCCTTTTCTCTAATGAAATCAATATTTTAAAAGTCCATAAAAGACTACAGAGAGATCTGCTGTTTACTAAATAAGGCATTAAAAAAATGCCAGATTCAAAGATGCATTGTAAAGCACAAGACAGAGCTTGTGAGGACTTCAATACAAGAAAGGCATCTGTCAGGAAGAAGAAAGTAAAAAAAAAAAAAAAATCTAGCAGCATAGTACCATGGAATACTGAAATGATAATTGCTTTCAGTTTGAAACACGGGATGTGGTATCAGGGAAAAAACACTCAGGTAAAAATGTTTCAATGCCCACTAAAAAGTAAATAGAGTTTTTCTTTTCAGTAAACAGATAAATGTTTCATCTTTTCCTTGAACATTCCTGCTTTCTGTGTTTATTTGTTTCTAGTTCCACTAGCATTTGTATCCATTTTTCCTTGTGTGACGGCATACTAAAGAACAATTTTAGAAAAAATTTAAAAAGACAAAAAAAACAAAAAGAAAGAAAAATCCATGAAAGAACACAATGTTAAGAAGCAGTAACGTTTAAAAGAGAATCAAAGGAGAGGAGAGGAAAGGAGAAGAGAGCAGCTAAAAAGACTGAAAAAAGATAAAGGGCAAAGGATTTAAAAATTAAACAGAAGGAAAAAGATTAAAGAAAGAATGGCAAAAGGCAATGCAAAAGGATTTAAGAAGCCAGTATAAAGAAAAGACATTCAGTTACGAGAAAGGAATAGCAACTACTAGAGAAAAATACTTGAATATAATGAATCAAAAAATGGAAAGAAGTTAGAAATTAATTTTAAGAAGACAGAAAGTTAGAAATCTTTTTTTTTCCATCCATGAAATACATACACAAGATTCAGTGAAATTCTAAAAGTCTGTTTCGATTATATACACTATCATTTAACAATTTTTCAGGTTTAGTAATTTTAATTACATGAAAATAAATACAAAGTTATGCAATGCCAAGTATTTCCTAAGCAGGTGTTTATGCATCATGTGCAAAGTTGAGAATAAAATGCATTCCTATTTAACATAACAAATCCTTTTCTTTACATTAGTAATTGTATTAAAATTCAAAGAATTTGCCTGTCTATATGGAGTTTTAACATCATTAAGAAGATCATTAATAGTTTCTGAAGGGTTAATAAAAGCTTACAGCTGCTTCTTTTGCAGCCATAAGCAGCGTATTGCAACCAGTTAAAGACAAAACTAGAGCAACCAACAGATTGACTGGACTTCACAAAACAGAATTAATTTATTATTAATGTTATCATCTCATTAAAAACTTCTAATAAATGTGTTCTTGCTATAATGAAAATATTTTTTGTCAGTAAAAAATACAAGGATACAGGAAAAATGGAAGGAATGTAACTTGGAGTGTAGGAAGCACAAAGAGTTTAAGAGTAACACTCTCTTTTGAACATTATATATTAGATACATTCTGATTATTTTTATTTTTATTATTTCTACCATATAACTTAGAGGATTAATAGCTATTCATTTCAATATTTACTCCACATAACTAATTTTTTTCTCTAAACAAGTAACATCCCAAAGCCAGAAAAGTTTTGTCATACACAGCCTGCCTTTAAAGGTATTGATTTTATTCCATCCCTGGTTTATTCATTTATTTATTTATTTTATTGTATTCTACTCCCTGTTTTCTTAGAAAAAATAGAGATTTTCAAACTTTAGTTCTCTATACTACTTATCATTTCATATACCATTTACCTCTGTACTATAACGTTTTATATACCACCTACCTCTTTTTTTATCAGCACATGATACTATCTTTTTAATCTCTACCCATATGAAATAATTTCCATACCTCCAATTATTTTCAGTGGCCTTTGCTGGACCTTTTCTGTTCCTGCAATATTTTTCATGAGATGAAGCTAGCAGACTACAAAAGCTACTCAAACTGAAGGGATAACATCACTTTATTTAAATGTGTTCTAATGCTTGTGGGAATATTCTCCAAAACATCCACAATCTTTCCTTGTTGTTTTTGGTTGTTTTTTTTTTTTTTTTTTGGTTTTTTTTTTTTTTTTGGTTTTGTTTTTTTTTTTGGTTTTGTTTTTTTTTCTTTTTTTTTTCTTTTCTTCTCCTTTTTTTTCTTTTTGGACATTACAATATATAATGAACAAACATTTTATGTGAACAGAACAAAAAAACACCTACGTGTCATTACTTGGTAGGAAAAATTTTAATGCACAGAAGCAGTCCAAGCTCCCTCTCAGCATGTGTTGCCATTTTGCACCACCCATTGTTACTTGCCTACTGTGCTGAAAACTGATCATTAATGCAACTTTTTGTTTATGCATTCCACAGGACTCTGTAAACCAGGAAGGTAATATAACCTCTTCCACTAATTATAAAATATCCTTTTCAAATCTGAAGATCTAAGATCAATCAGTTGTCCTTGTTTTACTGAACTGATGCAATCTGAAAGGCTGGATGCACATAGTAATTATTTACACAAAACACACTGGATTTCCTCAGCCATAATTTTTCAATCTTTGTAATTTGTAAGAATTAATGATACTTAAAAAAAAATACTACTAAAATAAGGCTAAATTTGTTTATTCAGTGCAGTAATTTCCAGGTTTACTCATTTCTTTCTTATTACTTAAAGATTTATTTTGACATTTTATGCATAGCCTTGGTCAGTTATTTTGTTATGAAAATGAGGATAAAGAAACCATTCCACACTATCAATTAAAAATAATTTTTCAAAAACCCCAAAAATAACCACAATAAAGATCCTCCAGCTGAAAATGACACTTTTTAACATCTGTGCCACCAGAGACTCCTCTAAATGTTTTTTACTCTAAAACTTACAGCCCCCTTTATCTCTCCTTAGACAGAAGACTTTGCAAACCAGGACATTCCCAACAGATAACAGCACAACTTTCAATTTGGTTGACAACTTTCCATAAACAGTAACTTTGAGCTTAAAACTATAAAAAATGCTGCAAAATGTGCAATTTAATCACATGAACCCATGAGACAACAGAGATGTTCCACACAGTGCAATCAACAGTCCAGTGTAGAATATTGTTTGCACACATCCAGTAATTCTGGGCTGCAATGTCCTGTGAAATTTATTTTACAAGCCTAATGAACAAGTGTTTTTCATTTCAGGTGACTGGGGAGATTAATTCAACTATGGCACATGAATGACTTCATCAGCTATACAGAAATTAATTCTCATTCTTCACATAGCTGATCTTGCATGCTCCATTACTTGGACCCCAAAATAAAACAAAGTCCAGGAAGAGATGTGCTTACAGTGAAACAATATGTGAAGTATATTCCTCACAGGACTCTTTCTGGAGACTCTATTTTTAAGACTAGCATAACTTTATATAATATCCTTAGGATGGATCGCCCTGGATCAGGGAGCCAACATGCAAAGTCAGTGCAACAAGTAAGAAGTTTTTCAGGGATTTAATTCAGCATGCTTTTGTCAACTAATACAGCAAATGAGCTATATAAAGCATTGATACATACATCAAACCATTATTCTGGATTACATCTACAAAGACTGTGCACTTCAAACTGATACAGGATAGGAAATTAGTTTTTCATACACATCTAGCCAGGCTACTGGTATGAACATGTTGTATCATACCAAGTATCCTTCCAATTACAGCTACATAACATTCTCATTTTACATTTCTGAAATGTTCTCAATGAATTTATTTTCTGTATATATGAATCCAAACTTATATTTTACTAGTGTGCGATATCACACTGTTGCAACATCACAATACTGTCACTTTTTAAAACAAGTAAGTCAGAAAGAAGGTTTTTTTCCTCATATTTTTGCAGTTCTTTTTCTAACAATTTACAACTTCAATATATAGCATTTACTGAAGGACTTTACAGAAACCCTTAAATGAAAACTTTTACATTAATTAAAAGCAATGAAAGATGCATCAAAGAGATGCTGAACACAATAAAATGCTGTAAAATGCTCTGGAACAGTGTAAAATTTCACAAAACAAAATAGGACAAAATTTAGAGAGGGTGCCCAAGATGAGTATTAATAGAAACACATGGTTTGGAGTCTTATTTTTAAAACATAACTGCAGCTGAGAAAAAGGAATGCAGTAAAATATCTGTGATAGCTCTGTAAGAAGGAAACTCAGAGTAGCTGTATCCTCAGAAATGGTGAGTTTAGATGTAAAGGGAAGAAATGAAAGAGTAACTGCTGCAGCAGGTACAGCCCAGGACAGCTTCTGTGAATATAGGCTGTGCACAAAATGGACTGAGAAGGAATGAGATGCTGAGGGAAAATGTGAGAAAGTGGAAACATGAGATTAGAAAGCAAGCAAGTATGCATAATGGGACAGCTTCAAAGTTCAGAGGCACCACACAAATCTGTGATGGTGGCAATGTGACTGTCTTTAGTAAGTCCAGACAGATATTATTATTATTTATTTTACATTATGTATTTTCAAGGTTTTGTGTACCTAAGGCACAGAAAGCAAAACAACTTTATTTTCTAAATGGAAAAACTGTATCCTACAGAAGCTACATACAAGATATAGCTTAATTTCTTAAAGCTAAAATTAGTATTTTAAAGATTTTAACTATTAAAAAACTAACTGAAGTGGCACCAATTAAGTGATCTTGAAGAGCTATGCAGTTTCAGGTGAGGCACATGGGCAGGAGGGCACCAAGCCTGAGGAGGTTCACCCTACCCAAGTTCCCATCAGGTCATGGACTTTGTAAGGAGGGAGGAGAGAGAGATTTCAGCGATACAAACCATGCAGCCAGCACAAATGATGGGACAAAAACTATCTATGCTTCAGAGCAAGTCTTCTTAGCTTCAAAATTGTCTCTGTCCATGACAGAAAACAGAAGGACTTTGGAGTTTTGGAGCTGTGCAACAACCTACAGCCAAAACTAATAAACCCCTAGCAAAAGCAAAAAAATCTGAGAAAGACCATGGAATACTTCACCAAAAATCCTATTAGGGCACATAGCATAAAAATAGTCACATCACCTCCTGTTAGATAAGCAGGAGCTTCAGACAGACACACAGTGACAATCAACACATTTCTGGAAAGTGACAGAGCTGCAATGTGATGTAGGAGCTGGCAAATTTTCCAGGTTTGGCCCACCAGACAAGGGAGTTTACCTTTGTAATCAGGGTTCTCCTACAGCAAAGCAACACAGAGTGTCTTGTACCATTTGCAATTCAGCTAATGCAATAAGCTTACAAACAACTACAGGATCCAAAGGGATTTCCCTTTGCTGTTTTTTACTCTCACCATCCCCATGTGCTTGAACAATGCTATTCCTCAATTTTTATTTCTCATATTAATCTCTACTTACATTAGTAAGTACTAATAGGAAAGAACAAGAAGCAATGAAATTTGACATGAGCTTTTAAGTGACATTAAGGTGTGCCACATTTCTATATGGCTTATTTCCAGTAACTTTTCGTACAGGTGAAACACAAAAGGAGAGGGCTGAGAGTATATAACCAAATGGTCTGGGCATTACTCTGATGCTTTTTTTCCTTGAAAATTCAAATGATCCCTGCAGGCAGCCGACAACTGCTAGAACTGTGGAATGTGCTCTTTGAACTGTACAAAACCCTTCAGCCTTTTGTGCATTGCTGCAAACAAAAACTGCCAAGTGCAATTATTTCTCAAATTTAATGTTATGGAAGTGTTGCACCATTTTTTTCACAGCTTCAAAAACAGCTCCAGAAAAAGAAAATTTACAGAAGTTATACATTGCATTTATCACGTTTTGTAAACTGATACAAATGAACCAGTCAAATCCCAAAGAGTGCCATTCTTTCTTTGGTGCAATGACGATTATATTTCTATGGAAAGAAAAGAAGGAGTACATGGAAGGAGTCCTCCCAAGCACAGTTTTTCATCCTTTAGCCTTTTTAAAATGAAAAAAAACAACCCACCAAAACATACCACAAAACAAACCACAACTTAGAAGCAGAAAACCACACTGAGAGAAAGACAGAAACTTGAAAATTCTCATTTCACTTCCCCCTTTTATTTATATTTATATAAATAAAATATATTGATATAAAACTATTTATTTGTTATTCTATATTAATATAGAATTTAATATATTTATATTTTATAGATATTGTATATATTATATTTATATTATTTTAATTTTCTTAACCTACACTGCTGTATCTAGAGTTCCTACAAATACTCACATACTAATTTGGTAAAAACAAGCACAGCAATTCAGATATCTTGCATGCATCTGCAGTTCCATTAAGAACTACCTACATTTTGAACACACTTCTATTCAACTTGTTGAACCAAAGGCAGATGAACCTTACTCACTTGAGCAGAGACTTACTCTGTAATAGGATTTTACTACTGACCTCAGCTGTATCTGAGATTCTTAAGCTAAAGATGACATTGAGGCATAACCAACTGCTGTGAAATAAAAGTTTCCACATCTGAAATAAATGTTACACAACCATGAAGACACCCAGATTCTAAACAGTGTTTTTTGTTTGGATTGCAGTTGGGCCTTTCTTTAGAAAAGCAAGCTATTTAGTTCCAGAGTAAACTTCAGTACAATTCAGACTTGAGGTGGAGAACTGTCTACACACCAACAAAGTCCCAAAGCACACCTAAACTCCAAGGTCTTGTCCAAGATCCGTCGCCCACACCCACACATTAAGTTAGCCACAATATCCTGTTTCATAGCAGGAGAAAGGACCTGCAGCCAGATTCAAGCTGTGAAACAGCTGAGCAGTAAGAATGCAAAGTCCAAATGCAATCCTTAACTGATCCAACATGAAGATGAGCCACTGCCCATTGCATGGCAAAAATGAACCAAAATTAAAAAATATAAAGAAAATAAAAAAGAAAAAGGAGCTCGACTCTTTAGCTTGATCATGTGGACAGAATGGACCAGATGAAGGCATTTAATAGACTTACAGATTCTTCAGATTTAGTGAGGGCCAAGAATTAGAATCAAAACATGTGTCTAGCATCTCCTGCTGGTCGCTGCATCTATGTGGAATCAAGGCACACGCCAGTGACAGTCAGCAGCCACCTCTTGCTGCATTCCTGCAGGTGACAGGACAGACGCCCACTCTGCAATGGCAAGACACACCTCAGCAGCAGAACTTGCTGTGCTGTCACCCACTGCTTGATTCACCAAGGAGCTTGTTCAGTGGTGCACTCTGTGACATGGTGTCACTGAGTTCTACAGATGCTATAAAAGGGGTGTCCAAAACTGTGACACCTTACTTTCATTTCAGAATTAGAAGAGAGGTCAAGAGTACTGCTTCAGTACTGGTAACACCCTACTGAACACCTCAGAATCACAGAATATGTCAAGTTGGAACCTTGACATCTCCTGGATGCTATTCACGTGTTTGCATCAAACACAGATATGTCTGCTATTTTAAAAATAAAACATTAGGTTTGGTGGGTTTTTTTAAGTTGTCTTTGTGGTAATGGATCTTGGTCTAGATTCAGTGTTAACTCAACTTATACAAACACCAAAAACCAGACCACAGAACTGCCAGTGATGAACATAATTGCATTAAGAATGATGTGGCCTTCAAGAGCATGGTTAACCAAGCCAATGCAAGCAAAACTAGTAATGGAGAAACTGCAATTAATTTTGAATTAGAGAGGGCAATGGCACTGTTTCTCTTTGTTGATCTTTCCATAGGACAGGAAAAAGCACAATAATAAGTACATTCATGGGGTTTTAAAAGCATTCCATGTAAAAAGCAACAAAACATAAAGTACATTCATTGCAGCCTGAGTGAGAAGACTGAAATGACTGAATGAAGACTGTCCTGAGGGTGGCACAAGAGCTAGGCATTTGATGTGAGACACACAGTTGTTCTTTCTAAAAAGTTACCAAGTAAAGCTAAAAAAAAATCTGGCATCACAGCAACTGCTTACAAGCACTACAAAAGAAACAAAACATCATGAAGCTGTGTGAGATATCTGGAATTAGGTTTGTCACCCAAAGGGTCTTTGGGCACTGGAACAGGCTCCCCAGGGCAGTGGTCACAGCACCACGCCTGACAGAGTTCAAGAAGTGTTTGGACAATGCTCTTGGGCACATGGTGTTACTCTTGGAGATGTTCTGTGGAGGGCCAGGAGCTGGGTTTCAATATTTCTGGTGGATCCCTTCCAGCTCAGGACTGTTCTGTGATTCTATGAAAAACATACTATTTTGATATGAGTTTCTAAAATCTGTTAAAAATATAAACCAAAAGAAATCATTACCTTTGATATTTTTAAGCTTTTTTCAAACAAATTAAGAGGAACATCTCAAAGTCTTACTATTCTTTTGGCATTTAATGGTATAAGACAAGCAAATGTCAGGATTTACAAGAGCAAAATCAGTAGAAGGGCTTGTTGAAAACAATCTTAAAATAGGCACAATGAAATTATTTGTTGTGAAGAAAAGCACTTAAGTAGTGATTTGCATAACATCAATGATGTCTCATTTTCAGGATGTAACAAGATTTTTTCTAGATTCCTTAAATGCATCTCATTGCTGACATCACTAAATACCCAGATGCCACAATGGTAGAAATTGTTTACACCAAGAGGTGCTTTCATAAATTGCTTATGAGGGAAGAATCAGAAAGGTATGTGAGAAGCAAACGTAAGATAATCTGTTCCTCATGACTATTTCCCCAAACTTAACAGAAATTTGCCTGATACCAGTCATTCCTCTCTTGACACAAAAATTTCAAACTTGTCAATCTGCATGGAAGCATCAGTGTAATGCTGTCTACCTTCTGCACTTCCTAAAACATGACTGATTAAAAGAAATCTGAAAAAGAAATCTGCCCTTGGGTTAAGGAGTTTAATGCCAAACTTTAGCCCAAGGCACATTTCAAAGCTAAAATGTTAATCCTTGGGTGGGAGGTGCTGGTGCTATGTTTTTGATGATTTCTTGTTTAGAACATTTGTGATACAAGTGTCTGTAATCTCCTAACAGGAATATTTTCTTTCTTCAAATTTCAGGAGGAATGGCCTGTTGGAGTGTCTGCTCCTGCAAGTAAATAAAATTAACACAATGGGTTGCCCATAACTTTGGTACTGCACTGGCTAAAGGGTAGTGGCTATAGCTCTGATTGAGGTGAGTTAATATTGTAAAAGACAATAACCAGAAAAAGAGAACTCCAAACTTCTACTATGACCTATAATAAAAGAATTCATTAATGGTCTCTGCATTCCAGATATCAAGTCTTGTATCATCTTTCTGAATTTTTCCCAAATGAAAAAGCTAGCAAAGTCCACTAGAAGCTGGCCAAATGAGCAACATATCTAATCTAGAGGAAAGTTAAAAAAAAAAATCAAAGAATATATGAACTAGAGTAACTATTTCTGGAAGGGGCCCTCCACCTAGAATAAGAAAGTAGAAACCAATCAAAAATTTAGAAAATGCCTTCAGATCCCCTGATAACAAAACATAGTTATTTCAAAAGGAATTAGGCCCTCTCCCTTGCTTTGTTTTTATCTTACCCTACAAGCCCCTCCCAGTCCAAGTGTATTTCTCTTCTGCGGGCTGTCAAGGTTGTCATGAAGAGGGCCATGTGTTTTGCAGAGTTGCTGAAGTTCAGATGATTCATAAATTAGAGAGAGTTTAAGGTCAGAAAGGACCATTAGATCATCAAATCTGACTTCCTACAATATCACAGACTATAAAATTTCAGACAGTTACCTTATTATTGAACCCAAACACTTACAGCTGATTGAAGAATAAATTCTGTTTCAGCTAAAACAATTGTTTCATGACACGCTTTCTTTTTCTGTACTAAAGAGCTCTCTAGAGCACCAGATATTTTCTCTCTGTGAAGGTATGCTGTAATTAAGTAATTTCTCAAACATCTTTTTGATAAGGTAAACAGACTGATCTTAAATATTTCACTGCAAGGCAATTTTCAAGCTCTTAAATCACTTTCATAATTGTTTCTGGCACCATCTCTAATTTTCAAAAAGGTTTTTTTCTTTTAGATGTGGCCAGAAGAAACATAAGCTGAAATTCAGTCTGTTTACCAGTGCAGTAAAAAAAGATAAATTCACATATTTGCTGTCATTTGGTTCCTTGTACATCTAGCACAGTCCTTTATCTGTTGAATAGCATACTGAGTTTTCTCCTTTCAGGAAAAAAATAATGAAAAAATTATAGGGGGGTTTGTGACCAAGTAGTACAAGTAAATATCAGCAGAACTTGGCAATAACAGAGAACCTTAACTATCTGGTCATCTTTTTGGAAAGGAGACAGTAAGATACAGGCTATCCAAATATGTGTGAGCAACCATTCTTAGTACAGAAACTGAGGAAAAGACTCAAAGCAAAAAATGTTTTAGATTATACTTCCACCTTCAATTCACTGGAAATGTGAGAATTGAGGGCACCTTGGTTGAAAGAAACCATAACATGAGAGAATTCTCATTTCTAAGGACGGGAAGGAAAAGGGAGGCTAGGAGAATAAAGTCAATGAAGATTACAGAAAAGGACTTGGATAAATGAATTGGTGGCCAGGATCCTGTAAAAGGTAACTCGAAGGGAAGAAGAAAGAGTTCAAGAGAGATCACAGTTCCATCAAGAAGTAACATTTACAGCATAAGAGCAAACTAAGTCAACGTGGAAAAAGGCTACATCATAAGCTATTCAAGGGCCTTCAACTCCAGGAAAGTAGAGGTCCATGAACACAAGTATGTGAGAGAGAAAAACATGACACTACAGGGATAAAGTCAAGAGGGCAAAAAACAGAAAGTGAAATGTAACTTAAAAAAAATTAATAGCAAAAAAAGCATTTTTTACATACCTTAACAGTAATAGGAAAATTCAAGAAAGAGCTAATCAGGCTATTTGCAGAATAATCAGACATATATTTTGCTTAGTCTTTCATATAACAGACAAATACAATCTTATCACTAAAACTAGTGACAAAAGGGACAAAAAATTAAGAGTAAAACAGGGAAAGCAGATGACGAGACACTGCAATAAATTAGATGCTGTCAGATGAGTTCAGCCTAACCAAGCTTACTTATGTTAGGTAAAAACACAATGTTGGCCTGTGCTGTAAAACCAGCAGAATAATGCCAAACTCCAGTATTTCCAATGCCTGACTGCACTGAAATTTCATTTATCTGTCATCTAAATCTATTCAAAAGCAAATCAGTGAAATTTTAAGAGTTTAAGATATCTTTATTTTTGAAATTTATTCAAATCAAACCAGTGACTCAAATCAAACCAGCGACTAAGGCTGCTGTCCCTTATTGTCATAAACAGCTGCATTACCTCAATAGGTAAGACATTTACCTACAGTGCAAGGGACTCTAAGACAAAAAATTGAAACTCCCTCACTGGCATCAGCAACTTTTCAGAACTCTAGAGAATGGATGGAGCTCCAGAAAAATGAAGCAGGAAAAATACAGTCCATGTCATAAAAAGCTGAAAAAAGAGGAGCTAAAAATTTATAAATTTTTCTATTAATTTCAGTTTCCGAAATATTTTTGAGAAAACAAAGACCAACAATACTTTACGTTTTTCTTTACAACAAGAAAATAAATACTTGTCAGTATAGTTTTGTCATGATGAAAATTTGGCAAGTCAATTAAATTTCTCCATCAGTAGAAAAAAATCATTTTTTTAATGGGAAAGAAGCAGTGGATGACACATAAAAAGAAGGGGATTACTCACAAAAAGAAGCAAAGGAAACAAAGACTAAATTAAACTATTTTAAGGCTAATAAAAAAATGTGTTCAAAAATTTCATATAGAGACTAGGAATAAAGGATGGATACTATGAATGGAGCTCAAGAGGGGTCCATCCTGGTCGTGTGTGTTTTCTTTTATAACTTGGTGAAATACCGTTCATATAGAAACTGTACTTTTAAAATTTTCAGATGATGCTAAGTTTGAGGAAGACAGAAAAATACTGGTCTTTCCTCTGTGGGATACACTAAAATTAATAGGAAGTACATTTAAAGATGTACACACATGAAAAAAATATTTTAACCATTTTGATGAGCTTTTAGGAACCGTGAGTTAGTTCTGAAGTAGGGGAACTCACAATTACACCAAACCCATTTTAAAACACACTTGACTGCATGGCATCACAGAGCAACACTAGCTCATTCCATGTTCTGTGCTTAGACCTATGTTTTGAAATATATCCCATTCCCTCCCTAACTGTCCTTGTCTTTTCAAGTCTGCATTAAGTGAGACGTAACAGAGAGTCACAGACACAGCCTGAAAGGTGTCAGCTGCTCAGTTGTGACCATCCCACCCTTTGAACACATTGTACTACCAGATGTTGGTGATTCGTGGTGATAACTGCTAGGACAGAGTGAGCCAGTGCTACCACCAATATTTCAGTACTCTTGGCATAACTGACAGGATATTTTAACTTGCTGGGATATTATCTGTGAATTTTCTTGGAACATATGGACATCGCACTCATCCCACCCATGTAGCTGAATGCAGCCTTTATGAAAGTATGCCCAGATGTGAGGGCTTCAGGTTACCCTCACCATCTACTCCTGTTACTATAGGCCCTGTTAAAATTTCTGTCCCCATCTTTATTGCAGGCCCCCTTGAAGAACAGAAAGGCCACAATGAGGCCTCTCCAGGACCTTCCTTCTCCAGGCTGAACAACCCCAGCTGCCAGGGCTTTTCCTCATAGCAGAGGTGTTCCGTTCCTCTGGTCATTTTTGTGGCCCTCTTCTGGACAGGCCCTTGTCATTCCTGTGTTCAGGACCCTAGAGCTGGATGCAGTACTCCAGGTGGTGTCTTATGTGTTCCCCACAAAGCCACCAGACATGGCTCAGATGGCTGGTGCTGCATGCTGTGCCAGGACAGCCTGCAAGAGTAGATACAGCTACTGTAATTGTGCTGAAATAACCAAGTAAAATCACTGATGTATTAGAGACCCATGAGAAAAATGTTTGGACTGATGGACTGATGCCCATTTAATTGAGGCAGCATAGAATACATTGAATGAATGGTGACTATTTGCTTTTAAAGCAATGAGAAGTGTATGTATGTGGTTAATAAAATAAATATTAGAAAATATACTTTTCAGGACTGTAGAATAGAAAATTTTAAAAATATGTTACACAAGTACACTAGTGAAGAATTTAGTCAAGGCATCTCAGAAGACAAGAATAAATATATAAATTGATCAATTAAAAAAAAAAAAAAGCCACTGAGACCTAGACTTATAATATTTGTTATTCTTCTTCACTGAAGTAAAATATCAGCAAAAGCACAAAATGAAACTAAATGGATCCCTATTTTCTTGCATATTGAATTATAGATGATCTTTACCTTCTAAGGTGAAATTGCTTCTTTGTATTTCCATAATCTGATTCTATCCTGATTGTCTATTTGATCTTTAGCAGATCATGCTAAACAAGCAGAAGAAAAAAATATTTCTCAATGCACAGGCTGTGAAGGTATTAAAAACTACTGCTTCTGGGTTTCATATCCAGAGGTTTCCTAGAAACCCTCCATTAGTCTGTCCATCTTTGATGCATATGTAGTGTGGTCAAGTTAATGCTGCTATTGAAACCTAGAATTTTGCATTTCTCATACAAAAACAAAAATGCAAAAAAGCCCAAATATTGCATCTACAGGAGGTTTTTTGCATTTAATTTCCCAGGTTCCTTTTAGGGAAAAAAAGGGAAAAAGTCCTTAAGGCAATATAAGCACTTAATCCAACTCAAATACTAAAGAGGACATAACCTTTTAAATCATCTTAAATATTTACGATGCCATAAGCTCTTAAACTTCCTGGAATACTTAGCCTTCCTTAAAACCTCACAGTACTCAAAGTCCCTTGAGCAACGTAAGCACCTAAACTACTTCAAATCCTTTCAAAGGACACAACCTTTAAACCAACGTTGTGTCTAATTTTTAGAAATATTTTTGTTTCTTCGGGCACAATTCTACCTGGTGTTGTCCACAAATCATGTAACTATTCAAATACTATTCACATGCCTCCATTGACACAGTGCTTCCATCAGATGGTAGGCCTATGTATGGAAGATATAAAGCACCCTGACAACACTGGGAAAGTCAATGCAAGGAATGGAAAAGATTCCCTTGGTTCTAAACCTGGCCAGCTTCAACTTCACTGAAAGAGAAGTAATAGAAACACAAGACAGTCACCAAAGCCTTTGCAATATCTTGTTCACATCTTTACACAAAGCCTGTCAGTGACTCAAACTAGATTCATAATATTTCCCCGTTAGCTTAGGATAGTAATCAAGAAATTGCAAAAAATTGACATCTTCGACAACAGCAACAAATGTGTGGGAACCCAGCAGTAAGTCCTAGGAATAGAGCCAGAGTGCAAGCCACATTTAAGTACTCAGCTAACATGTAACAACCACACACTACTTCAGGACTTTTAATTCTTCAGGATGGTGTCACTTCCCTGTTCATTTTCTAACCTGATTTATCTTTTTAACAACTGTTTGGTGAACTTAAGTCACTCTGTTTCTTTCCTCCATAAGCTCTTTAAGATAGGTCTGGAATGAGCCGAAAAACATTTCAGGGTAAAACGACCTCACACAAGTGTGAGAGGCAAAAATTCTTCTCTTTGCAGAAATCCCAGTTCAGGCTTTCAGTGTTTCCTATAGCCTAGGAAAGGAGTAATCTGTGTTCCACTTTAAGGATTTTACTTTTGATTATATGAGTGAGCAGAGCATTAAGGGAAACTTAGTGCCACAATTGCTCTAAATTAATTGAGAAAAATTATAAATACTTGATTCCTTAAATTTTTAATTTCACATGACAAGGAGTAAATAGTAGGTCAGTCAGGTTGCTTGTCCATGGGAAGCAAATAAAGATATCCATCTTCCAACCACACTTGAAAACACATTTGCCAAACTTCTGCATGGCAAGCAAGGTTACTGAATCTGCAATTATTTTAAAATCATTTTTATACTAATCATAAGCCATGCCAATAAAAGTGCTGTATCCATCAATGAGTAAAATATTTGAAATATGCAGATCAGCATTAACAAATTTACTGTTATGCTGACATTTCAACATCTTGAAAATCTGTTTGGGACTGCTCCTACAGCTCTATAAGGCAATGGCTTAAGAATTTTGTAGAGTCTGTGTTTATACTGAGCCTGGTTAGCAATTACAATGTTGTGCAGAACACTATAAAGTCCACTTTACTATTTTTTAAAATTCAATTTTTACTTTGATCATCTTATCAATGAAATCAGTTGGTGTTAAATATTGATTGCCTTATCCTATAGTAGCTGATCTAACACTACAGAGAGTTAATGGGTATTTCATAACTAATGCCTTCCTGTAATCCAGTTGATCTCAAACTGGTTTCCCTGAATTGTTACCAACCCTTCTTTTTCTCCTTTTCCTTTGTATCTTCTTACACATATTTACAAACGGCCTATTTCCTACATCCCAGGTTACCCAGTTCCATCCATGAGCATGAAAAATGCAAAAATTATCAGCTATTTACATAAGCACAATCACATAAAAAATAATGTTAAAATGAGTAGAAGTTTAAATTGTTAAACAGTGGACTACAATGGAAACATATGCTGGTTTTTGATAAACATGGTAACATAGCATTTGGATTTTGAGCTTTGGCACTTGGGGCACTTAGAAGCATCATCTCACTAACTCACAGCGTGCGACCAAAGTAACTACTGGCTGAGTTTGAAGAGCACAGGAATGGGTTAAGTCATCCTCTCAGCATGTAATGCCATGGGAACAGGATATTGGCTGATGCACCAAAAGCAAAGACTTTGATAGCCAAGAGCTCATAAATCATATTTAAATGCCCAATGAAGAAGTAGAGTCACATACACACCCACATACAACTTATTACAATACAGAAACTTATAAAAGATTACAGTGAAAAGATTATCAAGTTTGGTTTTCAGTATTAACTTCCATTTTTCCTCCTAGCTATTGATAAACAAGGTATAACTTCATCATTGATTTTTTTAATCATATAACCATAGAAATGGCAGTTGAAAATTACAGCCCTCCACTGGTCATCTAGTTCTCCTCTTAAGATATGTGTTCAGTCTCCCTTAGACATTTGAATAAAGAAGGTGAGATCACCTTCTTTAAGTGATAGCTTCAATGGAAACAGACTAGGTGAAAACAGTTTTTCCTTCAGCACAGTTTTAAACACACAAAATGAAAATATCCCATTTATCATAGAAGTATATGTGATTATGAGAAAACATTTTAGTTATAGAAGATACCCCCTACAATTACAGACTCTAATCTACTATCTGAGAAAAAAGTGGAAATATTATATTACTCAGAGACATGAAAGGGTGGGGTTTTTTTACAGACTTACATAACAAGGATCCCCCATGGTCTTTTATAACTAAGAAAACATCAGCATTAAGAACAAGTAGAGCCAAACAAAAATGGTCCTGCACAACAGAACAGCTGGAGCTGAACACATTACACACATGTGGCATGTGCTTCAAGATACTTTGCTTTGTACTGCTGCATAGGTTTGGTCCATTCTTCAAACACTTTGCCCTTGTTTAGCTTCATCATCAGGAAGGTTCAATGGGAGGCTAGTCTATGATACTTTTCAAGTACAGTCCTGATTTGAACTAAAATACTAGATGCTGCAGAAGCCAATTAATACTAAGATGGCAATCATTCTTGTCCTATGTATAAGACCACATTATTTTTGTTTTCCATGGCTAATTTCTTTTGCTGTGGCAGATTTATATCTTTTGTCTCTTTAGAAAAGTATTTTCAGTCATATGGAGGAACTCAGCTTCATAAGCCAACTCAAGAACAGGAGCAACTAATTTGCAGACAATGAAGAGCTTTGTAATTTAGCTGTAGGGCTTCAAAATGAATTTCTCCAAAGACACAGGACGTCTCAACAACAAAATACCCAAAGGTTTCTATTTCATCATGAATTGTAGAGGACTTTACAGTAATGTATGCATGTTAGGGGATTTAGAATGATAAATTTCAACATGCATGCATCAAATTATTGCAAAATCAATTAAAATTTATCTAGAAAAATTTGATCAGTCACTGATTTTTGCAGGTCAAAAATTAGAAATACATCCTGTACTAACATATGGCCGGGGATTGCTCATATGAGTGCGCAGTTTCAGATAGTCCATCTGGAGCCCATCTCCCCCATGTTTAACATCTTCACCAGAAACAAGAACTGAGAGACAATGACCTCTTGGGGGAAGGTTGATGACCTTGATTCTGCTCTCAATAATGTCTCAGAAACCATTTATCATATCTTGCAAAAATACAGGTATAAGATGCACCCTGAGAAACAAAATACCATTTAACTGCTCCACTGAAGAGCTCTTTCTCCCTAAAAGACCTGATGACAGAGCATTTTTTCCCCTGGGCTAAGATACCAGCTAAAACTGTGATTCTTTCTCTGTCAGAGTAAAATTAGGAGAAGGAGGTGGAGAGAAAGGGGATCAAATTTTAGCTTTATTCCACTGATGCTGCCGCCTGTCAGTAAAAGATGAAGGTCTGAAATCCCATCAGTCTGGATTTGCAGATCTGAGGAGGAAGAATTAGTATTTTTCTGTTTTTGCAGAAAACTCCTTGATGTATGGCTTCATTATTGAATGTTAACAGCTTGGGTTTAAATTACAAATGAGGTTCTATTAGCATAACCCGTACTTGGTTTCTATTTAAAAATATGATTTTCGCCAAAATTGTGTCAGCTGAGAACCTGCATGTTTTCATTTGTGGCTACAGATAAAGGAGAGAAGCAATTTTATATTACACTAACTCAAAATATGGGGTTTAGAATGGAAAAATATTAAAGAACACTTTTAAGATACTACTGATATCTCCTTCAACAGGAGGGACAAGAGGTGGTCTTTAGGAATGATGTACCAAAGGCAGCCATAAACAGGCAGCAGTGCTGAAGGGGCAAAACCCAAAATGTCTTTTACAATTGTCTCTCCGAAACAATTTTCTAAATATGATTTTTTTAAAAACCCTAAATTGTATCATGGAATAACTGTTTAATTAGCTTCATGTGTGTTTTCATCAAAACATACTACACAGCAGATGGTTTCTGCTCTTTTACTTTTCAACTATAGTGTTTGTGTCTTGCCCTTGAGAAGTTGTTTTTGTCTAATGCATCTCCTACTGATGTTTTTAACACATAAAAATAGGCTGGTTTTCTGACACACACATGCATCAGCATATCGGAACTTATGAAATTGTTACACTAAATGGCCAGGTTCCAACTGCACTGTTTGCACAGTGTTATCTTCTGTAATATTACGTAGCGCTTCAAGCTGTACAACAGCAGAGATCCAGCAGCCTGAGCCAACTATCACTGCAAACAAGCAGGCTGTTTGGGATGATTTTGGTGTTGGAATGCTTATGTTGGAGTTACTGTTTGCCCAGACTAAGTCAATCTGTTTCTCTATGTCTTTTGAGCTCCATGTGGAAAATACTGATACTTCCTGAATTACCTGTGTGCAGGAAAGGTACAGTAACCAACTTACCATAAAAATGAGATGGTGTTTCTTCATTCAACCCACCCAAGTCTTAGCAGTGCTCCACAGGGGGATAAGATAATATTAATTCATTGATATTGTCTGTAAAGTTCTTTGAAATCCTCAGATGCAGTGGATTATTAATATTATTATGACTTATGCCCCAAAGTATCTCACCATGCTCTGTTAGCTGTATACAAGAATCCCTTCATTACCATCCAAATGCCTCTACCTCTGAAACATAACAATGCAGATGTTTGCCAACAGACAATAATTCTTTATAAACATTTACTGATCTTCTATGAAGAATATTCTCTTACATTAAAAATGTATGTTTCACACCATTTCCAGTTCCTGAACAGCACAATGCCAGGGAACTGTAACTGCAACTGCATGCAGGACACCAGACTCCATAAAAACATCATAAAAACTCCATAAAAACATCATTTTAGTAAAAGGCATATGCTTAAGCTGGCATCCTTACGTAGCCCATCACCCAGCTTTCACTCACTTACACCACAGGAAAGACCTCTCAAATCAAAGTAATATGACTCTACCTCTCATAAAGTAGAAAATGAATGAAATTGACAGTCAGAATGGCATAAGGTCCAATCAATTGATGCTCTCAACCAATTCAAATTAGATTCCAATTGGAATCTAATCCAAAATCCTCTAAAGAGATCTTATATAGGCTGAAGAAATGAAGATATGCTAGCAAAAACTTTTGTTTTCTTTCTTGTTTATCTGCAACCTGAGATAAGATGCATAGCACATAGGTAGTTTTAGAACAACTATCAACACATATTTATATTTGCTAAAAATGTCTGCAAGAGTCAGAACATATTTCCCTTTTCCCTATTTGAAAATTCTGGTTGCTTTTAAATTTTAAATCAGAATAACAGTATGAAAGGAACTTGATTCACTTTCTGCATGGAATGGGATTGAGACCATGTGAAATTTTCTATTATTAAAAAGCCCTTGCTGACTTAGATGCCTATGCTGTGGAAAATACTTGTTCTGTTAACTTTGATGCAGTCATTAATGTGTTTCTTGAACAGATACTCCTCAGGTTTCTATACTCAGATTCATTCACTGAACCCAGATATTCTCAGCCTGTTGGATCTCCTCAGTTTAACCCTCAAACAGGGTCAGGACAAAGTGTCATAAAATTTACAGTTCAATAAAAATAGGCACAGTTCTTCAGTACTCAAAGATACGCTGTTTAGTGGCATCTTGGCTGAACTGCCCTTTTCATTTTCTAAGAACTAGGGTCTTTTGGGTTTTTTGTGATAAAGCATAAAATTCTATTGAAAAGTAAACATTCTTAAAGTTGCAGAAGGATGGGAATAATACAAACCAAATCCAAATAAAGTCAGACAATCTTATAGGCTTGAAAAAAAAATAAAGCCTATAACACTTGTTTCAAGTACAAAGAGATGGCTTGCCAGCTTTGGTGAAGCTTTGTGTATTTACCAGTGAGAATCTTGGCCAGCAAGTAATGGTGCGACAGTGTTTCTAAGGGAAATATTTTGTTCTTGTTTAGAACACATAACTTAGTGATACTGGGATACAAACATTGGTGAATGTTATTTTGTGCAAATATTAGAAGGAGCAACAGAGAAAGTAAGAACAAATTACTAACATGAGCTTTTCTCCATTCTCGAAGCACTTTCTTTAGGCCAATTTCCAACACTCATAAAAAAAAACCAACAAATTGCTTCCTCAGCCAAATGCAGATTCCAGGAATCAGTATTTGCTGTAGCTTTATGCTATAATACATGCATGCTGCTACTGTGCAATACTGAACTAAATGTATCACTTTAAATAACAGTAAAAGGATGGAAACAAAATGAAATATACACCTCTAATACAAAATGTAATATTCAAAGCAAAATTATAAATGAGAGAAAAATTTTATACACCCCAGTAAGGGTTAATCAGTCAACCATGAGTGGAAGTACAGAAACAGTGCTTATCATGAGCAGTCCTGTGCATTTCTGAACAACAGGACAAGAATAACTGAGACCATCTTTGAAGCATATTCAACTGCTGCCCATAGTCTCATCACAGTGATGCTATAAACATGTATGAAGCAAGTCTAGCCCTTCCAGGTAATAATTCAAATACATGGCAATTAGACATAAAAAGACATCTGATAATAAATTACACCACAATTTCTATGTCATATGCCCACATTTTAGCTAAAAGGAAATAGAGCCAGCATAGATTACTTCTAATGCTTTTTAGACACATTCAACCATTCCATGGCAAGAAAGTGCTTTCAGTCCTTACCCATGAAAAGTAGGACTGAAGAAGGTGTTATATTATCCTGGGTTAGCCAATGCAGTTGCCATTACTCAAGTATAGACAACAGTTTAAATTACTAAGGAAATCTAAAATACTTCAATACAAATGGAAAACAGCATTTCATCACAATCTCATTTAACAGAACACATTATCAAAATTAGCTGATAGTAGAGAAAATTGTTTCAAATTGGAAAGCCACCTAAATTCTTGCTCTTAAATTAACTGAGAATGCATTTTTGTCTGTTATATTAGCACCAGATTTTTTCAATCTTCTGTTGTAAGCTAAAATGCCAACAATGCCAGAATCTCACAATACATCCCTTTTATTGCCTTACTAGAAATTAAGTAATGACATAGAGTTAAAACATTCGCATTTCTTAACCTAGAACCCAAATATCAGAAAACACCCAAAGTCTATACATAATTTGGAGTTAATATTAAAATGGCATTTGAAATTCCTTGTTTTAATGGTTTCATACAATATCTAAAGAGATATGGAAAATGTCCTTTTAATAAGCTTGTACATATCAACTTAACCATAAAGAGATAATTTTTAGAATAATTTTGTTTACTAGTATGAATGCAGGATACTTTTGTGAATGTTAGCGATAACATTTTTGCCTCTTAAGTCTCAAATTATGCCACATGAGAAGGAATGTATCTGTCTTAATGTTTAATAGAAAAGTTAAAAGTCTAAATTTGTGCCAGTCACCTCAGGTTGCTTTTATTGTGAGTGACAGGAAACAGACATCTCTAAAGAAGGAATTGTCTTATCTAAAGACAGAAATAGAAAGAGGATATGGGAATCCTCCCCTGGAAGTCTCCATCTCTCTTCACTGACTAAAGAAGCCTATGGTGACCAGCTCAGATTTATACCACCTATAGGTTTAGATGGCTAACATCATGGGAAATTAATCCCATTCTTGACACCCTTCTCAAATAGCATTTGGGAAAAGTAAGCATAAAATACAGAAAACCAGAATTACCAACAAGTGTAAGAATCAAAATACACTGTCCCAGAAAAATTAAAAAAACAAGACCCTTTTGAAAAAGCAGGGGATCTGTAAATTTGAAATGTCATACAGTGTTTGATCTCCAAGCCAGGACAGACTCAGTCATTTCTAGAAGATTAAGAATATACAAGGACTATTTTCAGAATATGCTGACAAAGTAATATGCCTCTTCTGTGTATGAGTAAGCAGCAATTTTCAAAAGCTTATAATTCAGTGCAATAAGGACAGACATTCAGAGGCATGGTAAAAGACACATCTTATAACCCATTAAAGCTTCCCTTTCAAATTCCAAGTCCTTGCTCAAAAGCAAGGAAGAGGTCATAGACCTTTTTTTAGACCGTTTTTTTTTTTCCATTTTCAGGAATGATAAACCCATCTCACAGAAACTTTTGCAAAGACACTCAGGCTATAGCAAAACTGTGGGCAAAAAATGTCTGCCAAATTAATCAAAGTTAAAATTCAAGAAAGCTGACATTTGAAGAGGAGAGTCCCTTGCTCCTAAGTATTTCAAAACACAAGGAAGCCCCTCAATCACATATTCATAGAAGATAGAAGGCTATGTTGTCAAGTCTCACTGTACATTTGCCCAGTTTTTATACATTTACATTGGCATCCTCTTTAAGTATGGACTGTCCCAGAATGGTCATTTGCAAGTAACTGACAACACAGCTTATAATGAAATTCTTAGGTCACTTTACAGGTCTCACTGACCTCTAAAATCTTCAGGAAGACAGCTATTTTATATTGTGGATTAATGGAGCTCACCTGCAAGAGTTTCTTCCTAGTTATGTCTTTTTTTTTTTTTTTTCCAAGCACAAAATGGTACTAAAAATGTATTATTCTTTCCATGGATCAAGTGAAAAAGATGCTATTTTCAAACATCTAAAATCCCCATCATGTGACTGTTCACATCACGTGAAACCTGGTGCTAATTCAAAGCTAAAAGATAATTTCACAGGCTTCAATGTGATTTTCATAGTTACAATCACAAGTCTTTAAATATAACTTAACACATTTTAGAAAGCTTGCAAATTCTGCCATGTCTCGTTTTTGCCAAAACTTAAGTAAAATACTAAACTGAATAACTAAATACGTCAAAATAGAAAATTTTTTTTAAATTATTGTCAAACATAAAATAGCATAATATTTCTGATTTTGCTTACCTATAAATATCTCCAAAATCATGAAATAACTGAGATTAGAAGGGACCTCAGAAGCTCATTGAATCTAAACTCCTGATCAAGCAGGGCCAGATGCAACAGGCTGCTTGTCCATTTGGGTTTTGAGTATCTCCATGGATGGAGATTCTATAACCTCTTGGGCAAGCCTCTCCAGTGTTTGACCATCCTCAAGATAAGAAAGTTTTGTTTTATACTATTTTTCAATGGAAACATAATTTAATAATCTGTATGTAGCTTGTACCCACTGCCTGTCATCCTGTCACCAGGTGTCAATGAGAGAAGTCTAGCTCTGTCTTTTTTACACCCTCCCATCTGGTATTTACTGTGAGAATGAAATGTTACTTAGTATTTCACTGTTCAGGAGACAAGGATCTTGAGCCTAAATTAGTCCAACCACTAACCATTCGATATCACCCAACCCACACGTCATGTTTGGTGCTATACCAAATCAGGCTGCCATCTTCAGAATTCAGAAATTATGTATGCATGTATGAATTACACAGCATCATGCCTGCACTATAAATCACGACATGACACCTGCTTACTTCCTAGCCACTTATGACCGTCTACTGGTTTTGGAGAATTTAATTTACAAGGGACACAAAAGACAGCACTATCGCAGTACGAAATGCACAACAAAACAACAGTTCCCCATTAGATAATAAGTAAGGGTGCCTCACATATTTTTTAACTCTTATAAATGGCAAAGCCCTAAAAATATCTATAAGGTCTGAGACTATTGCTCACCAAGGAATTTAAGCAGCAGAAACTAGCACAGCTGCTATCATGTGCTCCCGCACACTTTTGGCTGCTAATTCCCACTCACATCACCCTTTGTACCAGTGACAGCCCTTGGATGGCCATATGGGAGAAGGCTGGGATAAACCAAACTGAAAACAAAACCAAACAAATAATTGGCTATTTTCAGTCTGATCCCTTCTCCAAATTTATGAACAGCTACACGTGCTGAGTGAGCAGAATGACAATATGGGGAGGAGAAAAGAAGCTGGCACTGCATCTTACACAGACGTGCCAGGTTAAAGTATTCATTGAACATTTAGGCTAAAGCTAAGCAGTGAACACAAGCTATTCAGCGAGTAATACTGCATTCCTTAAGCACTGCTTTCAGAATGAGATGGATTGGCCTCTGGAGATGCCTGCCCCTCTCCTGAGGGTAAGCAGAATCTAGAATGACTGAAATACAGCTACTTAGTTTCTATGTATCTAAATGACCAATAGCTAGATGAGTAGAAAATGGTAGAAAACCAGATTTTTGATTCTTACGGCACTTCAATCCCATTATCAATTGCCATTTGGAAAAAAAATAATTGTAGCATAGCTTACCATCACACTAACATCAAAAGGGTATGTATTTTCTGCATGGTCCACAATTTTTTCCTAAACCATATTTTACATCTATAAGCAGTATGTTTCAGTGATGGGGTACTGCATTCCTCCCACAGGGCCAATAAATCCACAGTAGAAACATAGCCATAGCTCAGTTATAAATCACTTACATTTCTTCAGAGTCACTTTGTCACTTTGCTGTGCTGTGGGAAGGTCTTTTCCTTTTTGCTCAAACTGGTCCTCCTTCCAAAACTGTCTGTCACGTCTACGGCAGATAAGGACAAAAGGTCCTTAACTTCCACTTGAAGTTATCTAAGGTAAAAAGGGAAAGGAACACAGTAAGTGCAAGCATCCATATTGTGTTTTATTGCAAGGTATTACGACCATCTCTTTAAAACACACTTCAGTGTCATCCTTACACACATGTATTGCACACCTAGGAGAAAGTCCCACACATTTCAAATCTTTCTTTCTTTGTATGAATAGTCACTACTCCTAGAGCAGTCACCTGCTTCACTTCTGAGACTCATAATAAAAAGATTGTATGTCTTTGAAAAAGCAAGTGTACAAGTTAAAAGATGATTTCACATTATTGATTATTTATTTTGTATCACAAAGACACTGTGACTACTTTTGGCTAGGATCAAGTAGGAAGTCACAATTTGTTGGGCTTAGGTTCACTATAAATCATCCTGCCTAGCCAGTACTGATAAACATTTTGATCTGAATCTTCTGTTAAACAAAACAGTTCTATATTGCATTACATTTTATTGCTCAGAAAGTGAGACCTGGGGGTCCTGATAGATAGGTCTCATTGAAATTTCTTCATGAAAACTTAAAAGTCACCACTCCATCAGAGTCAAATCTATAAATTAAATACTAAAAATTATTTAGAAAATAATAAAGGACAAAGTGTAACATGTCATTTGCCACCATATTAACCCCTATCTTGAAAAGCATGCTCCACTCTCTTGTCCAGCACAGAACACAAAAAAGGGAACTAATTAGCAAAGGTTCAGAGGAGAAAACATACAAGATCAAAGGCTTAAAACAGTTTTCATATATGAAGAAGAATTCTGTATGCCACCAATATCCAGACTGGAAAAAAGCTGACTTAAAGAAGGGCATGATAGAAAACAACAAAAGTCTGAAGATGGAAAGACTGCACAGACATTGTATGTTCCCTATCCTTTGCACTGAATTACTGCCTAATAAAAGCCAAGTTCAGAAGAAAAATGGGAGTTTCTTCTCCACAAATTGTGTCACAGAACTGTGAACTTCTTTCCAAGGATGCTGTTTATGCAAGGAGGTTTTGAAAGTCAAGAGGACGGTGGAGGTATCCTCAGAAGACAGCCACCAAACTGGAGATGGTGACAGCTTAAGAGAACCATTGGTCTGAACCAGGATGAGCAGTCCTATCTCCTTGTACAGTCACTTATGTAAGTGCAAATTCAACAAATTTTATATCCATTTTACACCACTCACAGTAATGAGAATTACTGCATTAGGTACAGGGAGTCTAGTCTTAGTTGCATTTGAAGTACAGGCTAGATCCTTTTGAACACCAAAGTGAAATCCCATGGTTCTCTGTACTTTACTATATGCTTAATAAATTTGATTGATTTTTCCAAAACACCATCACCACTGAAAAAAAAATAATATCAAATGTGGTAGCAAAGTCTTACTGTAAAGCAGCAGTAGCATTCTTCTCACCAGTCCACAGTCCCAAAGCAGCCAGGGCAGAGGGCTACAAAGCAACGTTCTGCTTCTCAAGTTGTTCGCTGGTCTCATGGGTTTGAGTCTAACTTCATCCACATGTTCCCACTCAGTTCAACACTTATATAAATGCAGGTCAGCATCTCCATTTCCCAAGTTTCATCTCAAAGTAAACCTTAAAAATCATATACTCTGTATTCCAATATCTTCTCTTTTGCTTTAATCTCTAGGATACAGCAGTGTTTCTGATTTATTTTGGGTAAGTGCAGATCAATTAAAATTCCTTCAGGGAAGCCTTCTGAACCAGCAGAAAGTGAATGACTGTCATCAGGAACAAACACTTTTTGCTGTCATGGACTGGCATGTCACACTTTTGAGCAAAAACTATGTTAATTAATTCCATCCTTACCTACCAGGTGTACCAAAGGAATATAACCAGTCCTTTCTGCTGTCTTACTAGATACAGATCTCTGTGTCTGTGAACCAAGTATCCCTATATGTAGAGCTGTGCATTGGCACATTATATGAAGAAGCAGCCTGTACTAGCACAAAAAAACATAGCAGGACAGAAATAACTTTGTTCAGACATCAGTATGCAACCAAAATCCCTTTTGCAGGATGCATGAATTAATACCCTCAAATATCACCCAAAAAACAGGCATTTTCCAATATATATACATACATACCTATTCATTAACACTCTTTTTAGACCCTATAGTGAGGAATTTGTATAACTGACACTTTTTTTGGTCAGTTTGAAATACTGGATCAAAGTATGTTTACTGTTCAACCTATTCTCCTCTCTGAAAATGAAGAGTCTGCTACAATGTTTGCTGTTCTATTTGCTTCTGCAGCTTAAATGGCTTCACTGAGGATGAAAGGAAATTCACCATACAGCATGCTAATGATCAAAGACTCATGCACCACTGGCCTATAGCAACATTTTAGGCTACCTCTCCCTTCTATTATTTGTCCAGTTTTTCTGTTTAGAATGTTAAGGGTAGGAATACAACCAGACAGCTCAAAAGGTATTCAAGGTCTGTTTGATATCCTTCACATCATTTTGATACTAACTATAAATCAGGGCAAGCTGTACCAAACAAGAACCAAATGTTTTAGCATTGATATATGAGCAAAGATAAGCTTCTTGAAAAATGACAAAATTTAGAGACGTGGGTTCTAGGTATACTACAGAAGGTAAAATACTATTGCAGGATAAACCTATTGAAAACAATTTGATAGTAGCTATAACAAGTCAGAATTATCATCACCACTAAAACACCAAGAAAAAACCACATGAGAACAGGTGGCTACCTACTGGTTGTCAAATAAAAGCATTGATTTTTACTCTTTCCATATGTGGTTTCAAGTTACCATCAACAAGTTTACAAAATCTTCCCATGAATATCATCTTGACTCTCTCAAAGAAGTGCACATAAAGGGGGAAAAGTTGATACACAATTATATCTATCTAATGCAAGCATTAGAAATCAACAGCAACCCCAAAAAATTGTGTAAACTAAGAATGCTTTCTTTTAAACCATTTGTTATATAATATCACTTGAAGGTTAAATAAGCATTCATGCCTGCTTTAAAAATTTATTCCATATATTCCTTAATTCAATTATACCTGGTAGAAATCCACTTATATCAGATACATGAAGAAGTTTTTACATTAAGTATTTCTTAGATTATGGTTTTTTTTAATTTCTGAAATAGCACAGTGATACAAGTAACCTGCAATTTTAAATACACAAATATATTTCAGAGTACACACATTAATTTGGGATACTAAAAGCTACACTTTTGTGGAGGCTCACACAATTCCCATAAATTACCTAACACACAAAGTAAAAGCTACATATCATAACATGATCTTATTAATGCAACAGTCACAGGACTTTTTTGGCAATTCATATACAGCTGCATTACAAAGCCATCCCAAATAAGCACTGATAAAATACTTTATCTCTTGACTGTTGCATATTTTTAGAGTTTTAGAGTTAGAGTTGCTAAAGAAAAATGCATTAAAGAAAAAAAAGTATTTGAGGGCTATACAAGGAAGTTTCTTAATTCTTTTGGGATTATTATGATACAAAATTTCATTTTTGTAGATAAGCATCCTATTAATTTTACTTTCAATACCTATAGCCTATTTGGTGTAACTAAGGAAAAAAACAGAGTAGAACGTGGCCTGATATCATAGTATATAAAATCAAGGACTGGATTGGAGTTTTGATTTTGTTTTGGTTTAAGATTGAATGATATTTACTCTTATTTCTAATTGCATAGACTGCCTAATGCAGTATTAAAATCCTGTGTCTTTAGAGCCATGTTTATCTAAATGCCTTTACCCAAATATCTTATCTCAAAAAACATAAACTCACAAAAATAATTACGGCTTTGCTAATAAATGCCAAAAATATTTTTAAGAAATATGCATTGAAACAGTGACAAAAGATATAAATATATCTGTACTGAAGTCTCTTCCAGCTGATCTGTGGTATCATTGTCCTAATCTGGAAACAAGACAATGAGTAAACAAGAGATTAACCATGATGTAAATAATTAAAGTAATAAAGGTGTTATATTGCAAACCTCTCTAAATGTTGTGCTATTAAACTGAATGAAGCTGTTCGGTTTGTCTGCAATTTAAGAAACCTCATTATAGTATGATCAAAAAAAACCCCAGTGCTTCAGAAACATTGAGTTAGCAGTACTTCGCTTCTCCTACATAATAAAAAAGAAAGGTAGGACAAATTATGTATCTACAGGTAAAAGGGTCCTTCTACTATGCATCACTGCCATGAAGATAATCAAAAACCTTACTTATGTTTTTATATAGATCTCCTGCAGGACCTGAAAATACATGCTAAAATTTGTAATGTTTTAGCATCTATTCCTCTCATCAGTTGTATACCAAATTCTTCAAATCTTCTGGATTTGGCTTATGATTAAGATTTATTTATCTTGCAGATTTAGTCAATGTTTATTTAAAATATATCGACCAGAAATACAACCTTAAACTGAATTGCAAGAGGATAGAATGGCACGATAGCAAAAGAAAGACTTATGTCTAAATAATTCCTTGCATGGCTACCTGTCCACCATCCCGAAGGAAATGATATATTTATGAGAGATGGATGAGAGAAGACACAGGCTGACTACCTCTACCAGACAATCCACCAACCAAGATAGAATACTGGATTTGGGACAAACACATGTAATTCTTGTTAAATTACTGTTAAACTAAAATCCAAGCTTGGGAAGATTCAATAGATAGTGGTAAATTTGTATAGTACTTCTTGTGGCAAATATGTCTGGGAATATTTTACTCCAGTCATCACCAGTGGGAAAAGTGCCACCTCCTTTCCCCTATATTACTTCCAGCTCTATCTGCCCTTCTCTTTCTAACATTAGGCTGTCATTCAACACAGAGACATGCAGCAGGAGCTGAAGAAATGAATGCTGAGCAGTTCAGTGTGATTCCAGACAAGGAGCATCACACACAATTCAGCCCATCAGGGTTATGCAATCAACACCAACACAAATGTAATGGTAGCAGGAATTCAAGTTCAGTTTTTAATCCACCTTATTGCTAACTAGTTTGGATCCCTGTCACTTGAGAGAAGGCTACTCATTCATGTCCAGTATTATTATGGTGCTGCAGCACTCCTGTAATACTGGCAGGGGCGTAAAAGTTTTCTGCAGAGAGAAAGATGTGAGAAATTACGTAAAATTACGTAAAATTACGTAAAATTCCATTCGGCTTTTTTTCCCTCTATTTCTCCTTTTTCTCTTCTCTCCCACTATCCCTTTTGCTGAAAACACTGTCCCCCTATGCATCTCTGTGAGGAACACAACACATGCATGGAGCCAGCAGGGACAGGAAGACAAGACAAGAAGCAAGCAGTCAGTGACAGCCAGGATCCCTCCTTGTCACCTTAGGCAATGCCAGACCACGATGGGCTTAGGCAGGATGGAGCGAGAGTCAGCAATGCTGAAGCCAGAGGTACAAGGGCATGAGGTTTTAAAAACAGATTATGGGTGATGAAACTCTGGACACTGTGGCAGGCCAGACAACAGGAGCATATGTTTATTTGAGGGGATGATTTACATTGTTATACAGAAAAAGGTAGGGTTTAACTAAAAACGTGAACATGTCTGTCTGTGCTTGATCTCATAGACCTATTTGATTCTGAGTGCTGTAAATAGGATGACATCCTTGGGATATCTTTAAATTCAAAATTTTACTTCTGAACTTTGGCAGATTGGGACATAAATAAATGTTCATTTACACAGGAGTTTTCTAGGAGAGTTAGGTTTATTTTATTGTCATCATTTTATTGACTGGTATATATTTCTCTCACAAAGCAGTGCAAATCACTTTTTTGAATAACTGCTATTTGTACTGTCTACTTCATTTCACACATACAGAGTGTACAGCAGTCTGGAGGTAAAGGTAAAATTTCCAGAAAATGCAGCAGCATAATGACTTAAACCTCTCCAATCTGGAGCCATAGCAGCCCTAACTTCCCTAATCTTCTTCAGCTCCACCTGCAGACTCTCACTTCTCCCTTGTGCTGACTTCAAAACAGCCCTGCAAAACAAGTGAACAACTTTTGACCAAAACACAGTCATCCTTGCAAGGGCAAGAGAGGAGTGAGGAGACGTAACATGGATAAGGTGAGATCACACAATTGTGATGTGGCACAGCTCACTCCAGTGTGGAAGCTCAGCCTGTGTGTCTTGGAGTGTAGACTGATGAACATTTCTTCCAGTGGCAGAGGCAAGACCAGTAATACCTCACCCTTCCCAGCACTGGCCATTGAACTGTGCCAAGGAAGGCATGCATGGAGCTATATGATCAGCCATACTGAGAAACTAACCTAGATTAAAAGTAAACTGGCTAAATAAAAGCTGTTTTCAAACTCACAGAGTCCACCAGACCCACAAAACACCGTACAAACGTTTTTAGAGGTATAGCAATGAGGAGAAGGAACCAAAAGATGCTTAAGCCAGTCCTACAGCATTTACCACCCCATGATCTGATTAGCCTGTGGAGTCCACAGTCAAAAGCTATCAGTTATCACTGCAGCCTAGCAAGCACCCTCATCCCCAGCTGCCTCCCCCTCCACTCCTCTCAAGCCTACGAAGACACACTAAAAAGAAGCGCAAAGACCCATTGTACAAATGAGAAGTGTAGTCCCTGGGGCACAGGTGTAGGCTCTGTGACAAGGACAGGCTCCAGAAAGGCAGCAAGGACTATGGCATTAACACTTAGCAGCTGCTGGGTTTAATTTACATGTCTTAGAGAACTGGGGCCCATTATTAGAGTGGATGTACACTGGCCTGGCATGCTTTGGTTTATTATCATTACACTTGTACATAGAGGTATGGACATGCTTATGTTCAACAGCCTAAACAGTCCGTCGTTCGTATTTATATCATAAACTGAAAACTAAATTCAAGTCTATTTTTTTGGCCTTAAGATTGAACAACTTTTTTAAATTTCTAAAAGGAAACCCTAAATTCTACTTTCTATCCCTTTTTATTTTAAAGATACTTGATTCTTACAATGTATTTATCACATTTTTTTCTTTTTTAAATTTCCAAAAGGAAACCCTAAATTCTACTTTATATCCCTTTTCATTTTAAAGATATTTGATTCTTACAATGTATTTATCACAATTTTTTTTCCAAATGACATGGCTGAACTGTATCTAATATGAAGTACCTAACTTACATAAACATCATTTAGAGCACACATAAAATAATTGTGGTCCATCATTCTATTAAATTATTTTACACTTTTTAATGTTTTTTTTTTTAAATAGATGCAGGAAGGCAATCATTAACTTAAACCTTACTATGAGCTATCAGTTTGTAAACAGAGCAGCAAAGTATGGTATGATGGAACTCATAGTTCAAGAAATTCTGGGGTTTATATTTAAAATTTTTCAGTTTGTTTATATATTAATTTTCCACATATTTAAAAACTAATAATTAAAAAAAAAGCCTTAGAGAAAATGAGGGAAATATTTTATCTGTATTTCTCTTCCAATTCCATTTGGACAACAGTATTTCCTAAACGTAGCCTATTCACTGCTGGATATGTAATTACCTTCAGTTCATAGTCTAGACATTAATTCTTTCGTAGTATTTAAGACTCCTTGTAACATGCTTGCTGCTTTAAGTAAGCAAGGCTAAATCTTGACCAGATAAATTAGCGAAGAATGCAATAAAAGCTGCAATAAAAGAACTTTATCCTCCAAACCTTCAAGTTGCTGCTAAATGAGATTTCTTTGAAATGCAGATCAGTTGAACTAGATTAGTGAATTTTAGCTCCTGTCAACATCATAACAAAATACAAATACAATTGTTCACTGGCCTTATCTCCATGCTTCCATCTGCTGCCTTGTTATTTACTTTCCTTGATTTACTATGCAGATCTAAATAAGACACATCAAGGAGGGCTTACAACACAATGGCTTCTTAAGCTTTACATCAAGGTATTTGAAACTGAAGCCCTGAAAGGGCTGCCATCAAAGACATATCTCTAATGAACTTCCATATCAGAGAGGTTTGGTATTTAATACTGCTGTGAAAAGAAAAAGCTACAAATCAGAATGGCCTATGAAGGAAAATGTCTGCAAATCTTGATGAGATTAGCACCTACCAGAATTAATATCCCAATAAAAATGATATCTGGTTCACTGAAGAGTTAAAATTCCAACCTTTGCAAAAATAATGCCTAGTGTCAGAATGGGAAAACTCAGCTGACAAGGTTGAAAGGTCAGGGGAGTATTCTTTCTTTCCACAAAATGTTCAAAAAGCATTTTTGCTGGTGGCTTGATTAAAATACTGTTGACAAACTAGCCATGGAATGAAGCAATTAAAAGGTGACAGCGCTACTGTGGTACTTTCTGCAACAGTGGAATTTTACAGTATCTTTAAAAAAATTAGCAGCAAAGTCATGGCAAAATAACATAATCTAAAAGGACAGCATGCAACAATTCTTCATCAATTTTACTATTTCCCTTTCTCCCCCACAGCAATCTATGGCAGTGCAGGATAAAATCTTCTGTCAGTTTGCTTTAAAAAAACATCCTTAAGTGCCATTTCTATTGCATGCCACAGCCCTACTTGTGAAGTGCAATAAACAAAGAAGTTTCCTCTTCATGATTTAAACTCTCTTTACATACCTGATAGATTAAATGAATATAAACATCTTAGAGTTACCAAAGCTCAGGCATAACCTTGTTAAGTAAACCCCCAGTTCTTGCAGTGTGCTGCTATTTGACAGGAATTTTTTTGCTGGGCATTGAAGTACATAAACAAATGATACTTTTCTTTCTTAAGAAAACATTTCAATCATTTATGTTCTTCTATAGCAAGGGAAGATCCCACAAGCGTGTTCTGTACTGTGGATCAATCAGCTCCAAACCGAAGTAGACATGTTGTATGCTTCAGTGCCTGGAAATCATGCTGCAGGCTCACCAGATGATGAAAACAGAGGTATGCAGTGTAGGGGAGCCCCACATGGCACCCAATGGCTTCTGGGCATGTCAAACTTCACAACTACCCTACAGTCAATGACAGCAAACACCTTCCCTTTACTTCTTGCCTCCAAACATGTACTTGTCTTTCTACCCTCCTTCCAAATTGCAAGCAGTCTTCCAGAAACAAAGCCCCAAACAGAAGCAGTATCCCATGGCTGCACTGCAGAAACCACAGTTGTCTTCTTGCTGTATTTCACTGCATACAGGATGTGTTCCAGGCATACTTATGGCCAAAAGAGACCACTACTTTTCCTTGTTTAATGAAATGACAAAACAACAGATTTGTATACGTAGAAGCAGGTGCTGTAACAGGTTTGACGACTCTTGACCTAAAGCACATAAAATGATTTATCAGCAACAGCTGCCCCTAAGGTATTTGGGCTCTGACGGACAGTCAAAACTTCACCATCTGCACCGCCGTGTGTTAAAAATGACAATCTGAATTAAAAGCTGGTCAACAAATCTCATATAACTAATGCCTTCCATATCCTCATCCATATGTTGAATTCCCAAGACACACAACACTTGGATTATCTATTATAAACACCAGTCTTTGAATCTAAATAAAATAAGACAATCTAGAAAGATGTGAAAGTAAGTGTGTAGCAGTTGCTACCTATTCGCAAAACAACTACTCAAATAATACTTTGAATGTACATACATTTGAAATGCTTCTACGATTTCACATCATGACATATACATCTCTATCTTCAAAGGAGCATTATACATCTTTTCAGAATTAAAAAGTAGCTATAAATATCTACATAGCCTAATATAGGGCCTTTCTTGAATGCCCTGACAAAAAACCCGACTGATGGCAAAACATCTCACCGCATCTGCGTGTTCTCTGCACAAGGAAGGTATCCCAGGGTAGTGAGGTTTGCACTTTGCATTCTGATTTTTCTGTGTGAAGGGGAAATGCGTTTTTTCCCCCCAGACCAGTGGAGGGAACCTGAGAGTCTGAATATGACCCTCTGGTGAACACAGTGACTTGTTCTGGAGCTATGTTAGCAGAAGGTAGTACCATATGCCCCAAGCCCCAACTTGGATGCTCTTTCTACAGTCTAATGTGCTTGTCAAAAGATGTTAAAATCACAGATTTACTTTCTCTGGATATATTTTATTACTGTAAAAAGCAAAAAGGAAGGCAAATACAATGTATTATGACTTTATAGACTAGCATCCAAAATTTACTTCCTGCAATATCTTTTTTTATCAGTGAATAGTTTCTGATGTATTAACATTACAATGTATTAACATTACAGCTATCTTGTGTTTGATATCAATCAGTTATTGTAACTCTTAATGATTACAAACTACATTCTAAACTTCAGCATAAATAATTTTCCTTCTCATACAAACGAGAGAAAATACAGCTCATTATCTCAAAATGACTGAAAATTACTGAACTTTGCTCCACTGAATTTCACTGAAGTATTAAATATTTCATTTTAAAGACTCAGAATACTAGATATCTTACCAATGTAATATAGGCAGGAAAATTACTAAAGTAAGAAAAAACTAATCCATGAAGCACATACTGGAAGCAAATCTAAAGTAACCAAAAATGTGCTTCATAGCATTTCTAAAGATAACTTAAAATGTGGTGGCACACATTTCCTTCAGCTCGTATTTTGGACTTTAGTTTTTAGAAGAAATACAAGTATTTTTTAAAATATATATTTATGCAAATAAATATACTTGCACGCACTGCTGAAAGACAGGAGGTAGTTTTTTCTCAAGTAAATCATAAAATTATCTTCCAGAATTTGTTAAGATTCAATTATCTTTCAAACAGTTACAATTTCTTGCAAAAACAATGAAGATTTGAAAAAAAATAAGTTTTATTTATTTACTTGTTAGGTTGTAACTGTCTGTTGAGAGATACAGTGATCCCCTCAAGAGCATAAATATTTAGACAAATCTTAAAATGTGTATTATATACTTGACAGAAGGTATTTACATGACAGCCCAGAGCCTAAGCAATCTGATATGAAATATTTCCCCATAAAACAAAGTCAAGTTAGAAAAAAAGTGCAGCTCAGCCACATAAAGAGGCTTGAGATTAAAAACATAAGCATTTAGAAAGAGATTAGCCATATAAGTGTTTGCGTCAAAATTGTGATAACCTTCATCCTACTTCCCAATTCAATGGATCCTATGTATGAGTTGATGAAAATGGAAGATGAGCAGCACACAGCATTCACTGTGTGCCTTCTTTTACAAAGCTGTTTAATTGCCTGCTCGTTATCTGCTGCCCTCTGCTCCCAGCGGTGCCACATGCCAGGCGGGCAGAGAGGCCCCGGCAGGGCAGGGATGCCCATCTCACCCAGCCACCAAGGGCAAGGTCAGGGGCTGGGCTAGGAAGCTCAGCTGCCCCAACTACACTGACAAGGTGGTGTCCAAGAGAGACAGAGATTGGTGAAAGGTGGAAACAAGCCTTGCAGTCCTTGTTGGAGAAGGTGGACTCCTGCCATCTCCCTGAAACATGGCACAGCTCTCCCCAACACAGATGCTGTGGAAGCTGAGAGCTCAGTTACCACTTTGTGACCTACTTACTGTGTTTTATCTCAGTGGTATTAAACAAACTACCTATTTTGGGACCAGATATTTTATCATGGACTTTGGCAGTAACATACACATTCATCAAGGACAATTCTAAACCACCACCATGACTCAGGAGAACTTTCCCTCCCTCCACGAAGACCGTGAAGAGTGAGACTTGGAACCCCAACATGGCCAAAACAAACTGCCAACACATAAGAAACATGTACAGAAAAATCAGACAAATAAACTTACAGGCATAATCTCCCACTATACTTTGTTCCTTTCAAAAGGCAGATGAGCTTTGGAAGGAACACTGGAAGGAACACTGAGCTGACTCCATGCAGCCATTGGGCACTTCATAATTGTGAATTGCTGCCACCAAGCAGCAACTTACCAGTAAAAATGTGTGAAAGGTTTGTCAGAATACAAGTATTAAAAAGCTATCATGTGAACATGGAAGACCTTTTACACTCCTGTCAGAGAAAACAAGTAGCTCAGGAGAACTATATCAATAGAAAGATGATGCAAAAGCAAAGACCAAACGGAGGACAAGGAGCACACCCGGAGTCGAACACTAAATAGGAAACACCTGGTGAAATAATTTAGGCTTGAACCATTTTTACTTGTTTTCATGCAATACTAAAATCAGATTAATCCTACCTAACTTTAAACATCTACAGAGGATATAATCTCTGCCTAATACAGTGCTCCTAGCAGAGCCTGTGGCTTTCCTCTGTATGGAAAGCCAGGGAGAGGGGCTCTTCCAGCTCAGGAGTGTAAGTGAAGCACCTGATATTTGAATGGATGAATCCAGCCAAGGTTAGGATGAAGCACAAGAGGGAATGGACTGTAAGTTATTTGGAAGAGAAGAAGAACTGTTGGATACTTTTCTAAACATAATGGATCTTGAGTTTGAAAAAAATCCAACTTTAATTAACAGAAAAAGATTCATTTGGTCCAGATCATACATCAAATTCTACAATGGATATCTCCACAGAGGAACACAGATTTATTTTTTCCCTTTTATTTCAGACTTTTTAAGTGTCTATTATTGAATTCTGTGAACTTAAGGGTATTTGCTAAGTTAGAGATGGAACCAAACATTTTGCTATATTTAGCTATATCTTTCAACATTTGAATAAATGAAAAGCTAAGATATGAGGGTAAAAAAATGCTGGGGATATTTGTTTTTAAAGCCCAAAACAAAAATCAAAATCCCAGCACATATGGACATCATGTATTTGTGGACTGTAACAAACATAACACTTGTCAAAGACATTATTTCTTATTCTGCTCTCCTTTCAAATTATAAAGCAATCTTAACATTGAAAACGGTTGCCTTTTGTAAAAATGTGTGCCTTAGATGAACATGGAATGGTTAGTTCCCACAGACTTATTTACTTAATATATTAAGGTGCTCAGAGAGGTCATCTTTATGCTTGCACCACATAAAATATTGATTATTATTATTTTATAAAAAATAAGGTGACAACTAATGCGTTTTCAGATATAATCTCTCCACTAAAATATATTTCCTTTGTTTACATACAATTCTCTTTTAAAATTTAAAAGTGGAATCTTTAAAGTGGAAAAAAACAATTACAAAATGTTCTTTATTTGCAATTAAATTCCAAGGTTGCAGAATACTGTATCTGTCCCAATTTTAGAGAACTGCTTACGGCATCTGCCAACCAACTTTCAAGAGGATTAGCTGTAATGAAAATGCAATATATGTAAATACAACCACGTATTTAAATGTCAAATATTTCAAACACAATAGAAAAATTACAAATTCGAAGTTATCTTTTCAAACATAATTCTATCAACTCTTTTCATGAAAGATAAAAATTTAGAAATTATATTTTTATACTGTACAAAACATACAATGTGGCAACATATTAACTTAGCCTTCTTAATGTATCTCATTATTGAACTGAATGTGTCTTCTTTATGAACACACAACATACTCCATCTTTAACACCAATTTCACATACTTCAGATTTACTCTGTAGATTCAGAAGAATCTTGTTCCTTGTTCTAAAGCAAACAAAAGTAAGGTAAAGTATGAACTTTAAAAAGCACATTTTCTTCTGTGCTCTTTGGGTATCTTGTTTACTTGACATGATGTACAATATTAGCACAGAGAAAGAATACAATTACAAAAGAAAATAAAATCATGCAGCTAAAACTCTTCTGACTTCAGACACATTTTTCTCATCTCTGGATGTGGTACAACCTTGCTGTGAACTATTAGCTTTCCAGTACTTACAGACAGACGGTTTCATACTGCTCAACAGAGATTACTGCTGTCTATCTAAATAGGGCTTACAGTGGCATCAGCATATTTTATTAACTCAGAACCATAAATCCTATTCTTATGTGCTTTAAAAGACCAATACTCCTAGGGTCAGTTAAATTTACAACAGAGTGGCACCTACAAGAAAGATGCTTCACACTTACTGTGAATGTTATTTGTTTGGAATATGCTGCTTTCTCCTTGGAAATTCTTATATATCTTGGAAGTTTAATAAACAGTATTTCAACACTGAGACAAAACAACAGTTTTCCAAGCAGATTTTTAGCTCATTGCAACATCACACAGTACCCCAATATATTTTATAATGCCTCACCACAGAGGTTTTCTTCATGTTTCAAAGTTCTCCACTCTTGGCATGATGAGGAGATTTAAACTTCTGCTCTTCTGTGAAGCTTTATTTATAAACATAGGCCATTATCAAAGTTCTAAAATTTGGGGATTTGATTTTAAAGTAATAAACAAATTTTAATCAACATCTTCTTGAATTTTGGACTGTTTACTATTTTATCTTTTATTGTAACACAAAATTACTCACTAGAACTTCACTCTCAAGTAACAATATAACAATTCAATGCTATCACAGCTGTGAAAGAAAAACTGAGCTTTGAAGCTATTTACTTTTGTCCTATCAAAACTGCTGTCTTGTACTGATTGTGGAATCTACTTAATTTGATATTTTGTAACAAAATTGTAAAGAGACTACAAAAAGTAAAGAGTCAGAAGTAAACATTTTGATCAACCTAATTCACTTTCACAAAAATGTACCAAAACTCCTGCTGTTCCTTTTTAGAAAAATACCTTGGCATTTAAAGACAAAATAAGAGCACGTGTGTGACTTGTTTACATGAGATAGAAATAAATCTGTCCTAAATGTACAAAGTTTTCTTTTGATAGCCTATGAATAACATTTAAGGAAGTGCTTAAAACACTTATCAAATACTTTGACTATTTAGCAACCTCACCAATATAGCTGCTTAGACACCATGATGATGTGCATCATATACAGACTTCTGGAAATACTACATCAACTCAACACAAGCATGCAACTTCAGCATATAGAGAGGAACCCCATGCAGTTACACTGCACGCAACAAGGTAGAAGTTGCATGAATATATGGTGCATCACTAGGAAACTGGCGAAATGCTGAATCAAAAACACTGATGACTTGCATGATGTTCATGCCAGTAAAAGTATGGTTTGGAAAAAACAACGAAGTGGCTGGCCCTCAAAAAAAAAAAAAAACCCAAAAAAAACAAAAACAAAACAAAACAAAACAAAAAAAAAAAAAAAAAAAAAAAAAAAAAAAAAAAACAAACCTAAAAAAAATATGCATGCTATATACTTTAAGAATTCAGACATCTAATAAATACGAAATTAAGCTATCCAAGTATAATTACACAGAAACTCCTTTCTTCAGATGCATTCCAGCCTGCAGCTATATGAATACCATGATGAGTTTAAGCAAGCAGGCACAATCTCTGGTTTCTTATGTTTCAAACTTGGTTCTTAGTAAGTTTTTCAATTCAGAGATTTCCCAATTGGGCAATCCCCACTTTTTTAACTGTTTTGCAAGAACACCATCCTCAGAGACACTGCTCACAGTGATGCAGGTGATTTTTTAAGGTAAATCAGTGGTCAGAGAATGGTTTCTTAAGATGGGGCTAGTGGTTTAACAGCTCACTACTACCACAATGGGAATACCTCCCACCTCTTCTCTCCTTCTGCCTTTCCACATCAGCCACTGGCTCCCACTGCTTAAGTAATAAAGTCTACAAAAATCTCAGATCCCTCTGTGAGCCAATTCAGTTCACAGAAAAGGAAGAAAGCATACACAGGCTTCTGCTAAATTAGTTTTTCACTGTGTTGTTGAGTTAATTTGACGAAGAGAAGAGTCTGCTGAGGTTCAGATGAAAACCAAGAAAGGTCACAAGCCCACATACATGAGCCCACTTATGTAAGAGGAGGGAAGGTGATGGCAGGCTGAAGGCAGGGGACCAGGGAAAACCCCTTCTCTTCAAAACTGGCAACAGCATATCATAAGAAGAGATCAGCTGTCTGTGAAACTACAACTCCGCTCCAAGACTGACTGTCTCCAGCTCAGTACTTACAATGAACCAAGCTCTAAGTTCATTCATACGTTGCCTCTTTACTTTCTCAAGCACAGGAATTTTTTTTCTTCCGAAGACCCTAGCTCAGACTTGCTTCTCAGAAAATACTTGGGTCTGCTGCCTGTATATGCCATTGGCTATCCAGTAGCTCCAACACTTACTGAAATCCTGGCCAAATAAGCCCAGTATCACACTTCTTCCCACCCTCAAAATAATCCCTAGCTTGGACAATTTGAAGGTTACAGTCAAATTGCTACTCTGTCTCACAGTAAAGAGTAAATAAATTTATATACCACTTCCTTCCAGTTTTACACAATGGAAATAAGAACTGGGTTTGTAAGTTATTTGTTTGTTTGTACTTAGAAGAGGCGGGGAGGAAACAGAGAACAATATAAAGGAAGAAAAGGGCATTTTACTGAGCCATCATGTGTCTCATATGACTCTTCCAGGATTTGCCAAGCAGATTTACTTGCAACTGCATGTACTCTGCTCTTATATTCACTTTCAGTCTGTATTAAAGCAAATTGCAAAAAACGCAAGTGGAGACATAAAACTACTTAGTCAGTAAGGTAAGCAAAGGCTACTGCAAACCAAAACACACAACACAGAGAACTCTCAAATAATTTTAATGAGTTTTTGGAAGAAAGGTCTCGCACTTCCTGAAAGTAAAAGACAAAGAGCCTAAGCAGAGAGATGGCATTTTGGCAGGTATTTGGAGAACTAAGCATCATTTGGTCCTGTTGATAAACTGCAAGCAAGACTCACAGGTAGACCTTAAGTAAAGGTCATCCTTTAGTCAAAGAGGCCAAAGACATCAGGGGAGAATAGATGGGGAGGAAAAACGTATGAAAGTAGTAGAACTTGGTTTCACTCGTGACATTCAGAGGTTTCCAGGCTACTATACAGCTCCAAATCAATGATGACTAAGTATTTTGTCAACTATTTGAAAAGCAGTTGCTCAAGCTTTCAATGCTTGAAACTAAGCTTTAGAAGGATAAAAAGTCAGTACTTTTTATCCAGACTTTCCAACTCAATCCTTGAATATAACAACTTTTCTTTAGAGAAAAGTGGCTTTTGAGAATGATTTATTATCAAGCTAAAGCCTCTGCTGCCAAGTGCAAGACAAGATCCTCCAATGGATACTATATATGGTATATTGCCAAAGAATCTGCAGGAGGCTGCAGGTCCAGATCCAGACATATATCCAGCTGTTCATGTATGTTTCTTGGCTGCAAAACCAACTTTTACTCAGTCCATTTTGATTCTCCCTACTCACAGAAAAGCACAGGCCGATTTTTTACTTACAGTAAATATCCATAATTCTTCTAGAGAAGCATCTGTATTCTCCCCTTGACAGCTGAGTGACTTCATTATTTAAAGGCACTATCTGTGGAACTCGGAAGATGTGGCTATAACATCTAGAACAGTAGAAGATACTGTTCTGAGCATAAGTACATTTTCATGCAAATTAAGGCATTATGGAAATTTAAACTTCAGTATGATGACATTAGCGATTCACACAATGCCTTACATGACAATTTGAAAGAAATTTTGTCCAGAGGAAGGAGTCTAAGTTTATTCTTTCGTTTTACCACAATATCGAAGGATCTCCCTTATCATGCAACCGTCTTGTTTCCCCTCTGAAATCCTGAACTGCAAGAATTACTTTGAAGTTGGCTCCACAGCAGATCTTAGTACACCAGCTCTGTGGGTGACTCTAGGTGCAATCCTACTGCAGCTGAAGTTTACCTCCAAGCTGAGTCCTGATCTACATCGTTCCCAGCCTGCTCCCTCCCATGTTCACTGGGCTACTGTATGGACTGTTTCAGAGCAGCATGAATCAGCAGAAAACTAACAACACAAATACAACTACAAAAATTGTAGCATATTTATCAACTTAGCAAGCTGAAAAGATTGCTATCAACTCCATACTGTAGTTGATGCACAGAGATTACACTGAAGTGAGACAGTCTCACAGGGTTTACTGAAAATTTGTCTCAATCTCTGGTTTCTCTTCTGCAATTCTTCATTTCATTATTTTAAATTTACAGAAGTATCTCTGAGATCCTCCCTCTGGTGATTCTTTCTACTTCTTTCCTAGTTCCAGTCCTTCAAATGTTACCCCACCTTTTGTATCTCCTTCAGAAAGAAGGGCAGCTTTCACATGGTACAAGTCACAGCTCTCCTGCTTTCATTCCTTCTGTTCATATTCTTTATTATTATGTTTAACAGAAAGAAGGAACACTACATGTTCCTATGAACAAAGAGATTTACAACAAAAATAGAAAATTGAGATGGCATTAAGGCACTGGAGTTTATAGGTAGCTGCAGGAGACAAGAGCACAAGAACACCTGGGAAAAAGTAAGATATTATATTTAATGCCAAGGGAGTACTTTCCCAAAATCATAAAATTTCTCCTTTTTGCTGTCCACAGTACTCAGCACTCAGAGCTTCTACTGTAAAGTATTTCACAGGTGTGTCAAGAAGCTTTACAGGGATACAAGGGATTGTATTATAAACCAATAAGTTCTAAAAATATGCCATTTCTCTTGTAAGAATGATTTCTTTTTACTAGCTTGTAACTTTTCATTTTAGACCAACAATACCGGTGCTACTGGGATTCACTGTGGTATTGCCAGTTCTCAAAATGTTAATACAAATATTTTTATACCAGCTTTCATACAGTCCATGTAACTCTAACAGAACTTTATGCCTTAAAAGAAGAAATATGTATATTTCATATCAGAGATGGAATAAGGTTCCATATCTGAATATGGAATATATATCTGAAGTCTTCAACCTGTGAACAAGGTTTTTAAAAATATCAAAAATAATGAACATTTTGTACATTCTGACACTTCTGAATTTTACATGAGTTCCTAAAAGTGTATGATAATACTATTTGAAATTACTGAATTAATTTTACTGTCCTGTTCTGATTCTGAAAGGTGACACTTGTAACATTCCTTAAATAACTGGGACTGAGACAGAGATGACAGTGGTGATTTTTCATAGAAAACAGAACCTAACTTTGTTACAAGGCATAAGGAGGGATGCCAAAGAAGATGTGGAAATAAGGCAAAGGTTGTGCAAGTCCACACCTAGCTGGAAGGGCCATCCTCAGTGCTAATGCATCCAAGATCTGAGTTTACAGTATAGGATGACTACAGAGCTGGCATCAAACAAAAAATCATGGCTAAATAGTTAAGAATCTTTGCAGGATTTGACTTGTATTCTGTACTGAATTTTAGGAATGTTACACAAATTTGTCAGTCTTGAGAGTATTGTAACAACTAGAAATTCCTTATGAATCAATGTTAAAGACATTTGCACAGAAGGAAGGTGCTAAAATAAAAGCACAGGAGAAGTGGAAAAGGTAAGCACTTCTTGTCAGAGAAGAGTCCTGTCTCATCCCTCTCACCATCTCACTTCTCTGTAGGTGTCCATTTTATTGCCAGTACCAACAGAAACAGAGGATAAAAGAAAGCAAGAACTCTGATGGCATTTCCTAGAGCTTCTCACAGTCATGAAGCCTCAGCGCCCTGGATCAGAAAGCAACACCTGCAAAACAACTTGTTATGAACATGGAATTCCCACCTAAAACACTGCTTCAAAAATTTAGGTATGAGGGATGAAAAAGCTGGAGAAGTGCTCAGCTGCTCAGTTTAAAATAGAATTCTGTTTTAGTTTTTTTCATCACATTGTGTTTCCACCTAAAGCATGGTGTTGAGGCCTTCTGAACAAACCTATTTTATAATTAATCATATTCAATGTTGAGGGCAAGCTTGATGGGAGTGAAATGGACACACTTTATCATAACTACTCAGAGAAAGTAGTGTATGGAGGCAATACCAGGAATGCTTGGAGACAACAGGAGAGAAACAGCCTTTAACAGGGAACAAATTACTAAGACAGGGACAGCTACACCTGAAAATATCGTACACAGGTACCAAAAGAGCAGTTAATAGATTTCTTGGCTTTGTAATGCAGGCTTTATATTACCTAAAATAATTATTGTAACCACCAGTGATTTTACAGTATCTAGCAAGTTACACTTAGGTTACTGTGATTTGTTAACCAGTTTTGCTTAAGATAATTTAATAGCCATTTTAAAAATCTAGGCTCAGACCTTCTCCACTAGATAGAAAAACACGCAAAATGCTTAATGAAATAGAGTAACTACATACTGCATTAAGCATATAATATTTTAACTATATGCTATGTGATCAGGCTACTAAGTGGAACCATCATGTCAATGCCTGACTATTTAAACTTCTCATATTTCAACGTTCAACAAAAACATTTCATCTATTTATTCATCTTCTTATGTCAGTCTCATATAAAACTGCATATAGTTTACAACTGAGCAAAGAGAACACATAATATACAAAAAAAATCAGCATTAAATTTCAAACAGAAGATGACTGTCAGATGACCAATTTGCCATTATAACATCAGTACCAAGGCTGTACCTAACCTTAAGGAGCAAATCCTCAAGAAGAATAAACGACATTTTAAATCATGGGAGTTTTGTTCCTTGAGGACATTCAGAGCAAATCTGGCAATGGTCCTACGCTGACACAAGAAACAATTCAGCTAAAATTTGAGTAGCAATGAAAAAAACCCCACAAGAGGCAGCAAATACCATCTCTCAATAGCAGATCAAACTCAGCAGCTGAACAGAAGGCAGAAGAGGACAAATTGATTTGAGAATAAGAAATCATGAGGTCCAGAGATAGCTGTTACTAATTATGTATCTTAAGATACAGAATCGTTATTTCCTGTTGGAGGACTCCAGAAGTCTGCTTTCTCCATTCACGTTAGATATTAGCATTCTGTTAACTGGCTGAAATAGCCATTTTCTTTGGGCTCAATGTAAATGCACAGTCCTATATAGAAAGGGGAGAGGGATGAAAAGGGGAACACTGAGATTCTGCCTCTACTCTCTTTACTGCTGCCATCCTGTTTTCACAGGGGAGAGCAGTATTCATCAGGGGCTATGTACATTTTCTTTCTTCTCTTTGGTGCTGATGCTGACACACAGAGAGATTCCACTAGAAATGACAGCACTCTGTTAATTATCAAAGGACACCCAGGGCTGAAATTGTACTGGTACATACTGTACGCTGCACCTTCCTGAGCTGCAGTGCCATGCTCTACAAGTAAAGCTTATGCTGCTTCTAGCCTTTAGAATTTTTCAAAATAATTTGAGCATGCTAAAGGTTACCTATGAGCCACTGGATTTTTTCATGATGTGCACTCCACAGGTATTTTCACACTCTGAGAAATGCTTTATTACTTGAGAGTAGAGAAATTTTCTCCTTTGCAAGGCCAGTAGAATCTTCTTTCATGGAGTGAGTGAGAATGCCAAGAAGGGTTTTCCAAGTGGCAATTTAAATCCCTCTGAACCACACAGAAATACAAAACTTTAAAAAACCCAGAAGTACATGGAAAGTCAGGCAAAACCAGACGCATGACACGATAATTATTATAGTACAAAGAAAATAAAAATATATAAACTATATATGTTTCAGTTGAATGACAGTCCACATATACAATCTGTCTCCAAGCCATTGAGCTTCTTCTATAAATTCCCTACTAGATGACCTCAGAGGTCTCCAGGTAAACTGTAATGTCAGACACTACAAAATGCCTGATGAAGATGTGAATAGAGAGTAACAAAATATCTTGAGTTCGAAGGGACCCATTAGGATCATCCCAGTCCAACTCCTGGCCCTGCACAAGGCAGCTGCAAGAGTCACACCATTGCCCAAATGCTTCTTGAACTCTGTCAGGCTGGTGCTGTAACCACTTCCCCGAGGAGCCTGTTCCAGTGCCCAACCACCCTCTGGGTGAAGAACATTTTCCTGACATCCAATCTACACATCCATGACACAGCTTCAGGCCATTTCTTCTGGTTCTGTAACTGGACACCACCGAGATCAGATCAGTCTGTCCCTCCTCTTCCTCTTCTAAGGTGTAGACTGCAGTGAGTCTCCTCCAGGCTGAACAAACCAAGTGACCTCATCTGCTTTTAATAAGGCTTTCCCTTCTAGGCCCTTCATAATCTTCCTGCTCTTCCTTTGGATGCTCTCTAATTGCTTTGTATCTATTTTATATTGTAGCTGCCAAAACTGCACACTGGACTCGAGGTTCATCAAGTTAAAAGATCGTGCTTTGGCCATTCATTGTAAATCTTGATCAATCTCTATGCGCTAAGAGGCCAGCAAACATGGAGAAACCTTTAATCCTTTCAGCAATAGTGCAGAGGCTCTGCCCATGCTAATAAATCAAATGGGTCAAGATATAGGCTCAAGTGCCAAATCTGTGAAAAACATGGTACTAACCTGTGCTGCCCTGATATCAAGTGTCTGAATGAGGAAACTTGCAGGTCCGAAGTTTAGGAGGAAAAACAGAGATTAAGATAAAATGTGGCCACAGCTTTAGAAGTTTCCCTCTACACGTACCCAGAGTTTAAAAATATATATGAAAAATACAGGCCTTCACTTATCACAAACTTTTTACACCTTCATGGAAAGGTGCAGCCATTCACAGGCAGTTAGGAAGTTCCATGTAGCTGTGCATTGCAAGGTTTAAGTCAAACCAGACACCAGACAAATATCTTAACAGGCTTTTGATGAACCTGGAAAAGGGCAGAAAATGGAGGCTTACTCCTCTGGTGAGCATGAGCAGACGTGTGGGACAGATGGGTTTTTACAGAGCTGAGGGAGAGGGCACTGTAACTGGTAACAAACAAACACATTGAATGTCAAACATCCCCCTCTGGAATTTACAGGGACTGGTCTAACTGAAGTAAAGAGTAATGTTCTCACTCGTACTCACAACACACTCATAAAGCTCTTAGAAGTCTTCAGCACCCACACAGTGACAGTGGAGTATTTTGGGAAAGTGGCAAAAGTCAGAAAGACTTATCTGTCAGGCATCACTGTCTGACTGGGCAAGGAACTGAAGGAGTATTGTCCTGTGGCCTCACACTGCCACCATAGAAAAAGTTTTCTGTAGTATGAGAAACAATAGCCAGACAGCTGAAAGAATACAGAGTGGGAGAGCTCACAGAGGGGAGACATACTTAGTGTTAGGTGATCTGTGGCACAAGGCATCACAAAGGTTAGCTCGGAAGTGTATTGTCAGAAAAAGAAAGTACAGACTAGAATCTGTTCACAGACAAAAGAGCTCTCACAAATTGAGAGTTAATAGTTTCTCCAGTGAGCCCAAGGATTTGCAGTAATATAATTTTTGTTTCAAGTGTTCACCTTGGGACCCACATGCTTGGAAAGAGACTGAGGCATTTGGAGAGATTCAGGTTTTGCACCTTTGTGGCACCCCTTATCAAGGAAACAATTGTAAAAGTAAATGAAAAAAAGGCACACAGGGACACAAGTTAACAGCAATGACTACCACCACCATGATGAAAACTTCAACAGGACATATGGAAGAAAACCCTGAAATGAACACAGTTAGCATCTGAGAAGAACATAAATTATTAATGAGAGGTCAGATTTATAACTATAGGACAGTATGCACCTACAATACTAAAAAGTTACAGACCACATACTGAATAATCATACAAATGCTGTCTAAATCCACAGTGAATTTCAGCAGGAATAGAGTGTCAAAACACCCTTGCTTTTGGCAAGAAACAGCATCCGTATAATGCACACTACTGGAGCGTCCTGCAACTGGCTCTAAAGTTACCTGGGATGAAATCTTCACTTGTCCTAGAACTGAAGAAAGAGGAAGTACCTAATAGGAGGACACTGACAGATGTCTGGAGCCAAGATAAATTCATCATCATAGGAATGGACACTGCAGATTGCCCAGAAGATGACATTTACAGAGACTAGTAAGAATGTTCTGTCAACTGCCTGTGCCTCTGACACCATTAGAGTACAGCCTTCCAGCATGTAAAGGGAAGAAATGTGAAACAGGTGACATCAACAGTCTCATTGACAAGACAGAACTCCAATGATGCGATTGAACAGGCTTACTTCTACCCTCCTGAATACATAACTGCTTCCAAGTATGAGGAGCTAAGAGGGATGCAGAGCAAGTCCTCTCCCTGGAGCCTGCTGTTGCTTGCCAAGTCCTCCTGGTGGCAGGAGGAGAGTTGGCTGGAGCAGAAGGTCTGGTTCTAAAATTACTCCGAAGTGGCCACTCTCATGCAAAATGTCCATGCATCAGGCTTTGTTATGTTTCCACTTCTTTATTAAGAGGAGCCTGAAATAGTTTGTGATCACTTAAGCAAGTTCTTGAAGTCACTCTGGTCCCGGATGCAGGAGTAAGACAGGTGAACCCGATAGGATCAACAGTCAGACAACACTGTCAAGCTGTGATTCCTTTACACACATTCATGGGTAAAAAAAAATTTATACTGCGGGGGCAAGAAGGAAGACCTTTTCTTAACCCAGGGCAAAAAGGCTGAAAAAAAATCACTGTTGCATCATTAGCAGGTTTTTCACCTCAATAATGCAAACTCTTCCTGAAGAGATTTCTGTATCGATCAGATCAATACGAACTGACACAGTGATAACTGAAGCAAAACCTTTTATAAAGGAAATACACATACAGATTTGAAAGTGATTTCTCAAATTATGAGATAATATATAAATATGCTTGCCACATAAATACAAGTAAAGGACATGGTGAAACATCTTTTTGACAACCTAAACGATCCTGTGAGTCTGTGAAATGCCTCAACAGGGAATATGTCTATTCACTTCACAGTAGCAACATATTTTATTCAAAATTTTCATTTCAGACATTAACTGAACATCAACTCCTACAAGGACATGGCTTTAACTTCACAGTTTATTACATTATACTACTTTATTTGTCCCCACATTTCCTTTTTTCACATAAACATTTCTCTCTATTGCTTTTCATTTTAAAATTCAATTACTTAACTGTTGTTTAATGACAAGGCCTAACAGGAAGCTCTCAGATGAAATCATAAAGTCTTTCATGTTTAAAACAGTAGAAAATTTAAATAAATTACTGAATTAAAAGCCAGAGATAAAAAAAAAAATCCAAAATTTCCTCTCACAAAAAAAAAAAAAAAAAAAAACACCAAAGTTTTAGGACACTATGCTATTTTAAAAAATCAAAACTGAAAACTGCAGAGCAACATACTCTTAACAATGTCAATCTGCATTCAATTCAAGAAAGATTAATGCTGCCTCACTTCTGTTGATGTTATTAGGTTAGGAAATAGTGCTAGTTAAAGGTAAGTCTCACAAGTCAACTTTAATAGTAAAGACATAGCTAAATGAGAGACATAAATAATTCATTACAAGACGCCCGATTTTGCATTCTTTCTTTCTTACTTTTAAATTGCAAGTAACTCCCATGGATACCAAAAAATGGTATTTGAAGATTCTTACAACTTTGGGAACTTTTTTGATCAGTATGTTATTGTCTTGGTTTTAAGAATTAAGGTAACTGAAAGTCCAAGGTTCCCATCTCCATGCCCACACTCAAAACACATCATATGTTACAATAAGAGAAAAACACTTCTACATTTTTAATCTGCAACACCATTAGCTTATCTTGTAAAACCTTCTCTTAAATAAGAAACATGCTTCTTTAAATGACTAGAAGTTGAAGAAAATAAGATTCCTCCAAATGAAAATAAGTGGAATTACTTACAGAATTAGTTTTTTTCTTAATAATTCAATGTATATTTTGTCAGCATATAAGTTCTATGTTTGTTAGTAAGAATTTTTTTGCATTTTATGATCAAAATGTACATGCAGCATATTGAAATTCAAGTAATTTTAAATGCTTTAAAATACCTACCTTCGTCAGCATACAACTTCATAATTTTGGTAGAGACACTTTGATAAAGTTTTATTGAAATAAATGATAAGAAAATTTTATTTCACACACAGCAACCAAAAGGTTTACTGGAGGATCAAAGTCATTATTTTGCATTTCTAAATGCAAGATGGTATTCCTATAGCCCAAACACAGTATTTTTTCCCCAAATAATAAGCCTAGCCTTTAAAACATTGTTTAACATCATAGCCTGTACAATAAAATGATTCTGCATTCAGCTTAGAGATCATCTGTCTTTGTTTCAGCCCTCCTTCAGGCCAAAGAGGTGCAGAAGTCTCTGAGGAACAGCTACATACCATTTTACCCAGGAAAGCACAACTCCCCTTCCCTGCCTCCTCTCTGGCTGCCCAGAGTTCTGCCTGCACAAGCAGAGAGGATGGAGGTGCAGGAAGGCAGCAGCAGCCCCTTCAGTGGAGGTAACCACAACCAGTGCCACGCTGCCAGCTCCTCCCGAAGCCTCGCAATGTGCCAACTCCCCAGTGCCTGCTCCTGCTGCAGTGCCTAAGACAGGAACCCTGGCTGCCAACCTGACCTGTCCTGGGCCCAGGGATGCACTTTCCAGCACAAAAATGCACCTGCTGGAGTGGCTGCCACCAGCATCCATGTATAAACTGCTTTTACACATCTCAAGTCTGGTAATACACAAAGATAGATGATATTTGTGGATACTGGAGATAAAGTTTACAGACTGAAAGTCACAAAAAGCTTTGAAACAAACAGTCCACCTGTTTTTTGTAGTATTTTTCTATATCAGAAACCAGTACCTACCAAAGCAGATTGATAAAGAAATTTACTTTATGCCCTGTTTGAAACATACATGAAGCAAAACTCAACATCATGCTAAAATTCAGCACCACAGATATACAGAAACAGAAACTGATTCTATAAAATAATCAGACGGTGTCTCAAACTGTTTAAAATAAAAGATTATATTGATAGAATGTAACATATGCAGTATTGAATCATCTCTAAGTAATGTTGGTCAAGTTCAATTAAGTAGAACACATAATTTCAGTGAGCTGCAATCATCATTGTTTCAAATTAGCATAACTACAATATTAATTACACAATCCTAGAAAGCAAGACGAATTAGGTGTAAAGGAGGATATGAAATATCCGTGATTAAAAAAACTCCCTGCAAATCATCTGCAACACTGTTATTATAGGCTAATTTTTTTTCTTAATTTGACATGTTAAAGCTTCCTTCCTACCGTATGTGTAAGACACTGAAGAATTTTCAGACCGATATATCATAGTATGACAAGACCATCACGTTAGGCAACTAAGCATGTCTCTTTTGCCACCCGCCATTTCTGTCAGCTCTCCTGAGCACTCCAGTAAATCTTCCAGGAGAAAACGATAACATGCCACCATTTATGTTCAAATGATATGCTTTTTAACCAGGATCTGATAAACAAGATCTGAAGCACTCCATTAAAGCTTTCCAGAAGTTCTGCAACCACTTCACTTGAATTAGACACGGTGTATGATGTAGTCATTAATTGAAAAGAAGCAATACCATGAGTTCTTAGATCTGTGTTTAGTATTCATGTCATTCTCCGCATCTCTCTACCATACAATTTTTAACAGACCAGAAGTTTTGTAATAGTAACGCTGGACAGCTGGGGTAAATGGATACCTGTAACCTATGACCTGTAAGTGGGACAACACTTTAGACACTTTAGAAATCCCATTTTAGGAGCCAGCAGAGAAAATGTGAAAGAGCTTACCACTGTAACAGGCAACCCTACAGACTGCCCACCAGAGAGGGACTTCACTGGAATCTGCTGATGAAGAAACTAGAGTAAACATCAGCAAAAGGGTCTCAGCTCTCTAAAGAATTCTAAATCCAGTAATGATGTGTCCAGCTAGCAATCTTCCTTCTAGATCTTCTAACACAGCTCTTAGAGAATATGTGCTAGGAGTACAGGCTTACCAAAAAAAAAAAAAAAAAAAAAAATCAAACAGACAAGAGCTTTTTACTTCTTCATATGTTCCACAGACCTCTAGTTTTCAAAATTAATTAACAGTAAATACCAGAAAATAGAGAGAATTACTGCTGCAAAGTGCTTTACTGATTTTTTTTTTCCCAAATAAACATGAAATTTTTGAATAGGATGAAAAATAGGCTTTACTTAAGTTTGTATCAGTTGTGGGCAGGAACTGAGATGCCGCTTAAATAACAAGGAAAGGTAGGGAGATCTTAGTTATATTATTTTATTGTTCCAATTATCTATGGAAAGAAAAGCCACAGCATTAAACAAGGAAGCTTCTCTTTAAACTTGTTCCATTGCAGGAATGGTTTCAGAAACAGCTTTGAGAGAAAATAGATGCTACTTGTCCTGCTTCCTCTCACTCCCATCTCTTCTACTGGAAATCCCATCTCAGATTTTTTTGTACTAGCCCACAGTTCTGTTCCTCACCTGCTGCTCAGGGAGCGCACAAGAATCCTTTATTCTACATCATGAAAGAGAAGTTAAGCAGAGGACAGAATTTACATTAAGAAGAAAAGATTTCTACCTGGAGAAGACGACAGGAAGACAAGACAATGACAGCATTATACTGCTGCTCCTGAAGTCTGTATCAACATTTACAAGTTATGATGGGTAAAAAAAGCATCATGTTATGATGGAAATTAGTAGAAACAGGAAGACAATCTTCTGAGTTGGCTAGAACCCACAAAGATCAAGTCCAACTCTTCAGTGAATAGTCCATACCAGGACTGAACCCACAAACCTCATCATTATTAGCATCATGCTCTAACAAACTGAGATCATCTCAAGTCTACCATCAGTTACCTCCAGGACAATTCATTTATTTGAGAATGAAGACTCAAAGAAGAGAGAACCTTCCCATATGACTATTCAGCAGTCAGCTGGGAAATCAAGAGATTAGCCCAAGAGCTCAGCTCACAATAAAGCCTTTGTGAAACTTTCAGATCATACCATATTTCTTGGCATAGATGTCGCATGGAGAGAAGACAACATCAATTTTACAATCAGAAGAATAAGTATGTGTATGTATGCTATACGTAGCAACACACAGTATTTCACAGGATGGGGAATACCTTCCTGGGAAATAATAACTGTGAAAGCATTACAGTGGTTAATCAGCATGAAGGTGAACTAGCATGGACAAGGGACTAAAGTAATCTCTGTATCATCAAGGAAATCTGAGAAGCAATGCTACCTGAGCATTTGACACTAGGGTCAGTCCTAATAAAACAGGGTCACCAGTCTGATAGACACAACTCAAACAGGACAGTGCTCAAATGGGAAGGATTCGCAGAACACACTTAAACTATCATGAAATTACTGAAAAACGGGACTAGATGTGAAAAAGTGAATCTGTTTACAAAACAGAAGATTATAGGACAGTTAATCACAGCCTGTAAGTACCCAAACTCAGGGCAGAACCTTAACACTGCTATTTTCATTCCTCCCTCTCCTTCTCTAAGAAAGGTGTAACAACATCCTGGAAATCTGAAGCAAGATAAATTTCAGAAGAGAATGCAGAGACAAGCAAATTCCTAACCACTACAGCAGGTTGCTGAGGGCTGCAAGGGATTTTCTACCACTGGAAATTTTCCCTCCCTTTACCCCACCTCCACTGAGATCAGCTGTTTTTTCAAGAGGTATGATTTACTCCAGTCTTTATTGGCCTTAAAGCAGAAATGGAGGAAGTCCTCACCACAAAGGAAGTCATGCCCAAAGATTACAGTAGTTCTTGACAGGCTTAAAAGCTCTTAAAGTAGGACAATAATAGCTCAAACCTCTTTTAATCCTTTATGCCCTCATGACACGCTCATCAGCAAAGATCACCTGCCAGGGACTAAGACCCTGCTCTATTCCATGCCATATAAACACAACATGTAGGTAATCCCTGCCTGGGAAAGTTGAAAACCCAAACGCATGACAGAAGACAAAACAGGTGGATTCAGGGGGAGAGCAGGAGGAAACAAGGAAACAATACAGGTCAGCAGGAAAGGCAAGAGCCCTCCTATCCACAGCACATCCATTATCAGGTTTTCTAGGCAACACAGCAAGGGACAGTTTTAATGAGGGATTTGAAGTCAGAAAAGTTTAGACCAGAAATAATTTGTAGAGTTTAGATTACCAAGTGGAGGAAGTTCCCAAGGATTGTCATGGGCTCTCCATCACCAGGAGTATTTTAAAAGAATGTTAATTTACTTTCCCCAAAAAGATATGCTGTACTTCAATTAGAAATTAATGCAAGAACTTCTATAGATACTGTTATGTGAAGATCACAATGGTTCTCTTTTGCTTTATAGACGTCATTGTCCAGGCAACTTCTGCCCCATTAAAAAGATGTATCATCATCTCATGTTAAACAAAATCATTAGTATCAGTATATGGAGTCTCACAAACCCAGTAAAATTATTTATAAGATTTATCAGCTACAAGACCGTCCCTACATTCTTTTGCACTGTAGCTTTTTTCCCCCTTAAATGAAACAAAGAAACCAATAGAAAAGTGACTCCACTAAGCCCACATGCCTCCCATACAATTAGGTCATTTACACCACAGACTGAATTATCAAGTTCCTCAAGGAGGATCATATCACAAGAAAAAATGACAGTATCTCACTTGTCCCACACATCTTACTTTTGCTTTAGAGAAAAAACAGAGAAACATAATCACAGTCTAGGATGTTAAAGAAAGAAGAAATATGAAATCTCCATTCAGAAAAGATGAAGACCATTTGCTAGCAAGTTATAAGATCATACATATCTAAAAGGAACATAAAGAAAGTACTTACATTATCTGCCTTGAAAAAATTGAGTTCTCAAGTGCATGTCAAGCAGCTTCAGACAGTACTCAGTCAATCACAAAATCACAGAAGAGCTGAAGCTGGCCTGGACCTGAGGAGTTCTCTAGTCCAGTGCTTCTCACATCAGTCTCAACTGTGAGATCAGATGGGCTTACTCAGGATTTTCAAGGGGTCAAGAATTTATTATTCAATTTAGGAAGCAAGGACTTAACATCCCTGATAGAATGACCAGAACTACCACATTAAGCATATGAGCAAATAGGCTTATAAACTAAATAAATTTGCATCTACTCATTGATACATTAAAAAAAAAAAAAAGTGTGTGTACACCTCCTAGAACTACAATGTGAAGAAGGTTTTAATCAGTCAAATACTACTATATTTACAACTGCATCTAAGTTCCTCCTAAGAGCAAGCTCACATTGTTGGATAAATTCCGAAATTACTTAAACAGTGAGTTTGAGCATTACAGTGGCTATAGAAGAATTTTTACATAATCAGCCATGGTTGGCATCACTGAAACACCTGGAATAAAACTTTTGTTGAGCTAAAAAAACTCTGTGAAATAATGTTTTCTATGACAAAAGTTTTCTAAAAAGGTTTAATTAAAACCATTAATTCTGATAACAGAAGTAATTTTCATATGGAATGAATAATGGGCAAGGTAAAAATATATGAGGAAAGTAAAGTCTTGGTCAAAGATGTAAACAGACACTGGAAAGTGCCCTATTACTGCATTTGCATTAAAAAATAAGCCATGTAGTGGGGATATAAATCTCTTTAAAAGGTACAATCATGCAAGGCACAATCAGCATTCTTAAGTGTTCTCTACAAGTCAAAACCAGTATTATCTTGGTAACTTCTTAGAAGTTTATTTTGCATTTTCACTGATATATACCTAAAATATAGTAACACAATTAAGAGTTGCTAAAGTTGACCAACTTTTGTAATCCTCCTCTGAAAGATTTCTGGGGACATTCAGACAATATATGATTTGCCTTGTGAGTAGACACGCTCCAGTAAGAGCTTTTACTGTCACAGCTTTTGTGGAGAATGTGCTTAGATCATTCCTCTCACTTGGTATATGAGTTCACACAGCCAAGTATGTTTAGTACACTTCAGTTTTTCAGAATCTTAAGATGTGTATTTTGAAGGACTGAGGAAAACAGAGAAACTAATATATATATGGATTACGTATATGGAGAGTCTGTAAAAGTCAGCTTTTCATCTTTTGAGTAATAAACCCCAAGCAATAAACATCTCTTTGGGTAACAAATCACAACGCCATTATTCGCACCATCACTGATGCCTAGCAGTAGTGTAAAAGTTTTAGGTAGGTGTGATGAGTCCTTCACCTAAGCAAGGCTCCAACATTGTTACATAAAGAACCAAGGCAGACATTGCCTCTGGATGTCTTTCCACTTATGTGAAGTTTAGAGAATTTAGAACGGATTCCAAACAATCCCTAGATAAGTGGCATTAATACAGATATTTGAGAATGAGCCACTGATGTACCTTGTACTCAAATGAGAATTCACTTTGTGGCTACAACATGGTACTGGCTCAATGTGCATTTTTAAGACTCTGCATGGAGGTAGCTACACCTTTGTATTTGAAAGGAACTGGGAGAAAAGCCAGATGGAAACCATCTAAAGAGAGTGACAATGTTCATACAACATTCATTTTAATACTGAGCCAATAAGGGAGCCTCTACTCCAGATGTATGATACTCTGAAGGAGGGAAAGGAAGTACTTAAAATCATTTCCAGCTTAAAGAAAGTATTAGAAATCAATTTTTTTAAAATTGTGGGAAATAAATTATATACTCATGATCTGTCTGTATCTGTCAATCTCTTAGAATAACTTTCTTAAGACAAAGAAAAATACATTTTTACTGTTACGTGTCTGAACAATGGAATAGGTTGCCCACGGATGTTGTAGACTCTCCATCAAGGTTGAAGACCCTGTATTCCTGGAGAAATTCAAAATGCAGCCTGAGAAAATCCAGGACAACCTGCTCCAATATGCATGAGAAGACCAGCTGGACTAGACAATTTTCACAGTTCTCTTCTCTTTGCGGATAAAGAAGTATTGCCAGGAAGTTATAAATTAAGGGACTGGAAATTATTACCTGAATGAACTAAATGAATGTACAGATTGGTTACAGAATAAATTATGAGGAGTATGGCAATAATAACCTTATCTTTCCAGTTGCATCAAAAATATCAAAGTGGAAAAGCCAGCTATTTGGGTTGGTTAAAGCTTGTAACTAACTGCAGCAGGATGAAGCAAAAGAAAAATTGAAAAGTAGCACTCCCATACATATAAAACAAACAAGAAAAAAAAAAATTAAGCAGTCCCAGGATACTATTGTCAATAATACAGAAGCACTTAATCTGAAAACAGACAGAGGAATCCACCCAAGAATTAAACAGGTATTGGAACTGAAACAAGCAAAATAATTTTAAAAGGCTTCTCTTAGATTCCTTCTACAAGTTTTCTCAGTACTGTGCAACAAGCAAGCATGAGGGCTTCTAGACCTAGTTAGGCATAAAGATAGTCATAGGATTAGAAAGAACAATCTGAGTGACCATGTGCAATCTTTTGCTAAGGCAATTGTATCATGCCAATTTTGCTGATTAGACTCCCTGTCCAAAATCTCCAGTCCCATGCACACCACTTAAATGCTCTCCCTTCCAGCTCAGATTTATCCATAGCTAGTTTACACTTGTTTTGTACTTGTTCTAACAATGTCATCTAGCTTAAACTGTTCTTCTCCCCCTATGATTCCTTCTCTGCCTTTCCTTACACACTTAGTAATACGAAAGAGATATCATATCCTCTCTCAATCTTTGTTTCATTAAGCCAAACATGTCACACTTTCTTAAGTCTCATCTTGCTAGATAAGCTTTCCATTTCCTGATCATCCCTGTTGCTGTTCCAGTATGAATTCATTTTTCCTGGGAAAGAAAAAGAAGTGTTAGGGTTAACAGCTTGTTTTTCCATCCCAGTTCATCTACAATATTCGTGTCATGTGACCAGAGTTACTGTTCAGTTTTAGGCAGTGTCTACTTTACATCATAGTTACAAGAAAACCCCAATAATTACAGATACAGAGTATTATTTCAAACATGGTTACAAACTACTGTTCACAAAAACTAACTTGGAAAAACAAGCACACACACAGGGTTCATTTGTGTATGCTTATGCTTATTACTTATGCTTAAGTACTAAATAATCTTTCACAACCAAGTGACCACCAAGAAAATAAAGACTACTTCTTAGTACTGCAATATACTACTAGTAATTCATTTACCTGCAAGGATGATATAAGCAGGATTTTTGGAATATATAAATGGAATTTTTGGATTATATAAATGGAATTTTTGGATTATACATATATACTCAGGCAACATTACAGCCTCCAGCTATAGGTCAGAGTCTGAAAGGGTGCACAAGGAGGTAGCTTTTTTCACCCCTTACTTCTCTGAAAAGTTTCTCTTTAATATGCCAACTTTCCTACACAAAGGAAGGCACAACAAAACCCTGATGATGAGGTGAAGCTATTCTGGTAACGGCAGCAGAGTGTAGAGATAAGTCATCTGTCTACAGTTTAAAGCTTAGAAAATTTAGGTATGTAACTTCAGCATTTCCATTTCCCTTCCTAGTGTCACCAACTGCCAACAAATATATAAGCAATTTCTGACTAAACAGACACACTGTGCAAATAGCAATGGCATCCTCCACATACAAACCCACACAAAACAGCTTCAACAATTGTGACTCCTCTTAGTTTTAAGTGACTCAATTGCTTAAAAAAGTGATGGTATCACTACTTGAAACAATAAACATTCTGCAAGCAATTACTAAAACAAACTACATGTCCAAAAGATGAGTCCTGAATATAAATTATGTCTTTACATGCAAGACATGCAACAAGTACCCCATCTCATACTTGAATATACATGAGAATTATTAAATATTACGCTTCACCAAACTAAGGTCTTTATTATGACAAAATATTTACTCTTTGTTTTGAAGCAGACCTTTAGAAGATACTCTGGTACCTTCCAAATAATTTTTCAGCTAATCAAAACCAAATGATCCTGTGCTACACATACTCTCTAGATTCAAAAAGACACTTGTCCACCAGCTTGACAGTTAACAGACACATATAAAAAGGAAGTTGCTCAACTCAGTACAGGTAATGCCTTGAAACGTCTGGCTGGTAGTGAATGCACCTGCTGTAGTAGCAGTTATTAACTGACTATCAGACTAGATAATAACTAATTTATTCCGTTCCAGATGGGCTACCTAGATAGGCACCATGAAGAGAAATACCTCACCAAAAAACATTTTAAAAATATAGTTTTCTTCTGAAAGCTTTCTAACTATCTCATCCATGTACCACACACAACAGTCTACCTGTACTTCTATTATGTTACACTCAAAGAGGTTATTTTTGTCACATCTTAGGTACACCTGCCTTTTTTTAAAAACTTGGGAGAGACAAAACACCCCCACCTAAATTATATTTTTCTCAACAGAGCACATAGCTAGCGTATCTCAGCCACCAACATAATAACCTTCATCAGTTACATATGAAAACAGGGCCCAGAAATCCTAATTCGTAGCGCCAGTAATTACAGCACTTACAATTCACCCCGTACCACAGAATGTGATTTTTATCAATGTAAATGGAATAGTTTAAATTTAAAACAACAAAGCAGCTTTTAGATTATTGTTTTCCAAAAAAATGTAAAGGAAAAAATTAACTCACCATTAATGCTTTGGAACTAATAAGTCTAATTTTTAAGTGTAGTGAAGCAAGTGGATACTTTTGTACTGATGTGAGTAATTAAAGTACAAGAGCTTCACAGACTCAGAGATGTAATGCAGCCCTTTTATCAAAAGCAGTCACTCTATCTCAGCCTGACAGTTAACAGCATATGATCTAGTAAACAAATACTTTCACACAGTACAAAAGTGCCATTAAAGGCCAGAACTGTCAACACAAATTCCATTCTTGCAAGAGAAAAAAAATATATAAACTGTTGATCACCTCTGGTTGCCTTAACTAGCATGGAGGTTGTCATGGAAACATTTCTGCGAAGTTCACAGTGATGAAACACAAACACTTCCAGTTTAATTGCTATTAGGTTTAGCATACCAGAGTTTATTTATACTCAAAGAGCATTATGATAAAATGCAGTAGAAAGTAAAGCTAGCAATGATCTGGCATAATAAAGCCAATGGATTTAGAAAAGAAAGAAAAAAAAAAGAAATTAAAAATAAAGCCAAATAAGATGGACTTTTTATTAGATTGAAACATAACAAAAGTGAATTACCTCTTTATCAAAAATATTAATTAATCTTTCAGATAGAACATAACTTGTCCAGGGCAGTTTAATGTAACTATATAAACATAGTGACATGTGAAGATATTAAAGAAACAAAGCATCTTCAAACAAAGCAGTATATATGTGAACTACAATACATATGTAAGTATTTAATATTCAGATTCAAAACACATTCTTAAAAAAAAAATGCAGCATCATGTTAACTTCTTTAGCACACATCATGGGAATTCCATGTCTTTTTTCCAGATAAAATAGACCTAGACGTGCTATTTTCTTACCAATACAGTTCCTCTAGCAGAAAATGACAATTCTGTTGCTTTTGCATACAAATAGGGCCCAATGAGATTTCAAAAAATAGTGTTTACTGACTACATGAATGTAAGCCAGGGAGAGCTTACTTTTATTTCATTACAGTTAACAGGGATCCACTTTTATTTTATTACAATTAAACAAAATAGAGATGCATGCAAGTTACTAACTAAAATCTGCATGTTCCTTTCATTATAATCCGATTCCATTTTTTTAATAATACTACATTCATTTCTAGTGTGTGATTTAAGTTAATGCAAGAGCTTTAATAAATTCCAGTGACTTTTTATCTGTTTTCATTAGCAGAAGTTTACTCAACTCAGCTGACAGCCAGCAATACTGAGAAGCTGAACAGAGGTCAGGGCTTTGAAAGAGGAATTGGAACCAGTCAGTGCACTGGAATAAATGCAGAAGGCACAGGGACAGAATGAGGATTTAGTCATGGTGCTGGATGCGTAAGCTAAACGTGGATGGGGAGCAGAGAGATGAAATCAAGTGGGGTCCATCATACTTACTTTAAAGATATTGTCAAATTCCTGGCTGCTGACTGTGGCATACAAGCACAAGAATGCAATCAATTGCCCATAACCTGCCATCAACTTTCTTTCATTCACATGAGTGATATGTTTTGAATGAAGGTATGGAAGGGAAAATGATCTGTAATAAAATAACTATATTTTGAATAATTTTCCACTACCTGCTTGTTAGGTCTTATATCAAAGTAAAAATACATTCATCTTTACAATTACCATATTTATGCCTCTTAACTCTGTTTTTTCTTTTCCCATTTGCCCATCTTGCATTTATTCAATCTCCACTTTCCTTCCTGCTGATGTTCCTGACAATCATCACTCTCCCCTTCCCAGCTAGAAAAGTTATCATTAATGAAATTTTTAACACTGAATTTTAAAGACCATTATTAGATTTAGAATGAGTACCTTAAAAAAGTATTAATAAAGAAAATGGAATAAGGATAGAGTTGGTGTTTCAGATTGCCATAAGAATCAGGAAAATATCAGAGTAGCAAGTTTACATTCTCAAGATTACAGTTATTATCCCAATAAAAATATATGGATTCAAAATGAAAGTTAAGATCTGGAGCAATAAAAAAAAATACCACAAATATTTTTGTCAAGTAGGCTCCTATCCACCACATAGAGATTATTTTATTTCATACTGCTTTCATTAGCTAGCTATACTTCAGCTCCTACTACATAATTTAGCTTCCAAGATGCTACTTCCTGTTAATTAATAATGTGCTTCTGATCTATACAAACATTATTTCTGTGAAAATCACTGAAAGACAGCAGTTTCTTTAACCACAACACACTATTCTGCAGAATTATAGTGGTCATTACTGAAGAATAAGAATGTGCCTGGTTCTGGCACCATAACATATTTGTCTTCAGGTCTTCTTCCCACAAGGGAGAAATATGCAAATGAGTATCCTGTTTTGTTAAAGCCCTTTTCTCTTCTACTTCCATGAGTTATTTTGTCCTAGGGGCTACTGGAAAGTTGGTTTGTTCTGATAATGCACATACAAATAAGCTCTGATGTACTCAAATTAAAAAAATTAATTTAGAAAGAATTTGTATTAAAGTAAAATACAAAAACCATGTTGATCTTCATTTCTCCTTTCAAGACATAAACTGGCTTCTGAACAAGATCTCATCTCTGCAGAGAGAATCTTTATATTTTCCTTCATAGGGCGCTCCCTTTTCCTGTAGAAGCCCAACAGAAGCTCTACTCCCAAACTCATGGGGAACCAGGCCAAGAACTTTGAAAATAAACACCAAGACACCAAACTTCTTTCAAAGTCTTGTGAGGAGATGACAAAGATAAAGCTCCCTGTTCTGCCTACTTCAGCATTTTCAGCTGCTCCATCCTCAGAGACAGTTGTGCCACACAGGTTGTACGGAATGTATAGCTTGCTAAAGATGTGGATACTGAGAATTACATCACCAGCTGACAAAGGTGGTGTGGTGTCAGCTTACAGAAAATCTTAAATACACATAATTCCCCATAAAAAGACACTTTGGGGAGTTTTTATGCATCCATTAAATAGGTATGTAACAATTGTACAGAGTACTTTACAATTAGATTTATGACGATTTATCATTATTCCAAGCAATACTTCAGTATTCTCTAATGTTGTTTAGGGAGTGTTTGATAGGTTATAAAATCCAGAATTGTTTTGACATCTGCTTCAGCAGTGAGATACCAGAGATACCTTGTCATGCAGTCTCCTTAGCAGAAGCCCACTGAGAAGAGATGAAACAAATGCTACATATTTTTAGCTCCCTCTGGACCTAGGAAGGATGTCCCACCATAAACATACGGAGGGAAATCACAATATCACAATGCTTGGAAGAGGTGATCCTTTAATAATAGCCAGCTCTCTTGGGCCCCTCTTCCCTCCAGGGCTTTATCCCATGGTACTCTACCAAGCAGTTCTCTGAAGGGGCCAAAGTCTGTCCTCCTGAAGTCCAGGGCAGCGAGCCTGTTGTGCATTCTCCTCGCTGCCCTAAGGATCTTGAACTCCACCATTCCATGGTCACTGCAGCCAGAGCTGCCTTTGGGCTTCACGCTCCCCACCAGTCCCTCCTAGTCAGAGAGAACAAGGTCCAGCTCAGCATCTCTCACCATCAGCAAATTCATCACTTGAAAAAGGAAATTATCATCAATACACTTCAGGAATCACCTGGCTTGCTTATGCCCTCCTGTGTTGTCCCCTCCATACTCATTGGGAGGTTGAAGTCTCCCATGAGGACTCAGCTATACATCTATAGATCTATAAAGGGTCTCATCCACTTGGTCTTACTGGCCGGGCAGCCTGTAACAGACCCCCACTCTGTCACCTGTCCCTGCCCTCACCTTAATCCTCACCCATAAACTCCCTGTTGCCTCCTCCTCTGCTGAGAGGCAGAGCTCCAGGCACACCAGCTGGAGTTCCAGGTCACTGACATACAGAGGAACATTCCCTCCTCATCTCCTCTGCCTGTCTTGTCCTTCCAACACTCCAGCCACAGATGCCATAAGATCATGGTTTTCCTTGATGTTTTCTTCCCAATTCAAAATAAGACTAGTGTAACAGACAAAGCCTGGGCAGGGCAGGAAAACATCTCACAGCCTTAGCCAATGTGAGGGGAAAGCCAGGACAGCTGAGGAGCCATAACCATCTTTGATTGCTGAAGTGAGGAAAGTTGAATGAGGAGAATGAGAGCACAATGTTTCAGAGTCACATAAATTAACAAATACCAAAAAAGGAAAACTGCAGAAAAGAAGACCCACTGCAGACTTTGGTAACCTGTCAACTTGAAAGAAGCTGTCCACACAGCTCACATTCTCTATCCTAGCTGGAGAAAGCAGTAAGTGAGAAAAGGAGGCAGATGTGACTGAACATGAAGCAGTGAGCTAAACCTACAGCGTAAGTTCATGTTGAAGAGGCCATGCAAGTCCAGAAAAGCCAAACCAAGAGTCTGTGACTGGGTGAGAGAGCACAGTTCTCCGACAGCTTTATTCTTGCTGTGTGAAAGGTGAAGGAGCTATGGGGGAAGCCCCACCTTTCTTTCAGCCTTTGATTAACTTTTTCTCATCTGTTTCCATATCCTCAACAGCAAAATATATCCCTAGGCACACCCAAGACACACCTTTCCTAGACAAAATATGATCCCTTTGAGCCAAGTCCAATGCTCTACATCCTCTTGGCAATAAAGAAGAAAGGGGCCAGAAGAACAATGAATGAATCCCAGTAACGGGTATCAAGATTCCTTATTATTTCCTTGTTTAATAAAAAAAAAACACAAAAGAAAAAAGAGATATACTGGAGATGGAAGTGTAACGTGAGACACACCCCAGTACGTTGTCTTAAATACACTTCAGTACAAATGAGAAAGAGTCAAAGTACACTAATGGAATCTAGAGCCTCTATATCACTTCCCCCAGGTGATTGAAATTCCTTAAATTTTAGGCATTCGTTTCCTAAGAGCTTAAATAATTAAGGCACAAAGGCTGCTAAGATTATGACTGTTTACCTCCTTAGCAGCAGCACCTTCACAGGTAAGCAACAACAAGCTCATTCTCACTTTTCCTTAAATTCATTTCTCTCAGTAGCATGGCATTGCAAGGAGAGAGGATGGTATCTTTATTTTTAAAATTTTACTCATCATATTAATTAAAATCTGCATAGTTGATTCATTCAAAATTTCTTTGTAGCACAATGGGAGTCTGTTAGAGGCAGCTAAGAAACAAAAACAGAAATGAAAGGAAATAAACCTCGAAGAAAAATAATTTATAAACTTAAAAAAAATAATTGCAATGTTTTTAATACTGTTGCTGGCAAACCCACACTAGCAAGTTTACAGCTGATGTGTTCCAGACTACACCAAAATTATGTATGTGTAAAATGTTCATAATAGAGAATAAAACGTCTAAAATTTATTAAGGTTTCATGCTGATCCTCCAGTCTGGGAAATGTTTGTAAAATGAAAAAAAAAAAAGAAAAAAAAAAAAAAGAGACAGTGTTAAGTAAACATTTCAGACCTGAACCTTCTTTATATGCCTTTGAACCTTTCCTTTCATGTGCAATACCTGACAGCCCACTGAGAATAAAATGCTGAAAGCCCCAAAGATGGGTAAAACAGAATTTCTGACTCAGGAAATAAAGATCAGCTGAATATGATTCCCATATGGCAAACCAGATCAATGGAAAGCAAGACCAAAATTTACAATATCTATACTGCACAGTACAACATGGAGGTTGTCTTTTATTGCTGGTAGCAAAACTCCCAGTGGCCAAGAATAAAAGCAGGCACAAGATTATACCTCCACTAATGGTGAACTCTAAAAATACACATTGATAGATTTCAGATCGGAAAAGGAAAAAAGAGAAAATTTTGGTTTGCTTTTATTTAGTGTTATGGAATACCAATCATCAACTAGAGCAATCAACTTTCAGCACAAAATCCAGGATTATTAATATAAAGGCATGTTTTCAAAGCCAAGGGGGGAAAAAACCGAGCAGCTTGGATTACCTGATATGAAAAGAAACACTCTTTGCTGTAAAACTAAAACAGCTTCAAGGCTACTTTTGTGATAGCATGTGTGACTGAATGTGAGAGAATGTATAACAATATTATTACTTTTATTTCAAGATTTCCTGTAAAACCTCAGGTCATGCTCATGAAGACTTTCTTAAAAAGCAGTGATAAATCTGCTGAATACTTTTCAGAACTTGAAGAAAGGGCACTGGGCAGCAGGGAGGTAATCAAGCAGTCCTCAGCAACTGAACCAGCACAGCAATGCTCTCATGGGGGTTAGCAGGAGCCCTCTGTCAGGGATGGCAAGGCACTGTACCTAGCCATCTCTGGTGGGGTCTCAGAGGGCAGATGGAGCCACAAGTCTGCAAGTAAAGGAAAAAAGATCCAACTTTTCAGATTCCTCCAATAAAGTTCAGATGGAAACACACCAAAGAGAAGTTCTTAAAAAGAAAACAAAACTGATAACATTTTTAGTAAATATACAACAGACCTGACCAAAGTAAAAAGATATCAAATCACTTTCAAGCTTCAGTAAAATATTTGCTCTATTCTAGCATAAAGTCTCAACCAAAAAAAGAGCCCCAAGAAAACCCCTCAAAGCATCTTGGACCTACCTCACACTGCACTAATCCACCACTTTCCACTTGAAATCAAAGATATCCACAGCAACATGAGAGCCCTGTTCCAGAATATCCATAGAGAGATGAGGGTGGAGGTAAACAATAGGAACTACATAGCAATATTGTCTTCTCTATCCCTCTATAAACAAGCAAATTAAATACTTTGACCCTATATATGAAGAGAGGTGATTTGCCTAAGAATTTTCAAATCATTTTTCCCAGTAGGTGGAAACCTATCTATATATTTAAAATCATGTCCATGGCAGAAATTCCACTGGCATTCAACCTGGCTGATCTTCGTAACTCATGGTTTCACCACTAGTAAGCAATGCAGTCAAGTCAATCCTGGCTCTAAAAACCTAAAAACTTCAGCATGTTACTGATGTATTAAAACATATTTTCTGTGATACTTCATCAACAACGGTGTCACATGCTTTTAGCATAACCTTCAGCTGTAAATGCTGCCACTAAAGATCAACAGAGAAAAGAACAGTAATATTTGAAAAAAATTATGAAACATCCTCTTTCACAAGAGAAATGGTAGAGGACCTAAAAAAAATTCTGGACCCCAGCAGATCACCACTCACCTGGGGGAGATGATTCTTCCCTTATTTCTAACAGCACACTGCTGCTCTGAACTGGATCACAATTTTGTACAGTTAGAAGAGAGTGTGTACTCTCCTCTAATAAGCATTCTTCTTTCCCCCTTCCTTCAGCAATATTGCCATTCATTTAGGCTGATGGGGATATCATCTCTCTCACTCTTTGGATACATGCATCTAGGTCCTATAGATTCAAATATTTCCAAAATATTTACACGCAAATATTGTAGGATCTTTGCAAATACTACCTTTAAAGTACACCTCTTCTCTCAAAGTGTACAGCTGTTAGACTCCCATCACTCTTATATCAAATCTTGTTCTTATCTTTTGTTCTAATCTTGAAAAATGTCATCTCATTCCACTGACATAAATCCAGTATCCCATTATATATTAATCACTTATCTTCCATGTCAAAGCCTTCCTATCATCTCTCATTCCATATCTAGGGGTAAACTCCTTACTCCTTTACGTCCAGGCTGGTAGCTTCTATCATGTATGTGTTATTTTTTCAATTAAGTGTCTTCAAGCTTTTTATCCAGGCTGACGATTCACCCTGCTATGAACATTCACAAGACTAAATTATTAACCGCTTTCAAACTGCTTTGGCAGGAGACCTATGGAAAATTTTAAAACCAATTATTTGCTGATATGCTATGATAACTCCTTGTTTTTCTGTCTTCCCTTGCCTGTTTCTAAACATTGTCTTTACCCACGTATGTAAATTGTCCTACTTCTGGGTTGGGACTCAGTAGTTCTCTGCACAGAACCCAGTGGTGGTCCTTCCAGTTTATGTCCAGGTCTGTAAAACACTGTTAAAGGACAGGCATGAAGTTAATGAATATCAATATGCCAATAAACACACTAACCGTTGTCCTGCTTCTTTCAAAAAAAAAAAAAAATAGCCATCAAACCAACATTGATACACTTCCTGGTTGTTAAGTACTGCTAGTATAATTCCCTCAGCAAATTTGAGTGTGTGTTAGAAAAGTCCTTAGAGCACAACTTGAAGTATCCCAGTGAAATCTACTTTGAAGTCCTTAATAATGTCCTCTTGCAAATTACTCTCAGGGCTAAAAACAACCCTTCTCCCAATGGGCTTTGTTATGTACTCCTAAGGTGGATCAACAATATTCTATTACCAAGTATCTTCTCTCCATATAGTCTCTTTTCCATATAGCTTTTTAAGAATGTATCAAAAAAAAATTTATATCAACAAAGAAAAACAAAGGAAGGGAGGAACTTAGGAAGATATCTAGCTTTGTTATTCCTATTCAAGATATTGTTATACATCCAAAGGTATTAATTCCCAGTCCAAATATAAAATGTTTATATTCACCCAATTAGGCAGAATAAATACGTACACCTTTTTTAGAGGCACAAATTTCCAGTCTTGATGCAGATCCTGCTACTGAAAGCAAAACCATCAACAATGTCTCTCTAGAACTATGCCCCTGTATCTCCTTCTACCTAAATATTTTTGATAAGGTCTCATATAGTATTCCAATTAGCCAGTATAATTTCCTGTCTTTTTAATCATGCATTTGTTTTGTGTTTTATTTTTGCGTTTTTATTTCCTCTCAGCCTTGTAAAATTTTTGATCTGCTTCACAGTTTACCTTCACAGAACTAGCATGTTACAAATATCAATGATACACCCTAGTTATAAAAAAAATAAATCCTTGAAAATATCAGGCTGTTCACTTTAGCTCTTATTATTCTTTATTAATTTCTCATAATTTAGAGAAAAAAAATCCTAAAATCAAAGTTGTTGTAGGAAATAAAGCAGTACTACCTAACAAAAAATAAGAGCCAAACCAAGTAGACTGTTATCGTGTAACACACGACTGTGAAAAAGAGTTTCAACTCTCACTTATCAACCAGATCTTCAAAGATTTTCAGTATCTAAAAATACAGTCCATCTCTCTCTTGTATTTTTTATCCCTGTGGCATAAAAATTAAAAAATTAGAGGCACAACTCCAAATTGTAAATTGACTTTATTTCCCATCCCTCTTACTCTTTTACAAGCTGAGTTGTGCTCCCAGCACACCAACTTCCCTCACAGCATGCAAGATCAATGCCGTTCTAGCCTCTTCTCTGATGAGCCCCAGCTGCGGAGGATGGAAATCTTGCACACCCCAGAACATATGGGGTACCGATTTTAAATAGCCTAATTCTGATTCTGTAACACTGGGTTTGGGAAGTTTTTACACATCCTATTAATTATAATAATATCAGTGAGGCTTACCCAGCAAACAAGCCAAAATAGCTGAGCTCTGCAAGAAGTTTTTCAAAGGTATAATGGAGTTAACCAAAGGGCATTAGTAAGTACCGAAGGAAAAGCGGGGAGAGATAATAAAAACAGGCAATCGGCTACAAAACATGATATGAGACTTGAAGGCTACCATTTCCTCTTTCAAGCACAAGATTGATTTTCTACTGCATCTCTAAGCAAATTACTTGAATCTTTAGCCTTACAGAAATCAGGTTCCACTTTAACTTTTTCCTGATACATCTGACATTTCAGCTGACAAGAGGCACTTTCCCTTGTACAATGATTTTGGTAAAAATGGGATGATTTCTTCTACTTCCACTGTATCTTACGCAGCTTCTTCACTTTGCAGTGTTCCTCTTAGTTAGACGGAATTTTTAGGACCCTCCTTTGCTGATGAAATACTGCATTTCTAAAACAATCCCCTCCACTATTAAGATTCTCTTTAAATAAACATGACAGCAAACAAAACTTGAAAACAAGCATGAAAAAGCAAACAGAAAAATCTGAGCTACACTCCTTAGCAATAGAAGTGCTCTCAGAAACTTCCAAAAGCAAAGATTAGAAAGGATTACAGCAAAGGAAGGTTTCTTTAACCCATATTCTGGCTTCCAGAAGTATCTCACAGCCCGATTACAGGGGCACACTTGCTTAACATCTCAGCCCTGACAAGCCACTGCCACTGTGCAGGGCATCACATGCCTTGCCGCAGTTCTCGTCCAAAAGCTCTGTCCTGGCTGTCCAGGAGGGTACGGCTACAGCTATAATGCTCTAATTTTTCCAAGACCTGTACACTTTTAACAGCTGAATATGAAATGAGTTAAAGTACTTTGGAGAGCTAGAAGCAAGTTAAGCTGTCTGCACAGATATAACCTTTGTATTTTCTGACAGCTCTATAACAAAGAAAAAGCATCATAATCTCAGAAGTTCAAAAACCATTAAAAAAAGTCTCCTTAAAAAATGGAAAACAGACATTCTTCTCTCTTCTCTCCCTTCCTCTTCATACTTCTAATATCAGCAGAACTATATTTCTGATATTCCTGTCTCTCTCTCTCTTGTTGTCAGGGTTTTTTTAATTTGAACATATTTTCCATCTGGCCTGTCTTAAGATGTCCGAACTCTTCTGTCTGCTCATCATGCATGTAAGTATGTGAAAATTAGTATACTGCAAACACCAGGAGGTGGATTATGTGTCATTCATTACACAGTGACAATTCAGCTTTTTTGTCAACCACAAATATTTGTGAGACAGCAGTGAAATGTTTGGTACCAGGATTCCGAGCTTCTAAGAGCAGCACATAGTCAGGCACTTCCAAAGATGAACTTTTACAGCATCTTCCTTTGCATCATCAGCCATGACCTGGGTTCTGCCCTGTAAGTAGAAATCAGAGGCTTCTACTTGGGCCAAGTTAACCATGTCAGTTATCAATAAGAGACTAATCCTTTGCAGCGTGGGTCACACTGGATCAACGATACTTACCCAAGCACTTACTGGGCTCTGTGTTCTCTGAAAGGCACTGCAGCAATGCAGATGGGCCACAGAATTCAACTCCAACTCCATGTCAGAGCTGTATTTTACATTTTGCATGAAGTGACTTCAAGTCAATGTTCACCCATTCATTTTACAGGTAAGATAACAGAGTTATCCTTTAAAGAAAGAGTAGTGAGCCTTAATGAATAGTAATTATCACAAAAGGCACACACATTTTAAAAATGTTCAATGTAAGACATAGGCTTATTATTCTTGTTTCTATTAAATCTGCCTTAAATAAAGGTCCTTGAATGAAAACATGATAACCTTTTTCTCTTTCTAAATAAAAAAAATATGAAAACAAGAGCTTCCAGAATGGGATCTGTGGCAGGTGCAGAAATTATGTTTCATAAAATAAATTTGCAATGTCAAGCATTTGTTCCAGTTTGCAGTGTTTTGTTATTGTTTTCAATCTTATTTATTTATTTAAATCCTTCAGTTATTAGTGGTCAAATTTAACATCCCATCCAAACATACAACCATCAACAGAAGATTAAAATTCAAAAAAAATACAATAGTCTCCATGAGATTATACTGAACTGCAAACAAAAGTGGCAAAAGCAATTAATCAACCTTAAATGAGCAAAAGCTCTAGATCAACAACGTGGTTTAAAACAAATTAAAACTTTGCAAACAATCACAGAAATGGCTTTTTTATTTCAAGTATACTGAATTTTAAGAGACTTCAAACTGTTAAAATTGCCACCCAGAGACAGAAAAAACACAGCCTATGCAGATACTTACTAAATATATTTTCACATTGCCAGAATTTTTTTAAATTTCTCACCAAGAACAAAAATGCAGGCCTTCAGTGCAGTCAACAGCTACAGAAGATATAATGCTGTTGATGTTATATTGCAATAACCAAACTGATCAAGTCACAAGCACAGTGTATCTCACAATGATTTGCAGAACAGCTAACAGTTTGGGGTTTCTTTTACAGAGTTTAGCCTTGTGTAGTTTGCTAGAACACTTTTTACCACAAGTACTTCATATCTGCCAAGTAAAATCAAGCAGCACAGTTTTCATTTATGCAAAACATGTTTTGTGGGAAAGACATGATTGAATTGGAAGCAGTTTGGGTACAATTATTAGCTGTTTTACAGCTCTTATTACTAGATGCACACATATGTGAAGTAAATGTAACTTAAAAATTTTGTTTTAGTGCATTAGAAAATTCCAGAATGAATTATGAACACTTGAGCAGTAGCTAATTCACTTTCCCCTCAAATTTTCCATGATGAACTGAGCAGTAAAAACTACAACCTGTTTACTCAAAATGCATAGAAGATTTTGGAACAATGAAATGCAGTTGATGTGCTTCAGCAATAACAGGGCTTCACCTTCCAAATATCACGTCCATATTAAGCCTATAGAAACACTCTAGGAAATATTAAAAGGACAGATCTCTTTCTGCAGGCTTTTAGGGAAACTATTCCCATTATTTCTATAATTGAAGCAAACAGAAGATTAGGAGGTTAACTCAACAGAATTTTTTTTCCCCAAATCAACATTTGGGAATCATTTTTTTTCCATTCTCTTCTATTTTTAGCTGGATATCCACGGCACTTATACCTTGAAATGACCTGAAGCTGCACCAGAGGAGGTTCAGGTTGGACACCAGAAAGAATTTTTTCATGGAAAGAGTTTTTAAGCATTGGAACCACTGCTCAGGAAGGTGGTGGAGTGACCATCCCTGGAGGTGTTCAGGAAAAAGCTGGACATGGCAATTAGTGCTCTGATCTAGCTGACAAGGTGACCAAACCAAAGTTTGACTCTATGACCTTGTAGGTCTTTTCCAACTAAATGGCTATATGATTCTAAATCCCTTTTAGAGCTCAAAGGGTTATGCTACAGTTATACCTCAACATAGTATTAAGCAAATTAACAGAAAAATGATGAAGAATACCTTGCATAAGAAAAACCTATCAAGGCAAAACACTGACACTTTGGTAAAGAATGTATTTTCTCATTAATCTCTATTCTTAAGAGCTCCAGTTAAAAGCATAAAGTGAACTTTTGCATCATGCAGTTAAACTACCCTTTGTACGAAAGGCTAATTTCAGAGGTATCTAATTTCTCCATAAAATAATTTCTTCCTGCATTTAAATAATGCACGAGAAAAATGGACTGTCCGCTGAGAGAGTGATAACATTTGTTTAGAACAACTAAAAAGCCATGTGAGAAATACCAGTGAAAGAAACTGACTTAACTAGCTTTTCTCATTTGGTCAGTATCTCTTTCATTGGGTGGTAAGAATCTTAATTTTTCTTCTGTGTGTCAGAGCTATCACAAGCCAGCACAAAATTCAGGCAGTTAGTGAGAAACACAGTACTCTCTGGACACATTCACCAATGTAAAAAACCTGTTTCTGAATTCCTTTTTGCATCCAATCTTAACTTTTCTTGAGGAAACTTTTCTCTCTTCTAGTCCTCATCCAAGGCTCTCCTTTAAGAGAAACCAACTTAGTTCTTGCAGTTACTGTGACCAGTGTCAGGCTAATTTCTCAGTCTAGAAAGCCTTTCAGCAAGTGAATGGAAAGCAGTGGATGAATTAAATTAGGAGACCAGATTTTACAATCACTGAGCTCCAGAAAGCAATTTACTGGCATTCTCTATTTAATTATATCAACACCTCATAACCATTAATGAATTTATCTTTACCGTACTGAGATTAAGTAACTCTATCACAAAGTTCCGCAACTATACATCTGAGCCAAGAATTATACCTATAAATTTTAAGAAGGCACTTTGTCTCCATCATCATCACTTTCTTAACATTAAAAGCAGTTAATTTCAACCCCATAAGCCATGACTGCTGCCCCCCATCCCCAGCTACTTAGGATTAAAAATAATGTTTATTTCTCTTGCAGCCATTCTTGCCCACATCCATACGAATGTGCTCACCCCAACAGCAGTTTACTGAACTTAAGAAAAACAAGTGTTTTTCAGCTATAAGCCTGATATGTGCAAATCCCGTTCCCCCTCTTCAACCCACAATGCACCCTTGAGGAAAAAGGGAAGAAAGTGGGGGAAAAGGGAAAATTTTTAAAAAAATAAAATAAAAAGGCTCTGAAGAGTGGGAAAAGAGCTTTCTATACTAACAGCAGAAAAAAAATACAAATTTAAACAAAGGCTGTCCACGCCTATAACATCTTTCTGTTTTTTTTTTTTTCCTGACCCTTTTTCACATATGAAACTTAATTGACTTCACCATCATTTAGAGCAGTTTGAAGAAGAGTACAGGGGCGCAAGTTCTGAAATTCTTTCCATGTATACCGAATTCTACAGACATACTTAGGTACCTGGTTAAGGAAAAAAAATATAAAAAAATGTTTCATTTTAACTTCTAACTCTAAGCAAACCTACAATCAAAGGAAGACAAACTAATATTCACAAAGCAAAAGTACCAATATTTGTCACTGAGGAAAATAAATTTTTAAACCTGTTATAAGCTAGTGTTCTCTGAAGACATCCAACAGACATGGCTCCTGCCTGTATACCAGAAGTTAAACAAGGCAGTAAAGATTTCTGGGAGGCTTTCAGTTTTGTGCCTAAAATCTTGGGTTTCGTTTTCTCTCCTTGAAATCCAAAACAAGAAAAAATTGTGATTTATCTGCTACATTCAATACACTTCTTGCATTTTTGTATGCATCTAAATTTAAAAAAATTTTGGAGACAGTAAGTTGCATTAGGTTAATAATTACCTATAAGAAAGATACTGGAGAACAACATAGATTTTTTCAATATATCGTATCATCTTCCACCAGCAGGCACACACAAAACAGAATGAGAACAAATTATATTCAGATGGTACTAATGTTCAGGATTTTAATATTGCTGTCCTTACTACAACTATATAAAACTCTCTGCATAAAGGTTACCTCTAACACGCCTTCTAACTCTTAAACACATTAAAAAACACCCTTATTACATTGTACATTTAACCACAACACAAGAAAAGGTTAGCTCCCAATAATAACCTTATAAAGAAAGCACAGTATCAGTTAAATGGATTTTAAGTAAGGGTCCAAGATCATATTAGGCAGCAATTATAAGCTACAAATTGTATTTTATATCTTCAGTGAGAGGTAGCACAAGTCTTGCTGAGTCAAATCTCTGCTATAAAACCTCTTGCCATGCTTTAAATGCTGCAAGCAGCTGAGCCCTGAGGGGTTAAAGCTAATGCTAAAGGTAAAGGCTTGAAGAGTTGACCAGATATCTTGCGGCCATAGATCTAAGTGTGTCAGTCACAGGCAAATATACTGTACTGTGCTTGCTAGAGAAGGACAGGAATAATAGATCAAGTTCATCAGCTGTTGGGGAGCCTACCAGAGGTGCAGCAGAGATTAACATTGGTTTTACTATGCCTACAGTGATCTGCACCGAAAAGGTGACACTGGACCATGACTCACTATTTCCAAGCACAAAAGAAAAGTAAATGCGTTAGAAGTGTTTCTTCCAAACAACACCTCCTAAGAAAGAGGCCCCCAAAGCGTCAGGAGTGAAAAGGAATGAAAAAATCATCCCAGGCAGTAGACCTCAAAGAAGGAGCTATGTCTTACTACAGCTCCCCAGGTTACCAAAGCAGCCACCCTTGCAGCCTGACCCAGAGGGTCACCCACACCCACCACTGCTCTCCACAGCCAAGCTGCCAGCACTTGGCTGCCACTCACCACCTCAGCCCCCCCAGGACCTCCAGGGTGTCCTTGCTGGAGGAAAGTTCCAAGAGGAGCAGCTCATTCCCTCTCAAGCATGCACTGTGAGGCTTGGGTCTGTGTCTTGTTTTGCTACCGAGGCATTCCAGGCTGTGTCAGTTTGGATTGCAACATAAATATTGTGCAACTGCAGGCTCCTTAGTTCCAATTATGGTAATATTGCAGGTGACAATGAGAAAGGTGTTTTTAATAGTCTCTGGTTACATTTTGCTCCAACTCATCTGCATCTTAGAAAAACAGAAATTCAGCTAAAGGAAATTTTGTTGGTAAGTGAATTTGGAGAAAAAGTGTAAGCCTAACAATGACATGGAAAAATGGGTATTCCCCATTCTGATAGTAATTTAGTACTAGCAACAATGACCCAAATGTCAGTCAAAGGATACAGGAAAATGTTTATAAAATTGTATCTAAATGATACATAAGTATATTTAGAGGTTTAAATATTATTGTCACAAAACGTGCAGGCGGCTCTGCATAATAAGGCTAATAGCTTCAGTTTAAAATTCAATTCTAGTTACTGAAGACAGGTACTGAAACGTATGTTAAAAATAGCACTTTAGTTAAGTCCAGGACAGCAAGTTCCATTTTTACACATAATCAAATAATAGAAATGTATTTTTCTACTGAGTCACAGAAGGATTTAAAATGCTAGTGCTGAGCCTGCAACTCAGGAGGACCAGTCAAGTACATGGCTTTCTCCATCTGCCACTTTTCCCAGGCTTCACAGCAGCTCTCCTCTTGTGTGACAATCAAACGATAAGGGGGAGAAAGAGTATCAAGAAGTGAGAGCAAGGTCCAACTTTAGCCATACGTTTTCTAGATGAACATACAGCGAATCACTGGTGTTCACACATTGCCCGAAGATCCTGGGAAACGCCAGATTTGCTGCATATGCATATTAGCACCAATCATGAGGCACACAACACCCTACAGCTACAGCACACGGTACGTCATGCCTGCTTGCCTGGCTCATCACACTGGATACTTTAAGACAAGTATCTGTGTTTATGTTTTCAGAAATGCCTCTTTCATACATCTTTGGATCCTCACCAATGATGTACCTGAATGCTGTACTTCTTAAAATTCATTTAAAAAATAAATGTAAATGAATACTTCAAAGTATTTAAATGTTATGAAAAAGTAACTTTAAATACTGATTTTTCATGTTAGCGGTGACTTGCTTCAGAGTCTATGAAACAGTTGGAATAAAAACTTTTATTGAAAGAAAAACTGATAACACTGTTTTGGCTTAAATATGCACAAGCAATCAATCACCTGTCTCAGTCTAGGTGGCTTTGAAGAACAGCTAAGCAGCTGGTAACTTCTCAATTTCAGAGATCTGTTTTGCACAGGCACATACAAACACATTGAAATAATCAACCAGCCTCAGCACCTCAGCCATAAAAGCGAATCTTCATATCAAACTCCATATTTCTTGGGATCAGGGATGAAGGTCTTGGATTTTTCAACACAAGCACATCTTCTCCTGAAGCCTGAGGCAAGTCAAGTGACAAGAAGGGCACCTGTGTGTTCCAGGAGCAGGGAGGTTCAATCCAAGGAGAGTCCTGACAAGCACCGATCTGCCGCCAGCAGAGAGAACCACTAAATCACTCACTACTCCAGGCCCCACTGCTAGACCAAGCACACCTAGACACCACAGCCACCCCAGAGGACAGCCTGAAGCTGGAGCATGGCACGACACCAATGCTGCAAGCCATACGTAGTCTGGAAATGAATGCTAATCTGGTTCGGAAGCATCCCTCCCTTATTTTTCCAAGGAAGAATTTGGAAGGCCATCTTTTCCCATCACAACCCATTAAATACCTCTTTTTACATTGTAAAACACTGCCCAGCATGGTCAGTTCCTGCCTGGAGAACCACATTCCTCAAACACATTCCCTGTTTTAGCAAAGGATTGACTGCACTATTCTTTAGAACACTTTCTCTCCCATAACCTGAGACACAATAAACCCATTAGGATACATTCATTTTCTTTCTGAAGGCCTTGGTCTCCTCGCCAGAAAGCTGTGGATGAAGACGGAAGCCCTGTGATGCTGCACAGTCACACATGCACAGGCATGGAAACTCACCACTTCCAAAGCTGTACAACTTCTCAGGAGAAACACTGGATTGCTCATCAGCTTCTTCACCTGCCACTCCTGCAGTGATACACAAATATTTTGGCAGTTTACCATTCCCCTGGTTTCTCTGTGATTTGAGCATGTGGCCTGATTCCCAGACTCAAAATCAAAAACAATTGTAAAAAAAAGGAGAAGAAAAAAGAAAATGAACAAAATCAAACATATGCAAACATACACAAAACAAACCAACCCAACAAAAAAAAACAAAAACAAAAAAAAAAAAAAAAACACACACAAAAAAAAACACAAAAAAAAACAAAAAAAAAAAAAAAAACAACAAAAAACAACCCTTAACCAGTATTTTTAAAGGGTTTTCATATGTCAGTTCATAAGATGTACATTTCTGCTTGCTCAGGTACACTTCACACCCTTTCTTTGTCAATAATAAACAGAGGCTCAAGAACAGAACATCCAATGCCAAACATCATTAACTCTTTCTCAAGATGTCAGTCTCTTAAAATAGAATTAAATGCCAAGTTAACATTTCAATCACAATAGATTTAATTCTCCTCCTAAAGCAAAAGAATGCACAAGAATCTGACACCATATGAAACTTCTGTATATTCAATATAGTTATCTGTTGAATTAGTGACCATACGTATTCTACAATGTATGCTGACAGTTATTGTGTACTGAGAACAATTTACAGGCATCTTCACAACATTAAAAGTAATTTAAATGCATTCAAAATTGGTAACAAATGGGTCTGAATAAATTTTTGCACAAAAGCATTTCATGATCTTTAGCAAAGTTCCATCCTAATATTTTTACGGTTTTAGCACCCATATATTCCTTCACTATATATTCTTTCAATGAAGAATGGTTGTTGCCACATATCACAGAGTTCTCAGCACTCTTCCTCTTACATTCACCATACTGTATACATGATATCATTTATTCCTTATTGAATATGTTGTTCTACAAAGATGAAAACACTGACACAATTGAAAAGCACAACAGCAGATACATGTATCTCTGCAGTCTGTGCATCTCTGCAGTCTGTGCACACCTGACTGCATTAGATTTTCATGTTTTCATTTACAGGTCATGAGAACACTGTAACTACTGTAATGAAACTACAATCCTGTTTGTGTTCTCTCACAAAGAAGTGCCTTGAAGCAGAGATATTTCGATTTCTGTGTTTCAGACTCTAAAAAATACTAGCCTCTGTTTTCTAGACACTCTTCTTCCCCTTTATCTTCAAAAGTCCTCTGTCACATCAATAAAATGATATTTTTTTCAGTAATTAAATATCAAATTTCAGTGCAACAATTAATTAATAAGTTTCCAAAGACATACACTAGATCTAACAAGATCTAGTATTTAAAAAATAGCAGCCTCAATTAGGGCCAGTGTAATCTGGTGTAACTCCTGTGCCTGCCATGTGCACAAAGCCAGCATGCAAAAAAGTTCATTTTTTCTTCCCATAGAAGAAGTGAAGGTGAAGAAATGTATTTTCCATATTGGGCAACAGATGAAAGTCACATTGCTCTTCTGAGAACCTCAGCCCCTATTTTCTGAGCAGTTGCCCACCTCCTGGCAGTGTTGCCTGTGCCTTTGCTGGCTCCTGCCAAGCCACATGTTTTCTCTGGCCTTTTCCCCCTCACTTCCCAACTCTTCATTGTTTGCATGTTGTCCCCCTATTTTCCAAAGCCCTTTGTGGCTTCCCACCACTAACCCTTAAAATTTCCACTGCAATATTTTTACATGGCAAAACTTGTCAATTTCTGATCTAATTTCCAAGCTGTTAAACATCAACTACAGGTTTTATTACACAGGTATTACCCACCACTTGTTTTACTAGGTGGGTTACAATTCCAGAAGAACAATATGCCCTCTCAACATCAACAGTAAGACTTACAAAAGGATAAATCAACAATGTAATTGTGAGCAATTTTTATAAGAGTTATCACTGACAGCATGGCAAAGTTTAAATGGTGTTCATCTCTTTTACATTTTCTTCACCATTCCTGGGCAAATTCAAAATCAACACCTAATAGATACTTAAAGTATCATGCTTGATATCTTTGCAATTCTGAGATTGTTTCTCCAAACACAAGTTCCACAGTTTTCAGACTGAATAATACAATAAGGTCCTGTTCAACAAGCAATGTAATACCACAGCCATTCTCCTTCCTTCTCTGAGAGGACAAGATCGCTAAAATGGTAGTGGCAATATCCATCAAGATTAGACTATTTTAATATAAATATATGTCAAAATGTAATTAGTCAAATTATGTCAAATACATTATTTCAAATTACATAAAATACATAATGTATCATGTTGATTAAGGCTGAAATACAAAAGCTGAATAATGGAATAAATCAGCATTTGAATTTACTTGAAGACAAATTCTGACCAAAGTTGCAAAATACACATGCTGTTAGAGAAAAAATAAATTATTCTAATACGATCATCAACTAAACATCAATCTTAAAAGATAAAGGATTTTTCTTGCAACAATGTAAATACTTATTTACTAAATACTGTACCTAGAAAACCCCAACAACTTTCTAGTTATTTATAGCGATGTACCCCCTAGCCTCAAAACATCACTCTTCAAATGAATTTACAATTTTGGGCCCAACAGTATCTCCCACCAGGACATGGTTGGCACAGGCCCACTGAAATCTCAGTCATCCTCATTATGTCCTGGAGGCAAATGAAACAAAACTGAGATGAGCAGTATACAGAAATACTTAACATGATACAATCTGCAGCCGTGTCTGATTCACCACAGAGGTCCAAAGGATCACTGGGCAAAGGATTTGCAGTGTGCGCCCTTGTGGCCCCTGCAACCACCAATGAGCTGGAAACATTGCAAAACAGAGATACTCCACCACCTTCCAGGACCTGCTGCCCATAGGAACCTGAAGCTCCATGGTAAACAAGCAAGTTCTACAGGTAAGCCAAAGCCAGTCTGTGAATGTCAAAGAGAGTTCTTTGTGACTCAGAGGGTTGTATGATGGAGGTCTGTAGTTTCTCCTTTCACCCAGAATGGACATCACATACCACTGCAAGGGGGGGTGGATGGAGTGGGCAGGGCAGAAAATCTCCCTTCTGCAGGTTGAATGAAGGTGCTGCCTCTCCTTTAAACCTGTTTGTTGTTCCTCAGCCTAACCAATTACAAAGTCATCTGTTACCCACCTAAAGCCCTCTGCCACCTAGCAGAAGAGACACCCACACGCAGGGCACGTAGAGGGTGCGGTACACCATATCCAAGGGAATCAGCTCTGTCCTCAGCAACCAGCCGGATTAACGTATATAGTTACATAAGAAACAAACTGCAGCAAAGCCATTTCCAACTAGAGATGTGTAATTACTATTAGCAGGAAAAAAATAAATAACTAAGTAAATGAACAAAAAGTTAAACCTATTCTTATTCCCTCCACAACTTACTAAAAAGACTTAAGATAGTAAAGAGCTTAAAACAGTATACTTAGGATTGTAACTTTATTTTTCTTAGAATAGGAACTGAAATTGTGATATTAAACATAATTCTACACAAATTCATTCCTCAGTGTTCAAATGTTACTTTCTAACATCATCTCAAACTATACATTGGTGAAGCAATAAACATCGTAGCAACTGTTCATTAAAGAGATTATTTTCAGCTACTTCAGTGATGACAGCATAAGCAAGCTATTACTGGCACTTTCAAAACCACCTTTCTGACATAAAACATTGTGCTGCCCTTAAACACAAACCCATCAGAAATGGGATTTAAAAAAACAAACAGAAAACAAAAACAGATGCAAATCTTACAACAAAGAATAGATGCCTCTTTTAATTTGCAGTGAATATTTTGGAAGATTTTTAAAAGCAGTAAGTTTGATTAAGCTACTGAAAGCCTCAGAAAGGAGGAAAAAAAAAGATGATCAGTGCTAAATAACACTTGTGAGACTCTTCCTTGTTTTTATGCTGGTCTCGAAGTTTTGAAATTTAAGTCTAAAGCTACTCTTGGAAATTATTACAGTAAGTATGCTTATTCTGTAAAGGAACAAATGTGGAAGAAAGCCTTCAAACAACTAACAAGGAACTATTTTATTGCAATTTTAACTTTAAGAGGTTAGTTTATAACAGCCAAGATTTTCTACAATTCCATATGAAAAACCTCCATATGAGGTTTTTCTGGTACCACTATTTTACACATACAATCAAGAAAGGTATCAAATCAAAATAGGGCAGGGAACAGGAATCTAAATGACAAATATTTCTTCTAACAAGGATTAGCTGAGAAGTATGCTACGGTGGCTGTGAAAAAAACAGACTATTTGCATTACTTCTAGACCTATTAGCAGTCACAAAATTTTAAAAGAGTAATCAGTTCCAATGTACAGAAAATTATTATTTTACAACAAAGTTGACAGCATTTTTCATTTTGATTGTGATTTGCATTTTTCTCCAGTCAAAATCATCCCATGAGTACTTTTCAGTGACCTATGTCCTAAATCATTTTCATTTCATATGAGCAAGTGACCTCTTCACAATATGACTAACAAAGGAAAAAAACATGACTCCCAGGAACCATTCATTTTCAGCCACCATCACAATTTAATTTCTCTAAAATAAACCAGGTAAAAATTGAAATGGAACAAAAAAGTACTCCATGTTCAAGAAATATTAATTAACCCCTCTATCAGAAAGATAAATACCAGCCCTCACATATCAATGATGAAAAACAAAGAGGTTAAGTGACATTTTCAATGACACATAGCAAAACACTGCCACAACATGGATCACATCTCAGAAGTTTTCTATTGTTTTCAGCCTACTAGCCCCAAATAACTACTGTGCATGCAATGCTGAATCAGGTATATTTCTCAGAATACAAAAAGCTTATTCCAGCTCACATAAATTAGTCCCCAAAAAGATCTTATTCTACGGTAATTTTTTAAAAATACATTTAAGTCTAACATGAACTTAAAAAAAAAAAATAATGGAGTCTGACAGGAATGTTTCTTTTATTCCTAAAATGATAGTCCCAACAAACACATTCTGTTATGGAAAGCATTAAAAAATGCATAAGCAACAGATGATTACATAAAAACATGCAACAAAAAAAAAAAAAAACCAAACACCACCAAATAAACAAGTCACTTCAAAAATCTGTGAAATATTCACCTGACTACTACACAAACTCTACTGCAGCTTTAAAAGAGTACCATGTATTCCATGTATTTACTGATTGAAATGTCTCAAACTTGGTATATTTCTTTTACTCTTCCTCACACTCAAACCCACTCTAATTTGATTGCTCCTTATAGACTATTTGGTCATTTTACATAAATCTTCACTAAACAGAAAGCTACAAAACATTTAAGTTTTTTCCTCTCTCAGATGATATGAACACTGCACTGTAGCAAAGATCCCGTGACACAATGTAAAAATCACTGAGGTTAAACTAAAAGCAAAGAAATACACAAATATTTATACAATTGATTCTGCTTAAGCTTCCTCCTAAGGTTACTGTTAAACCTTAAAGCCTATACCAACAAGGCCTCACATGAAGCAGTGTATTTCAGGTGTTACATATTATCAAAATAAATTAGGATGTCTAACTACATGCATTTTGGAAATGCTCTATTTGAAATACTCTTTCCTTTCCCTTAACCTTTTACTGATAGACTGTCCTGAGTAATTAAACGAATGATTTAAGCATGCAAAAATGCTACAGAACAAAACCGTTTTGTAAGAACTACATTAAAACTGCAGATTACTACAAAACAGGGGTATTTTGAGTATCTACATTTGCATGAACAAATTATTATCGTCAAGAAAAAACTTTAGAACATACTGATTTGAACAATTAAAACCATATCCCACTTAAAAGGGTTTAGTGTAGCATTAGAGAAACCAATTTAATAATTAATCATATTTTCTTTAGAGTAATATTACTAGCAGTAATGTTTTTCCTTAATGGCTTTAAATTACTTAGCACAGAGAAGAAAAAATTTAAAACTGTCAAAATATCTTAAAACTTTGACTTTTTTCCCCCCCCACACACGGATTAATGGGGAGGATATAGACACCATGCACAACTTCTGAGTCCCACCTTCGTAAAAGAATTTCCATGGGCCTGATCTGAGCCTGTGAAGTCAATGGAGCGATTCCTACTGCTGGCAAAGGAAAGATTTCCACTCTCAAGAGTTGAGTTTGGATAGGGGCTCTAATGCACAGAAAAGACCAGGGAAGATCCTCTTTGGAAGAAGAACTGTGTTTCTCTCGGTATGTATGTACACAAGCAAGACTTCCTAAAAGTATAAGCGATTCCCAGGTAGAGGGTACTTCCCATTCCTCCATCTGTAGTTCTGCACTCTTTACTAATAGAGGACAATACCACAGATTCCCGGTGGTTATTTTGAGATTATTTTTCCCTGGAGAATATACCAGCAGCCCACTTTCTATCTGGACAATTCTCGCAAATTTCAGATGAACGTTTTCCTGCCAGCCTACAGCCTAAGCTTCACGGCTGTCCAGTAGCTCCATCCCGGGACCTTACCAGCGCTCGCCAGCGTTCTCGGCCAGGGGCTGCGCTGCGACACGGGCCCGCTGCCTGCCGAACCTGACGCGAGCCGAACTACGGGAAAAGAACAAAACCGCCTCGCGGAGTGCCTTTACCTTGGCCGTGCAGGCTCCGCCGGGCGGCACACGGCTTTTCCGCAGGTTACGGGAGGCCAAGAGCGCTGCCGCCTGCGCACCCCGCGCTCGGCGCGGCAGAACGCGGAGCCGAGGCGCCGGCGCTCGTCCTCCGTCCTATGGCCACCCTGGCACTCCCGATGGCACGGCAGAGTGCAGCCCGCTCCACAGCCAAGGCCGCCGCAGCCGCTCCCCTCTCCTCATAATCTATCACGCTTCCCAAACTTTCCAAGTCCCGAAGCCCTCCTCAACTTCAAGGCCAATTTTAAGGGAAGGCCCCTACGTACCAGGCACGGAGGCCGCCTCCGGAACCCCGCAGCTCCAACACCATTATTTATTAATTGTTGGGTTTAGGCAATTTTGTCTTGGGCCATGGAACGACCCTGTTCCCTGCGCAGCCCAAACAGCCCCCGGGGGGACCGCTACCCCAACGGGCGCCCCTGCGCTTCCCCTCCCACGCCAGCGGGGGCGCCCCGGGGCAGCGCGGCGCGGGGCGCCCCGAGGGGGCGGCCGGCAGCGGCCCCTCCGCGCGGGCGGGCGGAGAGGCGGGAGCTGGGGTGCGCCTCTCCCTCCGGCGGGCAGGCGGGCGGGCAGGCAGCACACAAAGGAGAAACGTGACACGTTTCTTCACCCGGGCTGTCTGCTGGGGAGGTCTCGGGGAAATAGAAGAAGAAAGGGAAAAAAAAAAAAAAAAAAAAAAGGGGGGTAAAAAAAACAGAAAAAAAAAACCCAACACACCACCACACACAAACGGGGAGGCAAACGGCCGGCAACCGAGCCTCCCGCACACGCTTCCTCGGCAGCCTGGCCCCAAGCCCTCCCCGCCTGGCACTTCTCTGCCCGTGCGGAGAGGCTACAGGTTGTTTGTTTTTAATTACGGGGGGTGGGGGCTCCGCGGCGCTGCGCGGCTCTGAGCTGCGGGAGGGAGGCCGCCGCGAGTTGTTTAAGGGGAGCTTACGCCGGCTCCCGCGGCCGACCCGACCCGGCCCGGCCCGGCCCGCCGGGCACGGCCCCAACTCCGGCTGGGGCACCGCAGGCTCCCACCGCAGAGCGCGCCCCCGCCCCCCGCTGGCGGTGCGTGTTTGGGAGCGGTGCCACCGAGTGCCGGGAGACCTGACACATGTCACTGCTGCGGCCGCGCCGGCCGCGGCCAAACTTTCCCGCGGCGGCGGCAAGTCAGTGAGCGGCGGCGGAGGGGGGTGGAAGCGGTGGAAGTAGCAAGTCACACCGGGGAGCGGAGGGAGGAGGGGACGGGTGTGCGGGGCGGGGTGGGGGGGGGTAGCACTTACCGGGAGGAGACACCGTGTAGGGCGTCCCGGCGAGCTGACACCGAGAGAGAAAGGGCGAGCGGAGCCGCGCGCAGCCGCGCGCACATACAGAGTCCCTGCGGGCGGAGCCGCCGCGCGGGCCGGGGGAGCGGGGGCGGGCGGGCGGCGCGGGGCCCTCCGCGGGCGCGGAGCGGCGTCGGAGCCTCGCGCCCTCCCGCCGGCTGGTGCTGCCTGGCGCTGGCGGTGCTGCTCTCCCTCCCCCGGAGTGCGTGTCCGCCCGTGTGCGGAGTGTGCCGCCTGTGTGTATGTGTTTTGTTGGGAATGCAAGAAAAAAAAAAAAAAAAAAAAGACGAGGAAAAAAAAAAAAAAAAGAGAAAACCCGCCGCACACACCGGCTGCTTTGGAGAGAGGGGAGTGCGAAGGGAGCCCTCCCTCACATGATCGCAGAGCGGCCTGCACAGAAGTGCTAATAACGCGGGGAGGGGTGGGGGGGAAAGCAGCGGAGGGGGAATGGCAACAAAAAAAAAGTGCGGCGGGATGCGCCGGGCCGTGCCCCGCTCCTCCCGCGCCTCCCCCGGCCGGTCCCCGGCGGAGCGGGCGCTGTGGGTCGCGGCGGACGGCAGCTCCACCTGCTATGTAAACAAACCGTCGGGGAAGTTGTTTGCTGGCGGCTGCTGCCCCTTCCCGCCCCCTCTCCCCTCCCGCCGCCCTGCTCCGCCGGCTCCGTTAGACACAACGAGTTTAGCAGACGGGCGGAAAACAAAGCCGTGTGTTGTGCTGGCAGTGCCGGCCGGCTGCAGCCTGCTGGCAGCCCCCGAGGTGCCGCGGCCCCGCGCGAAGGCAGCCCGGGGAACCCGAGTGGGAGGGGGACGGCGGGGCAGGCCTGGCCGATGGCAGCAGCTATGCCGAGGAGGCACGCGTGGGCCCTGAAACTTTTCTTCTCCCGGGCCCTGGCACTTTGGAGCAAGGTGCAGGACTCCCTAGATGTCCACAGCAGCGACCGGCCGCTCCCCGCCTGTCTGGAACGGCCGCCTGCCCCTGGGGCTGCCGTTCCCCCCCGGGAAAAACACATTAAAGTGATTTCTGCGTGGGATAGGGCATCAGGGGAAACGAGGAGAAAAGTGCTGGCATCGTGGCTATAGCTGGTCTTGTCCTCTCTTGTCCTCGTCACGGTTCCCAGTAAATCGGCGCTGGGGGTGTGTTTGGGTGGAAAGAACTTGCGTGGGCGCGGGAGAAAGCGGACGCCGGTGGCCGAGCGGAACGTGGGGTTTGTTATTTCGGAGCCCACCTAATTATCGCGCGGCAGCCCCAGCGTTAGCAGGGCTCTCTGTACGCGCCGAGGGCCAGGATCACAAGTGACTGTCACTCAGAATTAACAGTCACCGCATTTATGAAGCACGATTAAAAATCTCACAAACTTTGCCACTCGCTGCTACAGGCAAGTGGCAGACCGCCTGCTCGCCGCGCCCCGCGCCATTCGCTCCCAGGGCCGCCGGCCAGCGCCGGCGGGGGCACTGCCGGCCGCTCGCCACCGGCGGAGGGGGGGCAGCCGCTATCGCGGGGCGGAGCCGTCGCAACTCCGGCAACTCGGCGGGGACCCCCGCGGCGGCCCCCGGCCCAGGCCGCCGCCCGCCCCGCCGCGCACCCTTCCGCCCGCCCGCGGCGGCGGGGCCGGGGGCCGGGGCGGCGGCGGGGCCGTGCGGGGCGCGGCGGGCCGGCCGGCAGCCAATGGGGCGCGGCCGGGTTCGCGAGGTGAAAGTTCAGCGCCGGGGCAGAGGCTCGCGGGGCCGCGGTGCTGCCGATGGGTGGCCGTAAAATATATTTATTTGCTACTCGCGGCTCTTTTGTCTCTTTGCCCCTCGTCCCCCCCCTCCTCGCCCCGTCGCTGCCCCGGGTTACCGGGGCGCTACCCGCTGCCGCAGAGGGCAAAGAGCGCAACGGTTGCGGGGAATACTTAGCGAGCACCCCGCGGAGCCGGGGGACAGAATTCCCGCGGGCAGCCGCCCTCCACGGCTCCGCGCCCCACGAGCCAGCGGGGCGGGAGGGGAACCGCGCGGGACCCGCCGCTACGCGCCCCACCGGCCCGCAAACGAAATCGGGCCCCGCAGGCTCCGGTCGCCCATGGGTTCCGCGGGCAGGGGCGCGGAGCCTCGCGGGGCGCAAGCTGCGGGGTCCGGGGACCGCCGGCCCCCACTCTTCTCGGGCAGGAAGCGCGCCCCGGGGGAGAGGCAGCTCTCCCTCAGGAGCCGTCTGCGGTAGCGGACAAATCCTGGTACCGGCGGAAGGCAGCGTGCAGCGCACTTTCTCTGCGGTTAGCCCGCGGCACCGAACCGGCGGGACAGCGCGGCCCGGCCGCGGGCACCGCCAACTTCGTTGGGCGCCGGGCGACCGCGGCATCCCCCGGGATGGAACGGGAGCGGCGGCGCAGGGCGACCCGAGGCTCCGGCCCAGCTCTGCCCTGCCCTGTCGTGGGCCGCCGCCGTCGGGCCGTCCGCTCCCGTGAGTGCCCGCAGCACTCCCAGCTTTCTCTCCGGGCTGCGCTTTGTTCCACGAACCCCTCGTCCTGTTCAGTGTGGCCTCGCAGGCAGACCCTGTGTCTGGTGGGCACAGCGTGCCGGGAACAACAGGGCGCTTGGCCGCTAATATTACTCGGCGCGACTTGGCAGTTCCACCCAAAATTAAAGCTAAAAAAACACACACTTTCCCCACTTTTTTTTTTTTTTTTTTTTTTTTTTTTTTCCCAAGGACGACGATGGTATAAGATGTCACTTGGCTTTCTAATGAAAAACGCTGGTGCGTTTTATTTGTTCCTGTTTACGGTTCAAGATTTCATCTGCACAATTGTATTTCTCGCTTGAAATAAACCGCTTTGAAACCATTTTCCTTTAATTAATTTAATGTAATTTCTCTGTGCTGCTGCAGTGTTAGGTGTCAATAAGATTGCTATTTTCTATTAGGATTGTTTAGAAAGAGAACAAGAACACATAACAGACTCCTCTTCGAACTAGGTGCACTCCCTTTCCTCCCTCCGTACTGCTCCGAGACACTTGGGAAAGAGCAGAAAATGCTGGTTTTAACCGAAGTCAAGTCGAGGAGAATCTGTATTACAACATCAAAGAAAAGGAGACGTTACAAAATTGGTGGAGTTACACCACCATCTGTCGTTAAGCTTCGGGACTACAAAAGTTCAGACGTATAATAAATCTTAATGAGCGATGGCAACTTTCTTTTTTTTCTCTTTCACCTCGAACTCCGGCCGCCCTGGCAGAGTGGGTTTCCCGGCGTTGGATAGTCCGGAGTGACAGGCTGCAGATTGCCGATGACCTTCACAGACGTGTCCGTTCACTGCGCCCTGCCAGGCCAAAGGGTTTTTTCTGGCACCTGATATCCCCAAGCAGCTGCTTGTCAAAACACACAGGCACCAACACTTCACAGTACTTTTTGGCCTCAGGAGGTTGCATTCATAAAAAAGAAGTCTAATTAAAAAAAAAACAAAAAACAAAAAAAAAAAAAAAAAAAAAAAAAAAAAAAAAAAAAAAAAACAAAACAAAAAAAAAAACCACCAAAACAAACCTAAACCACCCTTAAATACCCTTAAATACTCACCCCCCCTCTAAAAAGATAATAATAATAATAAAAAAAAAAAAAAAAAAGGAAAAACCCCAAACAAACAGATCTTTTATGTTACTGTTGTAGGATTCAATTTAGCCAATTTTGTATACCTGCTCTCCAGTGCTGCATTCTGAAAAGGAACATATAGAAAACAGAACTTGGAACAATATCTGTGAAGAAGCTGTGGTGGTCTAATACTGTGTATTAATCTCTGATTACTCTTAGAACTTTGACTGCTATAAACAAATCTTTAAGCATAAAATGATTTTATGTTCCCCAATGTCAACATGGCACCTTCTTGTCAGATCTCCCCATGAGACTTTAGCCCTTTCTAAATTCTTCGGTTAAATGGCTTGCAAATGCCTATTTACTATAGTTACTGAAGAATCATAAATAGAAGGAGTGTGTTCTTTGGGATTTTTGGAATGTTGGTGTTCTCAGAGGCCAATTGGTTCTCATGCAAGCAGGGATCTTCACTGAACTCAACCTCAAAAATCATCAAATTTATCATTTTTTTATCACAGTTCCTATTTTTGGACAGGTGTGGTTTAGTCAGTATTGATCCAAATGTGTTGCTGGATGGAATGCTTACCATTAAAGGTTAACTTTCAGGCTGTTTCTGTTTCACTGTAGAAATACACAGAACTTTGACTGTCTTCAGGCTGGCATTTCACAAATGCTCACAAACCTTACAAACCCGTAATTGGCACTGGGCATCTTCTAATATAAATCCTGTTTCTATTCTTTTTCCTAGGCCTAGAGAAACTCCATTTCCTATATCCTACAAATAGTTGTTGACATTAAGGCAATTCTCACTTTTAGTTTGTGGACATGTCAAAAGAGAGAAACCCATTTCCTCTGAAGCTCTATGTCCACTTTTCACGTTATCTCATGAAATGCAGAATTATGCTGCAGGAAATAAACACTTTCAGCATTCCTTTGTCTATTGTGTTCATTCCATTTTACTAAAAAAAATAATTATGTCTTCTCCATAGTCAACTAAATTCTTCGTATCAACATTAAAAGGTAAGGTTTGTGAATTGATGAAACAGGTGTTTAACACCTAAATTTCATGACATTTTGTCAGCTTTGAGAAATAACTAGGCCATTACAACCAATCTTGAAACTCGATTTCTGTATTAGAAAATATGTCAAAGTTTTTGGCATTGTATTTGACATTGTATATAAGAATGACCTGTACGTCTTTTTGGATTATTTTCCTGTTTTGTGCCAAACAGGCCATGCTGACTTTTTGGGTCCTGGTCCCCCAACCATTAGTTGTATATGTGAAAGTCTTATTTAGCCAAAGGTGAGGAAAGTTTTAAGACTGCTAAACCTTTTGGTTAGTTTCCAAAGTATAACCCAGGGAGCAGTATCACAAACATACATAAACAAGTAGCTGTGTGAGTCTCATGAACAGCTCATAACTTCTGAGTTTGGCATGTGACCTGTAAGGTGGTACTAAAATTTAGGCATGTAAATCTAAGACTGTAACCTTTCAAATCCTTGTTTACCTTCCAGGAGTTAACACTGATAAGGTGCCAATAAAATTGCTTAGGGTCCTAACACACTATTTCTGAAAATACTCAAAATAATAACTGTCACATTCAGGATGAAGAGTTTGGTGAGTTTCCTCAGCCTTACCAACCTTCAAAAACTGAGCATCTTCTGTGCAGCTGAGGATTAAATTGTAATTAGAGAGAATGCCTAGTCAGTCCTCAAAGCAGCCACTGACCCAAGGCTCCTCTTTCCTGGGTAAACATCCCACCTGCTGCGCTGCACACCCACTCTTCTCCTGCTGCTCCCACTGCTCTTTGACCCCTGTTCTGCAAAGGGACACTACAGCCCTACTCCAAAGCAACCAAAACCAAGTGCTTAGGTCATTGTCCTGGAAGGTGATTACTGGCTTAGGTCCAAGGACGGTCTAGAAGTTAAGTAGAATAGCATCACAATTTAGCTGTTATATATACACATATATATACATAAAGACTTTGCAACAATTCCCCTTTACTGTCAGTTTCAAACCATTGGTGAGAATACCTGGGGCTTTTATGAAGTAGACCACATAAACAAGATTTCTCCAAGAGAGAATTCAGGGCTCTGAATAGCAAAATAGCAAGGTATGGCAACCTTGAGAAGAGCAGCACTTAAAGCAGCGTTGTCTCTTCAGTCTTTTCTGCAATTGCTTTCAGCAACTCAGAGCAGTGACCACTGAATTTCACTCCAGAGTTCCCAACTTCCTCAGCCTGATGCAGAGGCTGTTTTCAAGGTTATGGAGTATATGGGAGCATATAGGGGCCAGATAAGCCAAAAAGCAAGTTTAACTACAAAAATGTAGTCCTGACTATGAAACAATAAGTCTCCACGAGTACCACCCAGGTCTGAAGTCCACTTTTTCTATCTTGTGTCATGTATTTGCATTTTTCTTCTTCATGATTTCCTCAGAGCAAAACAAGACACAGGGACTTGCAGAAATTTTTCATTAAAGCTGGCAGAAATATTCCTGACAGAAGAATTTTTGTCTTTTATTTGTTCTGTTGCTTCCACTCTCCTCTTCCAGCTATAGTACTTTCTCACCCCCCAGGAGAAGGTTGTGTAGAAGTGTCTCTGCCACAAGCTATGTATGCTCTAGTGGGAAAGCCTCACCTATATATGAACTGCTCTAGCTGCACTCAGAACAAACAAGGTTTGTGGGTTGGTAGAGGAGTAGAGGAATAGATGAGTGAGCTTCTTGTGGTAAAGCAGCAAAAGGTGTCTGATAAACTTGCCCCATTACATCTTCACAGGGCACACATGAGTCGCCCAGGGGCTATGGTTTAATCTTCCAGAGTGTAAAATCATCTCCCAGAACCTGAATTTTGTAGAAGGAACAGATAGGGTTCTACTTCACAAAAGAAAACAGGATTGATTCAGTTCTCTTCCACCCTAGATGTCGTTCTCAACACTGATGTAAGATTATGACTGTAATACCAAAAAGAGCATACAGTTATATTCTAGCTCTTTTCTTTTAAGCCAAGATTACTTACATTTAGAGAAACATATGAGTAACCAAACAACAGTTACAGCTGTGTCCAGACAATTCTTTCCTTCAGTAACACAGGCACATGGACCACATTAAAGATGCAAAATTCAATTCAGTTTCATGACGTTTACACATCCGTAGCAACATTCCCAGAATTCTAGAAATTTTGTCTGTATTTAGGATTAAGGGACAGAGCTCTCTTTTTAAAAACCAGCTCTATGTTATACACACAAGTTAGCATGTATTAAGTAGTCATCTTTCCACCCACAAGCACTTTTATAGAATTCAAGGGTTTGGGAAGTAAATTGAAAGCAGACTGTGGATGTTAATAATATGGTTAGATACAGGAGTTTTACACTAGTCAAACACGGAATAAACAAGCTCCTTTTATAAGTTTAATTAAGAGGACTTCAGGAACACAACATCAGGACACATATTTTGAAGGCAATAGAGATACTGCCTTGTAGATGCGAATTACAGAGTTATGTGATTCATGAGCAGCAAAGTAACTTTACTTTCCAAATTTGTATAAACCTATAATCAAATAAATACTGCTTGTTTCCTTAGCATTCCACTTTTCACTTTCCTTCAACAGAAAAACCTGGTTTTTTTACTGCTACAGCTGCACAACCAACACAGCTAGGAGGAGAATCAGAGAAATTTAGGATAAGATACCATCTAAACAAGTGGATATCATCGCGCTGCACATTAGATTGTCAGTTATCTCACTCATTGTGCAAGAAACAAAGCAACAGGCAAAGATAAGTGACTCAGAAAAACAGTACTTTTTAGAACAAATTATTTGCATGGAGAAGCACTAGATGTTTAACCATTTCATACCTGTTAAAAAGGAAAGAGTTTTAGAAAACATTATTTTTATTTGCACACTCTAATTTTTTGGTGCACAGTCTAATTTTTTTATTTGCACAGTCTAATTTTTCTTTTCATAATAAAAAACTTCAACTACTCTCAAATCCTTCTAGTAATTCACTGTTACTGACTGCAGCTGAATGATGGACTGTGTTAGCTCCTGTGGTCCATATTCCTGCATGAAGCTCCAGCTGAAGCTCAATCTTGTATTTGGAAAGTTTGCTGAGGCAACTGCTTGAACCATATGCACCTTCCTACCTCAATCCAACCATTTGGTAATTTTGTGTGCCTTTGCTGGAGTGCTTTGTCCCAGAAATCTGGCAGTGAGCCTCTTAGCTGTAGGAGAGGGGTCAACATTTTCTCATCAAAGGAACGATTCTTTCATCCGTAAGTGTCCTTTATTTGTCAGACTTTCAGAAGCCACCACTTTACAAAATAAGTCAGCACCTATTCAAGAAACGAGATTATCAAAAGGGTACAGCTGAATGTTGAATATTTGGTCTTGAAAAGTGCTTAAATGGATGCTGACTTCTTAAAAATCTCTTCCAGCTACACATATAAAATTCTGGCATTCTCTTTTATTGAAAATCTACCACTTTAGCACCATGCTGCACTACATGGATGCCCAGAAAACCTTTATTTTGGACCTACTCCAAATCCATGTGGACGAAAGGAAAAGCAGTAAGTGCCCATTTAAAGAATTACCTGTGCAGCAGATATGTCTGCATACTTCTTATAAGTAATTTATTGAATTTAACATAACAGGTGAACTGGTGCTACTTGCTGTAATAAAGGTTTAAGAGGGATTATTCCAGGAGATAACTGCTAGTTTATTCATGGATTTTAATGGGAGCTGGTTTGGGCCTAATACAAGTATTACCTAAAAGCTTACCCAATGCAAGCATTACCTAAAATTACAGAAATATTGCTTGTTTGGCTGTGACTATCACAAGCTAACTACAAAGCATATGGAGACAAAGAATTAAAATACAAAAGTACTCAATAAATAGTAACAATAAACCAGTAAGTATGTTTCTTATATTCTTTATATTGATATGAAATTAAATTTATGTTATAGTAGTCTGTGTATCACAGATGATTTAAAATGTGCAATTTTAATATTGAAATGGGAAAATAGTTTGGCATTTCAAAAATTACACAAATAGAACTTCTTTTTTTCAAAATTAAGCTTTAACTTCTTTTTGGGGAGGCATGTTTGAAAGGATTTCAAATATTGCAGAGAAGCTTTAAAATAGTTAACTATCAAAGTAACCTTGACCACTGAATTTTCAAAATCAGTGTTGTAATCTCCTTAGAAAAAATGTAGAGCAGGTAAGCAGAATTGTAGGCACTTCCTTAGTAATCTATTTTACGAATGATGTGGTATCTTTAGGTTTCTTAAATTGTTAGATGAGACAGGAGATTCATGTTGATGCTTTGAATCCCTGTAATGCCTTCAAACTGAGTGTAGGGAATGAAACAAACTAATTTACAAAACTGAAGACTTAGTTTGGCTAATATGTGCTATAACCACCAAGTAGAAGAATGACATCTTTATTTACAAGTTGTGACAAATTGCAAACAAACACTAAAACATGTATGTCCTAATGGAGCAACAGAGGTTGTCCACTGCAGAATATCAAATCATAGTGTTTGGCAGTACTTTTAAGTATCTAGCTGTAGCAATGGAGGGAGAATGATTGTTTTAAAACCAGGAAGATCAACACAAGCATAAAAAAATAGCATTCACCACTACCCTTTCCAACAAATGCAATAGAATTTAAAAGGAAAGTTATTCTTACCAGAAATAGTTTTTTAATTTAGACAGTTTTTTCCACTGTAAGATAGAGTTAGGGGACAGCGTCATATATGGAAAATGTGATCACAAAATTAAAAAGATAAAGCAGAATGATTTGATCACAGCACATGATGAATAAACAGTTTTCAATTTTACAGCAATAGAAGGGGACAATAAACAGCAGCTACAAAAGCTAGAGATTTTAAAATAAATAGACATAGATAACTGATATTCAAGAAACTTAAGAGTTGGGTGAGGTTTTGCTTTAACACGAATATAGATTTCCAATAAATCTAAGAAAACAAATTAAGTTCTAAAAGAATGGAAGAATGCAAAATCTCTAATTGTATTTATAAATGGTAAACAGGACAGCATGGACAGGCTTGTCAATCTGATATCAGTACCAAACAATGAATGAAATACAGGCTAAAGTGATACATGGGAAAAAGGAATGCAAAACATGGAGAGGATATTTGCTGGAAGAGAATGGGTGTGAGACAAAACACTTGTGTTGGAAAAGACCCAGCACTCTTAAAAACCTATAGGGATCAGGATAGATAATCAACCAAACAAAATTCTTGCTCAGGCATCAGTGCTAGCTGTGATCAGAAGGAATGTGTGTCTGCAGTTGTAGAGAGATGGTTAAAACTTGGAAAAGGCTAATGGAAGGGTAATAAGAATTCAAGTAAATTTAAAAAACCTTTATCACAATATCTGCAATATGTTTTGATAACAGTGAGGTCTTCACTGTAGCGGACAATATATTTCAAAGATATTCCAAAGGATGACATCTGCAGTGAGACAAATCCAGACTAAAGCCTAGAGGAACAATTTTAACTGCAAGAGTATTCAGGACAGTGAGAATATTATGGAATTATTTCTTACATGCTGTCAGGGGTTCCCCATCATAATCAATTTTTAAAGCAAGTGTGGATATTTTCCTAGGAATATACTAATATAAAATGAAAAAAAAATCAGAAAAATGCATAGTCTAGGTGGTGCAGGTGTTAAGGCTCCATGATCACAAAAACCAGGTCTGCCTTTCCAGTCTATGAGCAGTGTTGAGTTAGAATTGTCATCATGAGGTACTTATCGCCCCATGAAGATAAATGGGACCATGCATAATATTCCTTATGGCTGCTTTTTGAGACAGTTTAAAAATTCTGGAACACTGCTGTATTTTATTTTATGAAGGAAGATATATGAATAAACAGAAAATAAATATTTCTAAAAAGTGTGTTGTTGTTGTTACTATTATGAATATTTAAGGTGTCTATGTCAATAACAGTTAACACATGCAAGCTGAGAATGCTGTTGTATCACACACTGCAAAAAGTCTATTTCAGTTAGTTTCCAATGGATCCTATAACACAATTTGAAGACAACAGTAATCTGTAGCCAGGGAAAAGACATACTCATAGCTGTTGAAGGTACACTTCCTAGTACTTGGAAGCACTTGTCCACTAATTCATGTGTCACTTTACTACAGCATGGAAAAATTCTGGGTTCAAAGCTTAGCTGGATTCTGTTTTGCAATTATTCTCTATCTTTTAATAATGTGCTGAAGCAAGTGGGAAAACACAAATATTAAATTACTGACAGCACATTTGCAAGTACTTAGTGGTTCATTTTGTTAAACAACGGTTTAAGATGTAAAATTTACAGGGTTTGGTAGTCCACAAAATATCTGTGTAGCAGTAGTGATGTTGGTTTTGTATTTGACCTCTCTGTAATATTGCAGCTGAGAGGAAAAATTTGCAATGGAACAAACGATCTAACCTCTCTGGTAAAATAAAGGGATGTTCCTCACAGACTAGATTACAGGTATTAAAGAAATGTACAGTTATTTCATCTTCCCACCCCTACCCCACCCCACCCACCATTCCCCATTCTCTTATCAGTTTAGGGTGAAGACTTGAGGGCTGAGTGCAAAAAGCTTCATTTGAACTAGCCTGAGCAACTTCTGTGTTCATCATTTTCTTAATTGCTTTTCACTGTCTTGTCCAAGGAAGACTTTGCAAGGCATAGCTGCATGGGCTATGATGTAATGAGATCTTATTAGTTAAACAAGACCAGACCTCAAGCTTAAGCAAAATAAATTCAGATAAAGTCTCTGCCCCTTGACCCAGCTATTTTTCAGCCTTTGAACAGTAAAGAAACTTGGAATCCGGTCACAGATGCCAGTGTAAAAATTCCCCTGGCTGAAGGGAGCCTGTCAAACAGTGTAAAACCAGAAGAGCTGGTTCCCACTGCTTTCTGCCTTGTCCTGAAAAGCTTCTTAAGGGAGAAAAAGAGCTGAGAAATTCAAAGGGAAGATGATGGCCATATTCTGGCCAGAATATGGTCCCATAGGAGCCAAAACCAGCATCATAAATTACAATCATATAGAGCTAACAAACTTACTTTATATTGTAACTTCAGCTGAGGCGCAAAACAAGTCAGGATAGAGCAGACTATGAAAGAAGAAATTTAACTTGTTCAGAAAGACCATGTAGCATTTCCTCTGAGCACATTTTTGAAGAGGAACAAATATGCCTTTCTATGAAGCTTTTTGCTTCATAGGTTGTTTGTCCCCAAAAAACCTACAATAATAAATATATTTACATATATAGGCAATATACATAAAAATGCAAATAACACATGTATCATAAATAGATCTGAGTAGCACTGAAGAAAATAAGGATTACAAAATAGAAATAAAGCATCACATATCATGTATACAGTATTTTCAGTAAGAAGTACAATTAACCTATCCTTCTCTGCCTGCTGAAGGTTTCTTTCTCTTCTCGTTACTTCATGCTTTATTTGAGACAAGTAGGAGGGATAATGAAACAGTGATATCTTGAGATTGTATAAAGTCTCCTTACTTTAAAGATGGGACAGGATATTTCTACTCAGTATACCTGTGAAGTCTGTAACTACTAGCTGTAACTACTGTCTGTAACTACTAGTCTGTACACTACTAGCTCAAATAGCATCTTTGGCTAAATACCAAATCTTACAGCTTAAGAGGTTTTTTAACAGAACTGTAAATTTTACATCTACTTTTCAATTAAAACTCATCATATTATTAACTACTTTAACTAAGATGTGAAAAAAGTTGTTCTAACCAATAGCTGGGATTCAGGACGATTAATCTTTGCTCTGACACTGTTGCTTTGCAACCTACTTTGCAGAAAAAAATATAGTTTGAGGAGATTTAATTGGAATTTTTAGAATTGCAAAGATAATTTAAAGCTATTTAACCCAGTCTTAGTATATGTTCGCATAATACATGTATTATTACAGTATCAGTGATGGGTTAATGTAGAACAAAGGAAAAACAATTCATCTTCACATAGCAAGTTCTTGAACTACGGCATTCAATACCAGGATTACATTGACTACCTTTACTTTGAAAGGTCTTTCTTATCAACAGCAATGTGCAAATTTATAACTGGTGGAAGGAAGCTGACCACCTTCCTTACTTATCTCTGTGGTATTCAGATATGCATCTTGCCAAGTTGTGCCTGAGAATTGCATCATTCTTATGGGAATATATTTTGAAAGAATCTTCCTCCATGGACTGAACATTAGGGCCCGGGTGATTCACCAGAGCTGGGCTGTCAGTGCTCATATTTGAAAACAAAACAGTGACTGGAGAAATGGTCATTACCAACATCAGGTAATCAAATCCCTTGTAAACAGTAACGAGCTTACACTGGAAAATATATTTAACATAACTAAATATCTAAGAACTAGCATTTCAGCCTGTAATTAAGAGAGTTCTGGGAACTAGTACTTCTCAAAAAGAGTTAAGGATCAGAGTTCATAGTCATCTGGGTATAATTTCCCAATGTGACATGGTGCACAAAATGTCTAATATGAGTTTAATAAATAGGTATCAGAGGAATAATGAATGAAGATAGGTGTCGAAAGTTATTATGTTACTGTTGTATTTAGCACTGATGAAATCATTACTGTAATATTTTGTCCAGAGTTGGGGTCCATGGTTCAGGAATATTGTTGAAGAAGTTCAGAGAGCAGTCACAAGCCTGACTTGGGGACTGTTAATCATGATTCAGGGTAAAAGATTCAAAGTGCTCAATCTGCTTAGTTTATCAGCTGAGAATACTAAAGATTGATTTGGACCTAACCTCTCAGCTGGTACCATGGGAATTATACAGATTTGATTATGGACTCTTAAATCTATCAAAACCATGAAATTAGCAATATAAGGAAGTAAAATAGAATGAAAACCTGGACAAAACCATTCTAGAAATAAAGATGCATATTTTTACAAAATGAAATAAGCAACTCCCTATGGCCTATGGCAGATAACCTTCTCAATAGAAATCTTTCAATATTTTTCTAAAAGATAGTTTGAAGCTCAAATAAGAATTAACGTAGACAGCTCTATCAGCTTGCTTTATACAATGGCACTTCTGGTTTTATCATCTGCAATATTTTGAAAAGATCAGGTTGAAATAATCAGCTTTGGGATCTTACTGCCATCAAAATAGAGGCCTTCAAATATATCTGTACCAAACCTGTGAGTCTAAGGAAGGAGTCCTCACTGGTAGCATATTGTTGTCAGAACAAGACTTTAAGGAGATACTACTCTATTAATTTTTTTTTTTTTTTTTTAATTCTGTACCAAAAAAAAAAACCAAAACAAAAAAAAATCCAAGAAACTCCAAAGTTATAGATATGGCACTGGAACTTGTTTTACAAACATTAGAGTAGTTTGTTAAGTGTATACTACTGTATAAATTTTTAATAACTGTGTAAGTAAAGCTTTGGATTTTCATATTACTTACCAGCAAAAAACCTCATAGAAAACAATTAATAAGTCACATCACTCAGAAATCCTGAGAATTAGTAACTTTTATTATTTGTTTTATATAGAGACCAAATTGAGGGACAAAGAGTGATAAAGATCGAAGAGGAATTCTGTAAAGGAAACAAAATATTTTTGAGATGTCTTCCTGGGCTTTAACTAATTTTTATTTTTTTTTTTAACTAGGCAGGCTGGAAAGATGCTGGAAGGTGATATTCCTGTTCATGTGTCAGTATCAACCCAGTGCTGCTGTGTCCAGCAAGAAGACACACTGATGCTGAAAGTACTATCTCTTTCCAACAATATACAGAAAGTAATGTCCTGAGCATTTACTCTGTAATTTATACTCACTGCACTCATGTAAGGGAGAGGTGAGAGTGACTTTGGTGTCTTCTCAAAATTCCAATTTAGGGCATTAGTTTATTCTTTCTTAAACTCCTTGAATTTCTCTATTGATGACACTTTTCATATACCTCCTTACAGAAAAAAAAAATCAGTAGTATTACAACAGAAAACTTTTAAATGCAGTAGTAGTTGTATTAAATGAACCAAACAGCAGAGCAATAAAGTATACTTTCAACTTTATACAATTTTTGTAAAGATCCCTGCAGGAAATCAATTAATGGTGCATCAGTGATTTGAAAGGGGTACAAATAAAAATAAATTATTTAATTATATTTTTATGCCAGGTTGTTCTGCGCCTGCAAATCTAAAATTCAGAATTGCCTTCATGTTATCAAATGTCCATGCTTATGGTTATGTTATGGTTGGAAGACAAATTTAAAGACAAATTATGAAAATGACACAACAAATTAAGCAACAATCAGCTTCCTGCACATAAAGCAGTTTTTCTTTACAAGAAAATACCCAAGTCCCATCTGTTACTAGCACTGAACAAAATCAACATAAAATGAACCAACAGTATTTTGGCCTTTGATCTCTTGGATGCTTTATGACAGAGGTCATAAAGCATGTAATTATTATTTGATATCAAGACAGCTTGAACTAACCTCATATTCCTAAGGCAGCGAGAGCCTTCATTGCAAGTAAAAATCTGCTTGTGTGGAATAAATAACCCTCCCAATGGAAACAAATCCCTTTTCTCTCAGTTTAATCTGGGCTTTTGAAAAATTCTTAGTAGTTCAGTAATGGAAAACATCATACTGAAATTCACCAGATCACAGGCATTTCCTGTTTGTTTCTGAAAGCTGTAGTTATGATTTGTAAATCACATCATCACTTAGGTTCTGCTACTTTTAATTGTAGCGTTTTTGATTCCTTATGCTCCTCTTCATCAGTGGAGGTCAGCTCAAGATGGCTCTATGTTTTGGCTGCTGAGGCTCAGAAAAATTTGTAAGGCCTATAATTCTGTCATTTCATTCCTGACATTGATATGAAACAGACTACATTTGATGAGCTTCAGAAAACACAGAAGAGAAAAGTACACACTTGGATTTTCTTTTCTCCAATAGGCCGTATTGAATAAGACTGGGCTTTGGTTTTTTATCTCCTTGAACAGAAAATTTCCAGGAATATCAGTGCTTCCTTTTCTTCTTTTAAACATTTTAAAAGTTTTACTGTAAATTGCCCAGCAGGAATGATGGGCACATCATGATTAAAACACCTTATTTTTATGTATACAGCAGACAATCATTTGCAGCAGGCACCGTACATATATATTGTGAAAAACAGGCACACAATAGAAGTTCCTTCACAAAAGAAACGTACTTTTCCAAAAGAGTGATGTACCTGAAATACCATGTAACAAAAATATAGCAGCTAGACTAAGAACGTCAGAACCAGGTCACACAGAACCATGACCAATAATTCAGCATTTTGAGTACAAGAACAAGAAAAGAAGACAATACATAAGCTTCATAATGAAAAACAGAATAAACAGAGAAGATTCTTTAACTGGCAACATTTGGAGCTGAAAGGTAGCTCAAAGGGAGATGGGCCAGGTTTTGTGCATGCCCTCACAGGATCAGGTAGCTCATAGAATGGTCTGTGTCTGAAAAAAAGTTATGTGTAACTGCTGCCCAGACAGATGGCAGGTTCTGTTTTCAGGCAGCCCTTGCACTGGTTTCCTCACCACTGAAATGAAAAACTAACAATAAACACAAATTTGAGAATCAGGAGTTTTTTTCTAGTAGCATGCCACTTTTACTCTGATCAGTGTCTTCATGTTAGATTTAACCTCTGTTAATATCCAATGTGGCCATACTTTGCTGAACTCAGCTTTTTGCTCTGTTTATCACTATGCCTTAATGGTGCAGCATGATTATTTCTCTGCTTTTTAAATTCTGGACTTAAAATAATAAAGACGACCATTCAGATTTCTGAGTACTTAGCCAGAATTTTATAGACAGATATTGTATTAGATACTTCCATGATGAGCACAATCAGCTCTATAGTCTTGTGTCCAGCTGGATGCTACAAACTAGACCTGGAGCTCAAGGCAGCATGTAAGCTGTGCAGAGTGAGCTCCCACACAGACCAGAGCCTTGACCTAACAGGGCAACATAGATGTACCCAGAAACTGAGGTGCTGTGCAGTCAGAGCTACACTTAACCCTTCTGTTTTCTGCAAATTATGAATTTGCCACCACCTTGGCATTTGAAAGAGATTCTTAGGATCTGAGGAAAGTATCTATTGCCCTTTTGTTCTGCATACATGCACAAAGTATAGGGACAGACCCATCTAGTTCCCAAAAATCCAGGCTACAAGGCACTAACTGTGAATCATACATCTAATAATTTGTCTAGTACATGGGCAATAAAGTCCTACACAAGTGAGCAAGCATTTTCAAAACTGAGACAGAAAAGAGTTAGGAGATTTTCTGAAATATTGAAAGCTTAGTTCAATAAGCTTTGGATGTAGATTTGGACAGATAATTCTGGCACTGGGGTCATCATCACTACTTCACGATTCAGTGTTCCTTCTTCAAACGAAGGAAAGGGAAAGACAATGTACAGTATGGCAGAGGATCAGGTATCAATCTCATGCAGAGCTACGAAATTATGAATGAAATTACATAATTGGATATAAATATTTCATTATGTAATGAAATTATATAGTCAAGGTATGCAAAGTATGGTATATTATAAAAATTATTATAACCAGAAGGAATTAAAATAAAAAGACAAGATTTCTGAAAAAATCTACCATCATTATTACCTAGACAAGACAGCTCTCTTTTATACAAAGTCCACCTTTGGCACACTAGGATAAATTAGGGTGAAAGCCCCTGAAAATATTAGACATACTATTAAAATCTGCTGCAAAACACAGTAAAATATGATTTAGAGTCATGGGAGAATGTAGCAATAGAAGTTCTTTCATATGTATTACATATTCTGAGCAGGCTAGCATTAACTGGTGCAACTTCTTGAGAGGGGTGTTTGAAAGTTCAAATCTTCAGAGGGGTCTTTGAAAGTTCTTTATTTTACTATGCAAGCTACGATAGAAAAGAAAAAGAATAGTAAGAAATGTGTACACACTCTGTATTTGAGTCTGTGTAATGGTAGATCCCAATGTGGAGTGTGTGTGATGCATGAGAAGCACATGACTTTATGCCAGATTTATCTTCTCTTGGAATTGGGGTTGACCCGAACATCAAGTTAAAATAACTTGTCCATTATGTAAGTTGCATTTGGTCTAGCTACAACTAAAAATGAAACTAAGGGAACCATTGCGTTCTGAACAAAATATGTTGGACTCATCTTTATCTACCTCCTAAATAAATATTTTTTTTCATAATCTAAGTTGCAAATATCCGAGAATGTCAGATGACCTCAGGCTTCTTTAAAGAGGTAAATCCTGGGGTAGGCAGAATCTCATGATTAGAATAAGTAATGACCTGAAAGACCAATGTAAAGTTCATAGAAATCAAAAGACATCTATTGACTTCAGGGAATTTTAGATCAGACTCTGGAATAACTTGGGGGTATAACTCCTCTTGTACATCACTTCATCCATCTGCTCAGCAACTACAACTACCTACACATTTTGTGACAAGTGAGAGTCAGTCAAGTAACTCCCACGGCATTTTCCCCTTTCATCCTATAAACTCCTTCATTAGTGATAAGCCTCTGTGCCCTGGCATCCATGTACCAGCTGAAGGGAGGAACCTGTTTGTAAACCAGATGCTTTGACATAGTTGGAACTTGGAAGGGAGGCAGCAGAACTTGGCAAACAAACTTGTAATAAGTGCACTTTGCTTGAAATGTTTATAATTTGTTCTTGAAAAATATGCTGAGAAGATGGGCACTAGACATCCTGCTCAGCTTTGAAGTTCAAGTTTGAAGGTGGGTATCCTGAATACCTCCCAAAGAACATTTGAAAAAAAACCCAGTCTGGTACTCTATAAAGTAAAGAATGTGCTTGAGGAGAGGGGGCAGAGAATGCTACTATGTCCCACTGTCATGCAGTCTGCAGAGAAATTACCAGGTCCAGAGAAAGCCAGCTTCATTTATGAAGCAAGAGGTTCATATGAAACCCCTCTAATTTGCTGGTAGATCTTTAACAGGAAGCACACAGCATACCAAACGTCCCTTCCAATCCATGCGAATAATTTCAAGCTAGCAACGCACTCCAAATTTAGGTAAATTTTAAGAAGAAAAGGAGTCTCATTTTCTGCCTCTTGCTCTCTTAATTATATAGTCTTAAATTGGACATATAAAGAAGGAGTTACTTTGCTCAGCTGAGATGTATGTAAGCATATGTTTGAGATGCCTACTTATGATCCACAAAGAGCAATTTCCAAGGAAAGATCAGCATCTGGAGGTCCTCCAGGACATGGTCTGATCAAGGAGGAAAAAAATCTCAGGTGCTCAAAATGTGAAGGTGCTCAAAATGTGAAGGTTTCTTCCCTTTGACGGTACCATTGTTCTGTGAACAAAGAAGAACTGCAGGTATGGAGGGTAACCTGAACAATTTTCTGAAATCAGGCTCAGCAAACTTACTGACATTTAGAATTTGGCTAAATAAAAAGGGAGAAAGGCATGGTACTTTTATAGCTTTTATCTATATGAACAAAAGAATTCAGCTCAATGCAGATCTCAAGCTGGGAGGGGATGCTACCATATGAAGGGGAGTTGAGGGAAGTTAAAACCCTCAGGAACATCCAGTTCATCCTCCATCTAGTTCCGTCCATCCACCTTCTATCAATTCCATTTCTTTTCTCTCAGTACCTACCTTTACTGCTTTGCACTCTTTCAATGACAGAAGTCCTGCCTTCCATGTAAGTCCGTAACAATCAGTGTGAACCAGAAAGGACAGAGAGACACATGGAGCTTGCATGGCAAGTGGCTATCCAGACAGGAGATACTTCCTCAACAGGAAAGGTTGAGCAGGGATCTGTCTTTGAAAATGCTGTGAAGCTCTGGAGGCAAGTGGAAGGCAGGAACCTGGCAGGAACAAGGTGAGTTGGCTGAGGCTCACTTGGTGGGCAAAGCAATAAAAGGGTCCAGAGGGCTTCTCTTAGAAGGCAACTGGCAGGATCTGGGGTAGGACAAGGTTGGAAGGCTGGACTGAGGCATGTCAGCTGGACCTTGAAATGAAGTTTCATCAAGGAGAAACAGTCTCTTGTACTCCAGGAATGGTCAGCGTGGCTGAAGGTTGCGGACAAATTCCACAGAAAAAATAAAGAGCTAAACTGCAGTGACCCGGGAATCACTGCCTTAGAGTCTAAGTCAAAAGATAGATAAGATGCAAAGAGCCAAAGAAAAAAGATACCTAGGGATTAACAGTTGCATAAAAAGCAAAATAATAATATCACAAAAAAAAAAAAAAAACCCTGTGTTAAATTAAGCATGGGACTAGTTTCAGTGATACCTAGAGGGACTACCTGAATAAAAATAAATACACAAGATAGAAACTTAAAATAGGAAATGGAGCATAAAACTGGGAAGAATGAATACAGAATAGAAAGGGCTAAGGAAAACAAAAGTGGAGAGAGAAAAGAGAAGAGCAAACACAATTTTTAAAGGAGACAGATGCAGGAAAAAAAGACATTTAATTGATTATTTTCTGTTGATGGTTTAAATAAACAAAAACATATTTGATACTGATAATGCTTTTAAAGGCTCAACTTAGAATATATTAAAGAAAGTATATTCAGCTTCCTTGGATTAGTAAACCAGCAAGATTTGCACTTAAAATAAGTGTCCAGATCCTGCACCCTCTCAGGCAGGGTTAAACCAAACCAGAAAAAAATGGCAGGGTCAGGGCCAAAGCAGCTGCCTGGACGCCTGTTATATCTGTCATTGTTTGTTTTGTGTTTCTGGACTTGTAAGCCCTTCAGTCCTGGAGCACTCGCCATGGGGCCTGGCCAACCTCCACTGCCTTTGGTGGGCATCGAAGGAGGCTTTGTTTGTCCAGCATTTAGCTCAGGAGAGTCAGGGCCTGGCTGAGACTTGTAAGTTGTAGATGTAATAGCAGTAAAATATCATACACATTCACTGAGATATGGCTGTGCTTGAATGCTTTTTCTGATATTGGGACTCCGTGCAGGCATGAAGTTGCATCTGTGTACATCAAGACAGTATTGGACTCTTTGACAGCATTATGATTGGTGTGATCGTGTCCACCCAGGACAGGTGAAAAGGCAGTTTAAAAATCTGCTTTTAAAAGCACGTTTCTCTCAGTTGTGGTGACAGGAGCTCTGCTGGCACTGGCACTATAGAGCAGCACTCAGAGGAGCGTGTCCAGTGGCTCTTTTGGTGAACGAAGATGAATTGCTGTCCTGTTCCCACGTGCCAAGAACAAGTACTACAAAGGCAGAGAAGAGCTATAAAAGGTGCTAGAGAAACTCTGCCAACACCCACACCCGCACCCTGGCCCTGGTAAACGCTCCATTCACACGGGAAGGCGCAGTAAACCCGCCCCGCCCGCGGCACCCTTCAGATAGCTTTTCCCTAAGTTCAATGACCTGCTGACGGGTTCGGGTTAGGGTGGAGCGGGGATGCGACCCCCGCGACCGCCGGGATCTCAGCGCCGCGCCGGGCCCCGTTCCGCCGGGCCCTCACCGTTCCGCCGGGCAGCGCGGGCAGCGCGGCGCTCTGGTGCCCCCGCGTGGCCGGCGGCGGAGCAGGGCGGGCGAGAGGGCGAGAGCCGCCCCGGGCGCTTCCCCGCGTTCATTGCTCCGCGCCCTGCTAGCGCAGCGCGGGGAGGTGTGCGGCTTGGGCCTGTGCGGGGCATGAGGGGAACGTTCCGGGATTCAGCAGCACTGAACAGAAGGAGTCTTATTTGGTTTTGTTTTGTTTCGGTTTGGGTTTGAGTTGTTGCTGTTGTCTGTTTTGTGTAGATTAACGCAGAGCCCTGAGGGCGGGGCGCGGAGGGGTGCTGCTGGCGGGGGTGGCGGCGGTGCCGCAGTGTGGTCCCCGCGCAGCCCCGGGATGCGCCGCTCCTTGCGCAGGGAACCCCCGGAGAGAGGCACAGTTTCAGGTGGAGGAGGTTCGGGGCAGCCCGTGGTGCCTGGAGTGCAGCAGGACGAACTCAGCTTCTTTGTCTGCTCTTGGTTTGTTTGGGGTTTTTTTGGGTTTTTTTGTTTGTTTTTTTTTCAAACTCTGTATTCTCAGGACATATCTTTTAGAGCAGTTGGGTGCAACATTTCTTTTAACATTGTGCCGGAGATCAAGAATTTCTTCTAAAATGTTACAAACCTAGAGAATGAATCTCAAGGTAAATTTTTACTTCTGGAAGAGTCTTGTTGTGAATCACATCTGTGCCGCCTTATTGGGTGTTTCATCTGGAAGCCTTGGACATAACGTGGTATAATTTGGACAGTTTCTTTCCATTCTGTTTACTGGAGTAAACAGTGTCTGAATAAAGTCTGTCAGAGAAGCTAGGAGTAAGCACAATGCTTGCTGGAAGGGTGACCTGTTATTTTATGATGCATCTGCAAAAAGAGTACCAAAATCTTATAGTGCAGTCGTTTACCTTTTTGGTCCAGCTTTCCCCCTTCCTTTGTGGCAATTACCATCTGAGGAGTAGTATCAACCTCCTCTTCACAGTTAGGGTATGCAAAAAATCCTGAGGACAGCTGGTTAAAGGACCAGAGGGCCCAAAATAGTCTTCATTGCAGTCTCTATTCTTGGACCTTTAGAGTTGAAACTTAAAGTCTGAGTTCCTACTGCTGGAAGTATATTTCAGGCATTACTCCCTGTGTGCAAATATGTATAATGTTAAGTGTAATTCAAGGTTGCCTTTACTGGGGGTTTTTAGGCTTTTTTTCTTCTTTTTTTTCCTTTTTGTAATTTTTCTACTTCTAAGGTGTACTTTGTGGCTATGCTCTAAATTTATGCACTGAATTTAAGAAAGCACACTGCAATCCTAGAACCAACAGTACAAAGTACTGCTTGAGCATTTGAGCAATGCTCTCAGGCACTTGATGTGATTCTTGGGGTGCCCTACACAGGGGCAGGAGTTGGACTCAATCCTGATGTATCCCTTCCAACTCAGCATGTTCTATGATTCTATGAAAATAAAACTTCTTTGAGTTCAGTGATAAATTTCCTCTGCACCCAGGAAATTCAGATCCCATTGAGGCAATGGCAGAAATTCTAGTGTTTTCAAGAGTGCTAGAAATTCCTGCTATCCTTTGCTTATACAAAATTGCTCACTGAGAGTGACAAACATTGCAGAGTTTTAGAGCTGTTCTTGGAAATAAATTGTTCAGAAACCCACAGGTATTTTTTGTGGTCCTGTGTATTATTTCAACTAATGAATGAGCTTTGGGACCGTAGAAAAAGGCTTTACATGCTTGATCCTAAGGTTAAAGTCAATGTATAGTAGTATAAAGGCCATATACTATAAAATCCATATATACATCTAGTTTATGAACAAAGCCACTTTTTCATAGAAATGGAAAAATACATAAGTTTCATGTCGGGAAAAAATTCAAACACTGCAAGCCAAAAGAGAAAGAGCCAATACCGTGTATTGATAGTGGAAGACTAGGACCTGTCACATTCTGGAATTTAGTGATGACCCATCTTGCATATCTGAACACCTGCTCATTACTTAGAGCTGGCATTAACTGAGTCACTTGCTACTTTCAGTTATAACTCCCTCACAGAGAAGGTATATTAGAAAAATCAATAGAGAAATCAATACATTTTACCAAGTTATCAGATCTGCTCCAGATGCTTAAGTTGCTAAATAGTATTTGATTCAAATGAAACGGATCTCACATCCTTTCTATTAAACTGAGAGTTGGCATATCTTTCTCTTTCCTCCCTTCGCCATTCCCAGTTGAGAAGCATTTGCACTCTGGCACCAATTTATGTGGAATTTCAATGTGGTTTTGAAATAAAATTGATTAACATTTTCTCTTCTGAAAAACTGTCTTAACATCATCCCAAAAATTATGGGAAATTAGATTGTATAAAAAATGCTTTTAGTTTATTTCCCAAATTAAGTAATAATGCGGCATAATGAGGGGTTGCACAAGGGATCTCTAGAAGCACTTGGAAAAAGCAACAGTCAGTGAAGTAGAAAAATGAGGGAACAAAGACTGGATTTCACAGTAAACTGTTTCCATTGAATTTCATCTCTAGATATTACATTGATATTTTATGTGCATACAAATGATGTTCCATGGGAACACTATGGGGTAAATTAACAGTGCATTGCATATGGATTTAAGCATGCAAATGACAAAAATAGGAGATAAGTATGAAGAAATTGTGTCCCTAAACCACCATGTACTTAACTCATTGATAAACAGGAACATCAGGAAAGTATTTTAGGACATACTGCATTTTGCAGGAAGACACATAGCTTTTGCTAAAGGTGTTGGTGATGCTCTGATTTTTGATAAAGTCCTTATTCTTCAATTCTCTTACAACAGCATTAACCTTTAGTGTAAGACTGATAAGTGTTTTGGGTTTGTTTTTTTTTTTTTTTTTTGGCAAAATAATTATTATAGCAGATATATGAAAAAAGCTAAATCCAGTGACTGCATGGTTTCAGGGTGGTAATGGGACAAAGTGCTTCTCATGCAGGTTAGAATCACACCCTGGCACCATATCAGTGAACTTCCAGTGAAATGGGAATTGCGGTTATTTCCATAGCTTCATAACCATGTCACCAAAGAAACCCACCACTACAATTTGCAACAAAGACAGCCATTATTGACAGTTCTAAGCAAGGGAACAACATTTGAAGGAATGGAAGCACCAATGCTATGAAAATCTGGGGAAAGCATGAGGCTATTATACTGTATATGCAGTTCCCCCATGCAGTATGAATTGCATCTGTTTACACAGACTTGCAAGAGGGACAGAGAAGAACTATTTACAAAGGCATGTAGTGAAGGCCAAGTTGTTTCAGCTTTAAACTGAAAGAGGGTAGGTTTAGATTTGACATTAGGAAGAAATTTTTTACTATGAGGGTGGTGCGACATTGGACCAGGCTGCCCAGAGAAGTTGTGCATTCCCCATCCCTAGATGCATTCAAGACCAGGTTGGAGAGGGCTTTGAGCAAGCTGGTCTAGTGTAAAGTATACCCTCCCCTGTAAGGTACTCACAAACTAACCTCTGAGTTAGACTGTTGTTGACACAGACTGCCAGCATAGCCCAGTATCTCGTTTCAGACACAGTCAATGCACAAAAGGGTTTCATCTTCCATCTCAGTCTCTTGTGTCAGTCTTGTGTCACTTGCCTCTATGAAGACTGATATAAGGCACAACTTGGGGCAGCAGGATGCTACTAATTCACTAGACCCATCCAGAACCTCAGAAAGTTAACCTAGCTTCCCCCCTTCAAGACCCATTGCCAGCCAACCTTCTGCCTCTGAAAATATCTCATTTTGAGCTGAGTATCGCTGCTGAGAGGACTGAAATGCTTTAATTAAAGGTCACAGGTCTGACAGTCTGTGATGTTATATAATATATAGCTTTTCCTTTAGAGTGGCAGATCACCATTTTGTGAGACTGTACATTTTCTGAGTTCTGAACACTGCTCCCAGTTCACTCATTCACACCATTGACGTGACAGATCCAAAGGAGTGATGAAACTTTCTGAGAATGCAGTAGCTCAGCTCCTGCTTGGGCCAGGTCACTGCCACTCCTCTTTTTTTTTTTTTTTTTTTTTTACATTTTCTCCTGACTGAACCAGGTTTTTGAGAGGCAGGTGGAGTTTGTGATAAGCCAGAGTGAGTGATCTCTCTGATTCAGGAACGAACAGACTTTATGCCAGAGCCTATCCCTCTTTGCCCCATTGTCTGTCTTCTCCCCATTGAACAAGTGGGCCTGTCCCTTCCACATACTCAATGTGGTCACTTCATCTGTATAAAACCTTGCTTTTCAGAAGTCCTTTGGTTCCCACAATTCCCCTTACACTGGCATGCAAACTGCAAAATATTAAAAAACAACAAACAGTAGAAGCTTGTGGAGCCTTCCAAATCCAAGTCCAAAGTAAAGAGAATTCTCAAAGACAGAAATTCAGAGGTCACAGAAAAAAGGGAAAGGGCTCTTCCCCTTCTCAGGGCCTCTTTCTGGGCAGGTAGCTGCCATAGAAAGGATGTAGGACTGGAGTCCTGCCATGACACAGGAAAATGTCACAAAAGGCCAGAAAGATTCTAGTCAGATGATGAGATAAAATAGAGGAAAACTTTAGTGAGGAACATGTACCTACATGCTGCTGTTGCCTTCTCTATCTCTTCACTTCAGCATCCCTGGAAAGTCACAGTAACCTTGACCCTCACTGGCTCCCATTCTACAGATTTGGGAGCATTTCTTTTGTTATCAGCCTTCAATACTCAAGCTGTTCTCACTTCTCTTTCCCTTGTAACATGTGTCCTTTGACTCCTCCAATCAATCAGTGTCATTTGTTGCTATTAAAAGATTCTGACCTGATCTGAAATACCTCTAAGAGGCTGGGATAATAAACAACTGTTAGATGATCCACACTGAACCAGGGCTAACACATTTTGAATTCTTATTCTATTCAAAAATTGACACTTTTAGGAACATGGAGATGTTATCAAATGAAATATATTTGACAAAAAGCCAGGTATATTGGATGTGTTGGATAAATTTCTGCCACTTAGTTAAGAAAATAGGCAGTTTGACATAGCAGGTACAGAAAACCCTGCATTTAGTCTGTCTCTCTTGTAAGTCACAGAGCATAAAAATTCATAAAAGTATATTTGAGGCTGTTGTCTTCACTCACGTAGGCACAGAGGGCCTTATTTTTGTCCCTACTAGCTTGCACTCTTCAGTAAATCCTGGAAACCATTATTTCGCAATAGGTGTACATAGGTAATTTGCCTGGAAGAGTCAATCACTAATGTGGAAAAGTCTTAAGTATTTTGTTAAGGTACTACAGAGAAGTTTACCATTCTGCAGACAAAAGGGTAGTTTTGTTTTCACTGTAGTTGCTGTAATAGTTTTCTGGAAAAAAGTTACTTTTTAAAAAATTCTGCTTTCCAGTAGAATTAAAATTTTGGTTTTTTTTTTTCAATATTTGTTTCTTGTAGGGTACTGTTTAAATCACAGCATAAATTCACAGTAACATGCACTGGCCATGTTAGGCCAAGTTTCTTCTTTGGTCTTTCAAGTGACAGTGTTCTGTTGAAGCGCAGTTAGAAAAATTAGCCATTCTAGCTGTTTTTCATGTGCATACATCATACTGCCATTCTAGGAAACAATTCACTGACATGCTGGATGCTGGAAACTTGCCTCTGCTTTTGTTTGCTAATAGATTACTTTATTTATTCCATAGGTTTAGCAAGCACCTTGGTTTTTTTTCCAGCAGAGTTTAATTCATCTGTTCTCATTCTATATGAATAGATGTCTTCTGGTCGCTGAAACATAGGACTGTGCTTTCACATTCATTCCCCGTACTAATTATTTGAAATGTTTGATACCCCAAATGTACAAACTGTCAATGGTCTCTGTGGAGTTTGTCAGATTGTACACTGATAGTGGGTTTTAAAAAAGCTTTTGTGCCTGTTTTCTACTGCCTTTCACAGTCATTTACATTGGCGCGAAAGGTATGGCTGACTTCCATAAGTTAAGAATCACGCTATTAAGGAAAAATATAAACAAAAATATGAATCTGACAAATGAAATTCCAGATTGTATTCTCAGAGTTATGATGAAAATGGGTTTTTTGGTTGCCTTTTTTTTCTTTTGTTTACATTCTTTTTTTAACAAGCTACAGTGCTACTAATACTCAAACATTCAGAAGTCAGGTGCCTAGAGGACCAAAAGATTGTCTTCATTATACTCTGAAACAAAGAGGAAAGAAAATTGAAGAAAGGAGGAGTAAGAGTCTGTCTTTGCGAGTGTGTTTATGAAACCCATTTGAGCGGCAGAGGAAGATCTCTTATCTGGCCCCTGACATATCATGTATTTGGAGTGAATAGAGAAGGATGTGTTGCAGCAGGGACTGCATTTTCAGACATCCCTCCTTGCAGGAAGCTGCCCTGAGCTACTGGACTGTGGGAACATAAAACATCCAATTTAGCTTTCACTGACTGTGAGTTCCAAAGCTTTGCAGAGGGAGCAGCTTTTGCAGGAAGATCAGCGTGCCTGGGAAAAATCCCATGACCTGTTGGTTGGTGCATATTCCTTAAACTGAGGTTTAAATCTTTTGGATATAATAGAAATACAGTTAAATGCTTTGAAATTGTTGGAAAACAGATTTTGATTTTTAGTTTAAATATATACACACCAAAGAATAGCACTAATTTTTCATCTTAGGTTAAGGTACAACAGGTTTACCAAAGTCTTAATGTCCCTATGCTTGTGATGCACAGTAGTCATCAAGCCAGCTGCTGAATTATTTCCTTATAAGATCATTTAACTCCAAAACTTCATATTATATGGGTCACGTGCTCTGGTGATATTCAGAAGGGAATTGTCACTTTCAGACAACTAATATCAGTCATTCTTCTATCTATATTTGGATTGCAGGCTCAGGAAAGTGTGATGGCAGTTATTAACTGCTCTCAAGAAATCCACTTGCAAGATGGATTTATTTCTTGATTAATGATGGAGATTATTCAAGTATTAATTCCAGTTTTTTATATCGCAAACTTGATATCATCCTTGTTCTCTCCACCCTTAAAATTACTATGATTACTCTAATTGTTAGAAAGCTATTATTTGATTCAGATTTGCAAAGTAATTATCAGCTAGTAGCACATCTGCCATTTCTCACTAAATTTTGGTATGTATTGTTGTATCTCAATTAACAAAAGATCTACTAACTGAAGCATTGCTGTATGAATTCTAGTAAGGCTTTCAAGCATGACATAAATTTTGTCCTGATTGATTCTGACTCTTACTGTGTGCTCTTTAATTTGTTGCTTTGCATTTCAGAATTGTCTGTGAACCTAGTGCTTGATGTTTTAAACAATGATTTCTTCATCTGCAGCAATCAGATGTACATCTAGAGGTTTTAACAGATGGAGTATCCTTTATGACATTATTTCTACTTCTGCTTCATGAGTTGTATTCTCATTACCTTTTTTCTTTGATTGTGTCACAGGCTACACAGATTAAACAGAATTACAGTTTTTAATCTCATCTTTGAGATAGTACTATTAAGATGATGGGATAATCATCTGTACATATGTAGCTTTTCTGTCGTGAATATGAGGAGCAGTGAAGGCAGCCAACACACCCGCTATTAATACTGGAGCATCATTGATGTGATTTTTGCACCCACTGTACTTCCTATATAGATTTTTCAAGTTGCTGCAAAGTTATACCATAACTTAAAGATGAGATTTTGAGCGCTCATAAATATGCACAAGTGCTTGTGTGCACACCCAAACATACTTCAAATGTCTGAAAACATATCTGTATTAGATAAACAATCTCAACAGGCTACTATTGAGCTGCTTAAAATGTTTCTCGTACTGAATTATACTTAGTTCAGTTCATGCGCAACATTGCTTAGTTAACACTGTAAACTCTTCTGGATTACCAAATTCAGTGGACATATGTTTTCTGTAAAAACACTCTCATGACCTTTTTTTAGAAACTATTACTGAGTCAAATTTACTGTAGGTTCAGCTAAGAAATCTATTAGGCACACAGGAAAATTAGTGTGGTATGGTCTTATGATAGAAGTAAAGTCTGCAAGCCTCAGTTTTACTTACTTTATGGTCTGTTGCTTCCAATGAAATTAGTTCTTTTATTCGTGGCTTTGGATAGAATCAGTATCAGTAGCTATAGCTTCTTTCTATATTTTTATTTCAGGAGTTAAAGTCTTATTCCAGTATGCTGACATAAGTATCATTTTGTCTGTGATGAACTGGGAATACTGGGATCCAGGGTTCTTCTCTGACTGTTAGCTGAGCAATACATAAGAAGGTAACACAGTAGAGCCACAGGAAAACTTGAAGTGAGAAATTCAGATTGGAATAAAAGACAACAGAGGAACACAGAAACAGAAAGACAGAGTAAATGCTGAAGGAGCATAAGGAGAATGAAAGGCTGACATAATTAATGCTGATGACCAGATCCTTGGTTCTACTGGGAACGGATAAGACACAGAGAAGTCGTTCAGGGACATCATATCTAATGTCCTATTAAACATTTAGGACATTTTAGTCTGTGTAAATACAGACTAAAAGAGTTTTAAAGGTCTCAGGAGAGTCTGACCTCCAACTTTTTTTAGTCACATCATCTATGCCAACATATCACAGGGGCAAGGTGGTCTGTTGCTTCTCTGGTGGCTTTCAACCATTTCAGTAGCCTCTCCCAGGACATTTCTCACATGATGGGATGCACCTGGTCAGGAGTCGGTATGGGCAAAAAGGTTCAAAACTTGGTCTATGGTACAAAAATTGTGTAGTTTGACTTGTGTCTGCATGACCCATTTGACATGACATTACCCCTTACACAGAAAGAATTAAATTTGTAAGTGATTATTGCTATGTTGTGTGTAATATAAATCAGGAACATTTTTTACTTTTTTTTTCATATTTTTAATATATGCATATCAGATTATACCAGCCTAGGAAGATCCTAATTAAAATTACACTTCCAAGAAATTAAAAGAATTTGCTACAGGAGGGCACACTTAAATCAATCAACCACATATATGTCCTTTATTGATCCCAAATAGTTTCAGTGTGATTGGGACATTTTCATTTTCATAATCTCATTTCCAATTACACCATCTCTCAAAGAAATTTTTTCCCTTTTTTTTCTTTTTTTCCCTCACGGTGTCACTACAGGCCAAACCTGATAAATTCTTTATGTATCCATGTACATGAGCCTCAGCACGCTGGATGAGGCATTTCTGTTCTGCTGCCTCCAAAGGGCATCTTCTATAGCCTGTTCTGTGGGTACAAGACATGGATAACTGATGGATGATCATAAGTCAGTGTGCATAAGTGAGTGCTTAGAGGGCTTGTAGGTCTGCCTTTCTACAAAGCTTTCATTTGTGCCCCTGGACAGTGGCTATTTTCAATATGAAAGAAGAAAAGTCTCAGAGTCAGAAGTCTTGCTGGGCAGCAAATGTATCAGAAATTTAACTGTATACTAATATGCTGTGCTTATCAGGCAGAGCTATCTTAAAACTTAAGTTTTAGAATAAATATTTGTATAATCTGGTGAAGGTCAACTGCAAAGTTAGTGTTATTATCTGGCTTAAAATTGTTACCTCTATATTGTTACCTGAAGTAAAGGTTCTCATGTTCAGGCCCAGTTCTCTTAGTGCTCCTCATTAAGACATAATTTATTGAAAGTGTTAGCCAATGTTCAAAATTTTATTTAGTGCAAAAAGAAGATAAAAGCAATTGACAGTTTTTGTTTGTGAGAGCATATTTGACCTCCATCCCAGCTATTTATGTCATACACTGGCATTGCATCTGTGGACTCCTAAAGTAGATCTGCCGTAAAAAGATGACCTCTGTCTTATTTATGGGTATAGCAGAGGATTATAGTCAAAATGCTAAAATTCTGTCTTCCTGACATTTTTTATCAACCCCACTAATACATTTCAGCTGGAAAATGCTGAAGTTGTCAACATGCAGTTTTTAGATATTGTGTTCTTGTTGGATTTTCTGTAATTCAGCATCTGTAACTGTTGGTTTTGCTTCTTAGGGAGTCTCTTACACCATAAGTACTGCCTCATAAATTCCTGTACAAGCATGTAATTAATCTGTTTAATTTTCAAGAACATTTCTGTCTTCTCATTAAATGGTAATTTCGTGTATCAGAAATCCAATGTCCTCTCTAATTGGAGGATTATATTTCAAGATCAGAAAATTATTTATTTTTCTATGCTAAGTGTATTGGGGGGGGGGCTAGAATTCAGGTACAATACACAACTTGATTTCTTTTTCTTATTTATTTGAAATTTTTACCTCAAGTTGTTTTCAAATTAGTACTTTGACATTTTCATCACAAAATGACATACTAACCCTACTCCTTCATCTGAAAAAAAAAAATTATTAAGATTGTAATGTCAAGCTTTCAGACACTAGGGCATGGGAAAAATGGCATCTTTTCTAAATAATGTATTCATAACTTGGCCCTTACCTCAGTTGAAGGCATTAAAATATTGCCTGTAGTTGTATGAAAAAATCTGGTGTTTTGCCATATTTCATATCCAAAGTGGACCTTTTTTCTATATTAATTAAAATAATGCAATGAGGGAATTATGGATATTCTTTGTCAAATAATTTCAAATTTTATTGGGGTTTACAGGAGTAAATAGTGTTTTCTATTTTATGGCAGTTGCAGCTTGCCTTGGAGATATGGATTTGCCTCTTTCATCTGTTGCAGGACAAATTGTTGAAATCAAACTTATCAAAATGCTCACTTGTTTCCATGTTGCTTTGTGTCTTGGGAGGATTCTGAACGCTGAGAGTGGAAAGCCAGGGCAATGGGAGCTCAGCTGCTGGGCTTTGAGAACAAAAAGTGCTACACAGTGATGTCACAAACCTGACGTCCAAAGTGAATGTGTACAGTTACCTCAGACTTTTAGGTCTGTGCTTCAAGGTGTTCCTCATCTCTCAGGTTATTTTGTAAATAAATTATATTATGGCTTCAAAGGATAATAATATAATAGTGATTGGGTAATTTTGTCTTCAGAGCAGTGTTTGAACTATGCACAGTTAGAAAGCAATGGATACCCACTGAATGATTAGGACAAAATGAATAGTTGCTTATTACTTGAAAAGAATCCTCCTCCAATGTGGCATGCAGTTGCTGTACAAACAAACAAAAAATTAAAACACATTGAATAAAACAAAAAACATGAGAAAGTATATGGACAGCTACATAATCATAGTGGAAATATCTAAGATGGGAGTTCTCAATCTATGGTATATGTATCACTAGTGGTATGAAAACTATTTCAAAGTGGTCTTCAAATAAAATCTGAGCATCTGAGCAAAAGAATGTCTCCTCCATATGACTTACTATTATTGCATTCCCACAGGAAACTGGAACAAAGATCTGGAAGTGCACGTAAGGACTGGTACATGCCACATTTCCACCATCACCACTAATCTGGTAAAATACAATTCTTTTTCTCAAGTAAACTAAAATGGTTATTTCAAGAATAAAGGAAAACCTGGTAAGTGATAGGTCACAATAACTCAAGCAGTGTGTCATGTTGTACAGTATAATACCCTTTTCCAACTCTTACTTAGCAGGGAAAATGAAGTTAAATGACATTATGTCATTCTGGGAATATCCTCAGGTGTACTTCACAAGCTTTTGCCAAGTAAGCCCCGTAAGAACAAACAGGAGTAACTAGTTCTTTAGTGTAATTTTAAAGTAATTTGCTGACAGCTAAAGAACTACTTATCCAATACATAAACTGTAGCAGGCAGAGACTTTTCCCACTCGTCAAACCTATCCTGATTCTAATCCCTAGCTTTCATTCTCATCTGGTTATAATTGCCAGGCATTCACAATATGTGTTCCTTGGGCTTCTCACTGCTCCTTGATCAACATGTCTGAGCTCTTTTTCCCCAACTCCAGTTATCTCTGTTTCCTCTAGCCAGTCTCCCCAACCCACCTTCATCCCACCTTCCCCACTTTTGTCCAGTTCTCAGGTTTTGTCCTCATGCAAGAGCATTTAATGATTGAGGCACTGCAGTGCCTTCATCTGCATTTTCTGAAAGCAAGTGTGTCAAAGGAAGTTCTTCTAGTTTTATAATTTAGCATAGCTGGGTTTTTTCACAATAAGGCTTGTTACACTTCCCTGTGTGAAACTTCGTAAGTTTCTGCTACCATGAGGTTTCTGGATAGATACATACATTTTAAAAATGTATTTAAGTGAGCACTTTATAACATCATATACTCTGTAACTATGTACATAAGTGTGACTATGAAAACTAAAAATATATGTATAATCCTAAGCAATAGGTGAAAATATCTGAAAAATGAAAATGTCTTGAATGGACTATACCCAGCTAATGGGTAAACTCGTGATGAAACATGTTGCCTTTAAGTAATCATTTAAGTAGGTTAATTAATATGTGGCCATGCATTTAAAAAGCAGATTTGAACTTAAAAACATATTTTAGAAAATATTGCAATCCTATTTCACTTGGAATATTTATTAATCTGCACAATTATTCAAACAGGAACAAGCATACAACTTAACAAAGATATATAAATGTACAGAGATTTTTTTTATCAATACAATGCATCAGAATTAATAGTGTTGACTGAGTACTAACCAATGTATAATATTAAATGAGTAGAAGAATAATTCAGTGTTGCCAGCAGCATGGGAGGTGACAAGTATCATTTCAAAGACATTCTCAAATGACAAAGGAAAAATTTATCAATCCTTCCTATTCAATACAATGTAAAAGTTAATATATGCTTTTACATATTTGAATATATCATTATAAATACACATACATGTGTATTAAATTGAATCCAATAAAGCAGTAGTATACAGTAATATGAGTAATACAGAACAATTTGAAAATCATTTCATTGGACAGTCAGTTTGAATGGATTTGCTTTTATACTGAAGTAATCTATGCATGGCCATTGACTAGTAGAATTATTAAAAATTCATTGTTATGGTTTCAAAGCAAATACACTTAGGTAGTAATCATGGATAATCAGTGGCCTATATAAGTAAGCAAGCTTTTCTGCTGTCTTTAAACATACACAAAAGTTAAAAATTGTGCAACATATATCTTGACAGAGTCCTAAGCTGCCTGTGAAGTTATTCAAGCACTTCAAATACTTTCTAGTACTTACAGATGTGTCTGAATGCTTCACTTTGGTGCTGTTTTTGAGAAAAGAATAAAAGGGAGTTAGGGAAATCTGGCTGAATATTTAAGAAGATATTCTGCTGCATGACTGAAGTGGCAGGAGAGCCATAAAACCAGTCCCCAGAAATGCCATGGGGTTTATCAGTCTGTAATTGAGGTGAAAACTTCCCCATGATTTCCCCATGACTATTTACATTCCACTTTTGGTATTCATGCACAAACTGCAGTCTGTCAGCATACAGAAGTTTCCACAACGGATCCAGAAAAAAATGTGTTTGGTAAAGCAAATTTGGTGCTGGGCAGGAAGGATAGTGTCCCCATGGTGTGAAATAATTCACAGCAAGACAGTGCTCTACTTCTTTTTGGTGCCCTCGCTTTCGTGACCTTCGATGTTGCCTGAAGTCCCCATTAACAAAGTCATTTAAATTTGATGGGTGAATACTCCAGTAGTTTCCTTTGCCGTCCTCACATCTTCCCACCTTGATGAAACAATCATTTAGTGAAAGGTTGTGCCTTACACTGTTCCTCCAACCTCGACCTTTGTTCCTGTAAAAAGGAAAATTATCTTCAATATATCTGTAGATAGCGGCTAAATTCAGTTTATTTGTGGGGGAAGAAAGTATCGCCTTTGCAATCAAAGCTATGTATGACAGAGGTGGTTTATCCAGAAATCTTCCTTCATCCACAGTCACAGGAAGACCCTTTTTGGCATGTGTGTGAGAGCTGGGAATTCGGGGTGGAGTTCCTTGAGCCAATTTTCCTTTTTCTTCTCCTACTGTACAGATGTTTAGGCTTCCTGCATTGTTTTCAGAAGAGTCTTCACTCATTATAGCGGCCTGAAACCCACCTATTATTTTAGGCGTTCTGATATTTTACTGCAAGTAGCCAGTTGAATAATTGGTCCACTGAATATAACCAGCAGGAGAGAAGAAAGTTGGACTTCAAATGTGCTGCTCTCGCATACCCAGATTTCTATTTTATACTCTGTTAAGTCAACATCCTTAACAACGAAAACTGAACTGACTATGTTTACAAAAGTCAAGGTGCAAGTCCTAGCTGAATGAAAGAAAAAAAAAAAACACCAAAATAATTATACTATGTTAAGTACGAAGATAAACAGACCATGACGTTAGCCTCTCACTTCATTATAATCTGAGAAAACACCCTTCAGTGTTCCCCATTGAAACATAATGATTAATGAGAAATTTATGGTGCCTGGACAGAGTTGCGAAAGGATCAGACTTTCCAGTGATATGCAGAACAAACTGAAACCAACGTGTTGGTTCCTGTGTTCTACACTTAGTCAAACATGTTGTATTTAGTACAATAAACATTTGTTTTACCTGCTAATAGAAAGTACTGTGTGAAAGGAAACTACCTATCAAATTTTATAGCTGCAGTGTAGCTATTCTTGGTGAAATTAAATTAAAGAAAAAAAAAAAAAACCCAAACACAAGTTGCTCTCCTTTTTTTCTTATTAACTCTCTGACAGCAACTAGCTTTCATGCTGAGTATGCAAGTGACCAGTTCTGTCAACCCAAGAAACTGCTTGAGGGAGCAGTTACCACTCAGAGTCAGAGTTCTGTGCTCTGTCACCCCCAAAGCACAAACTGTCACTTGAACTTTGACACAGCCCTCAGCCTCCTGAGGTCTAACACTGTTAAGGAAAAGACAATCATCTCATCTTGGTAAAGGTTGCCCTAAGAAGTTGTGGATACTCCCTCCCCTTAAATTTTCAAGGCCAGGTTGGCCTGGATTCTGAGCACCCTTGTCTAGTGGAAGGTGTCCCTGCCCATGACAGTGGGGTTGGAACCCCAAACCTTTCCATGATTCAATGATTCTATGATTAGTCCAGGAAGGTTATTAAATATGTTGAAATATGTTCTGAAGCAGAATGAAACAATGTGGTGGAAGCTTTGAAAGAGGATATATCTTCTTTTGGGTCACTTTTAATTTCCAAAATATGTATTAACAGAGGTCTGTGTTTTGAGGTATCAACAATGGCATTAAAGATTTAACTTTATAAGGCTGAAATTAATGCTGTTGTTCAGGCTCTTTTGGGTTCTGAAAATAACCCTTGGTTTCTCCTTTCAGATGCTAGTTCTTTCAAAAAGAGAGGAGCATTAGGGTATCTATTAAAATGATCCCTTTCCTCCTGATCTTGAAGTGATCATCTTGACTGATCATCTTGATAGGGCCCTCGTAAGCCTTGTCCCAGGGTTTCAAATTGACCAACCCATGTTTTAGTTGGCAGCCTGATGTTTTTAGATTAGAAAATAAGACTCATAATGCAACACTACAGGTCACATGTAACACAGGGGTTATCTAATATTTCTGTGCCAGAGTAGAATTGCCACCTGCTTGCTTGCAAGATTTAATAGAACAGTTTTCCAGTAATCATTGTGAATGGGATGTACCTGGTATTTTAACAGCCTTGGCTGTTCAAGAATCCTAATGATGACATGATGAGCTATTTTCTTGGTCTTCAGTCTCAGTAATCATTTCTTTTTGAAGGCATTCATTTGACCTGCTCTATGCCTACTAGAAATTGTCTCCCTGGAACATCCTAAAGTTGCCATCATCTTTCTGTTACTGGTAGTTTTTCATAACCTTTTGATGACTAATTTATCCAGTTTTTTTTCTCCTTCTCTCTTATTTGCAGTTGAATGGTTGCCAAGTCACAGCAGAAATTATTGAGATTATCTCTGCAATGTGTGATCTGGCACGTTAGACTATTTATTACAATCATGCCATTTCTGCTGTTTCAACTTTAAGCAGGTTATACCTAAAGGTGTTCCTACAATAATAATATAAAAACTTGATTTTAATTCAGAATACCAGATTCTCTATATTAGGTTATTTCTACTGAAATTTGGGTTCTTATGAAACACTGCAGTTGTAGACTGGAGAATGCATGCTGCTCACTGTGACAAGGACTGTGTGTCCCCTTCCCCATAGCTCCAAGAAAGAAACACAGAATCAACCACATGTTCTGCTGTTTTAGTAGTGACTTTGTAAATTGAAGGACTTTAAAGAAGGACAAGGCACAAAACCCAGATTTTGAGTGCCTACACATATCTAAATTAAATTAATAATAAAGAAAACAATCTTTATTAGAGTTTTCAATTTTATGGAGACGCCTTCAGAGACTGAGGAAATTGAAGTTATTAAAAGGAGCCAGTCCGAAGAATTAGAAATTTAAATGCAGTAAATGCCCAAAAGTCAAATACATGATACTTGAACTCAAGTCCTATAAAAGAAGAAAAATTGTGTTGAAAGGGTTCCATATCTGAAGAGATGAACAGTATGTGAAGGAAGATCCTACAGGGAATGAAAGACAAAGGGGTGAGCAAAAAAACCCTACATTTGGAAGGGCTGCATCTCCAAGATCACAGTTTTTGGTTTTCCAATATGCCACCAAGGAAAATAATAATCCCAAACTCCTGGGTATCTTGCTTGTTTCTTCTTTCTGCACATTATTTCTGAAGTTAGCTTTTATTTTCCTCTGACTCTTATCATTAAAGATGAAAATTCCTCCCTTTGCCCAAAACAAGATCCCATCTAAAAAAATAAGACAAGTTCCCTATTTTATCCTTATTCTTTGTGGGAACCTTCTTGCCACTGTTTGAAATGTTTGCAGAGCTCTTACATTAGAGGAACAACCTTCACTGGCTCAATGTCTAGTTTTATCTGAAAAGAAGAATAAGAGACAGGGAAAGCATAGTGTATTCTTGCTATGCAGTCTTTTTCCAACCCAGGGAAGAAGATTCCTCTTCAAATGTCTGTACACACCTTATTAAAACATCATTTTTGTTGCCACATTCTCTTCAAAGCTGCTAAAACACTGCATGGTTAGAAATCTGAGATTTCCCACAAAGCACTATAGAAAGAAGAGGCTGGCTTTATCAGCCAGACTAGTTAAACAGTTTATCCTGTAAATTTGTCAATAAATGATGTATTCTTGAAAAGATGAATAAGGATATAAGAGAATTTGGAAATTCTGTTCCAGTAATGTAATCTGTTCTGAATTTTCACTGTTTTTTTTCCTCTGCCCTTAATTTAGGTTAAAGAGAGGTTTTTCAATGTCTTAGTATTTATTGTATGACTCCAGACTATCCCCTTACAGTAATTCTGATTTCTTTTTCTATACATATATTTACAAAGCCTGTACTTTTTCTGCTTTGTACTGTGAAAACAAGCACGTGTTTTAGGAAGTGGTCTAGTTTCTGCTTTGGGTCACAGAGTAGACCAGTTGCAATCATAGGACAAAGTTTTGTTAAAAAGTCTGACAGTGCTTACAATCTGTAACGAAGAGCAAAAAACAATTGAGTGCAGCCTTTGTCCTCACTCAGCCTTTATTACTAAAATGTAACTACAGTCATATGGAATTTAGAAAGAAAATATTGCCTATGTGTAATACTGTCTTTTCTTTCTTAGCTCTACATACTTTAATGTAGAATTAAAGAATTAATTGTTGTTTCCAAATACCTCTCAAAATATGCCATCAATGTTTCTTTCTAAAGTATATAACCTTTAAAATATTTCTTCTACCTCTGGTTCAGCTCTTTTGACCATTCAACAGTCAGCTAGAACAGTGTTCTCTGTAAGAAGAAAATGTATTTATGGCTTATCCTAATAGATTTATTTAATAGCAGTGCAGAAGGTAATATATCACATACTATTTGCTAAAGAAGTGCAGTTTTCTAGGGCACTGGGGAATACACTGTTAGGAAGCCAAGTGGAACCAGATTTTATACTGCTCATCTTTAGTCCATGCTTAAGACATAATTGTTTTCTGCTTGTTGCAAAGGTATAGCCTTTTTTCTTCCAGTTAAGGCAAAGAAAGAACAAATGGTCAGTGCTAATAAGAGATATGACAAAAACATTTGACTGTAGCTTTTGTTGCTCTGTTGTGTGTTTAATTAGGTCCAAAGCCTGCTAATTCTGTAATGTTTTTCCCTCTAATGTTTACTATGCTGTTTAATAAAGCAGTTAACCCATATAGAGCTCTTATTTTCTACACATTTTTAATTCTATCTGTTGTTTCCGCTGTTACTTAAACAGTGTTTAAGGACACCTGGAAACTATTTGTCTTGATTCAACATTTGGTTTTGATGTGTTCAGAGGAATGAGGCTTCAGTAAAGAAGTCATTAAAGAGGTTGTCCCATTAAAATGTTCTAAAATGACCTGCTGCTGTTATACTTTGAAAGGAAATAGCTACACTGTTGTCTGATTTAGGTATTTAAGGACATCATTTTAAAAGATGCAGAGAAGAAATTATTATTTTTCATTATATTGTTTTCACAGTGTATATATATGTATATGTGTGCTTGATTAGATGTAATTCTCTCTGTATATTTTTGATGAAAATATGTAAACTTCTATGAAAATTTTAAATCTGTGCAAACTGTTGAGACAAGAACTAAATTAAATAGAGAACAGACATAAACCTCTTCCATTCTGCACTGAAGAAGATGAAACTTGTAGATAGGACATTATTTTCAATTAGAGTGCGGACTCCCTCTGTTCCCAGTTGTGCTTGTTGGTCTTCCTCCTTATGACCATTGGTATTTCTTTATTGTACAAAGGCAGAATCTTTTCCCTCTTTCATATTATTTCTTATACACCATTTTTCTGTTTCCTGTTTTAACTGCCCTTACTAAGTACATGCTCTTTCTCTAACTAGATAATGGCATGAGACTGGAGACTTTGTCGATCAGTGGTAGCACTTAGACTAAACTAATAACTACAGCTTTTCTCACCTTTTCTTCCCATCTCCCATATTTATTTACACCCAGGACAGAAGTAAAAGATTTGAACTGAGTGAATGGCAAGATGGATAGAGAGGTACAGTGTTACAGTACAGAATAATATCCATTAATTAATGTCACTGACATTAAGTAATTGATTTAAACACAAATATGTCTTTTAATATGTCTTTGTTTTCAGAACATTCTGCAACCTATCCTTCCTTCCTAAGCAGTCCTTGTCACAGCATGCAATGCAGTGATGGAATGCAGTGATTTGTTTATTGGCTTGGGCGTAATATCTAGTCTAATAGCTGCTGAAGCCTATGGAAAGGTTCTCCCTAACTGAATTAGTGCTGGACTGGGCCAAGACAAATCACTGTTTGGTTTCAGCAATCATTAAGAATAGAAAAATTGCTACAACATCAATCAATAAATCAAAACTCTCTTTAACCAGTTTTTAATCTATTTTCATGCAGTCTAGAGACAAAACTAGTTTCCACAAGTTTTCTTTTTGTTAAAAAATACAGCATTGTAAAGCACTAGCTCACAGTCGCTAACATTCTTGGAGTGTAGGAGTTATGGTACAAAGCTATTTTTAAAATCTCTTCTGATATTCCTTTGTCTCAAAGTATGATTAGGGAATTAGGAATGTTTTTGCAATACCAGGTGGGATGGCTATTGAAGGGTTTTGATGGAGCATTGGTAAGACATGGAGATGCTCTCGTGGGGTGGCGGGGGGGATACTTCATCAGAAAAGATGATTTGTGGTAAGATGCTATTTACCTTATTGTCTGGAAATAGACATAACTAGATGAGCTTTAAAGTTACCAGTGAAACTATAACAGAGGGAAGGATTCAAAGTGTCCTAAATGAAGAATTAGGTTTCTAAACTGTACTGAAATCTGTGATGATGCTACTAATGCTGTCAGTCTCTGGCATGGTTAATTTGAAGATAAGATCACTATATATCTTAACTTGTACTGTACTATTAGATTATGGTGTTGGCTTACCATTTGATATAGGCAAGGGAAATAGGAAACATTAAATTATGTAATGGAAAAAGACAACATTTTGAGATCAAGATCTTTGTTCTGTGAAGACTGAATCTTTCTATGCATGGAGTGCCATGAAAGTGAAAGTCAAATGCTATCTGAATAAGTTGGTTAAGAAGCCCACTGTTTCATATCATGGGAAGATGTCCTGCACAAAGATTGAATACCCTTTAAGAAGTTTAGTTCTTTCTTTCTCCTGTTTGTAGCTGTATGAAAAAGGTGTGTGTTTCAGAGCTGGCTGCTAAAATTAATTATTTCAGTTGCTTTTCTCTCCATTTGCCTGGATCATGCTAAATGCAGTTTAGCACAAGATAATGTCATAATCTAATTAATGGTGAGCTCAGCCATATTTACAATGGGACATTACAAGTTCATTTCCAGTGTACTCACCTCAATGTTTTATTGCATTCCTGGTTCATTGATGTGGTGATGGCCACTTCTTAGCTAGAAGAAGCTGGCATAGTCCTAGTATCTGGCTCACTGGGTTAGCATGGTATAAAGTTGGGGCAGAATGTGACATTGCATTTTATATCTGAAAATATTGCAAAAATGGCCCTGAAAATATATATAGAAATATTTTATCAGTATAGAAACTTTTTACATTATGAAGTATACATCCTAATCAGAGAAGAATAACTCCTTATATCAATATGATGATTTTTTTTGTGCAACATAAGTTGATCATCTTAAAATAGTTCAGTGCAATTTAACTATGCAAAGAAGACAGTTTTTAAATGCTGTTCTTCTTCTTAGCACATAGAGCCACATAAAAACAGGGAATACAATATTTCAAATGTATCACCAAAATTGTAACATCTAATACTGTCAGATGGAGAAAGGCCAACATAGCTTGCACACCATAACATCTATTAATAGTCCCGACTCCCTTTTGCAATGTCAACTGTAACATTAATCCTTGTTTTAAATCATAGTATCTGAAATAGCAGTTGCTACTTGTTGTACAGCTCTCTTTCAGTTTATATCAGAGAGCCCAATGGAGTCTTTTGAAGGACCTAGTCAGGTTAACAAGGCTAACTTACTACGAGTCCCCACGGGAAATGATTGCATTTCAGACGACGAAGATGTTAATATTGACATTAAACTTCGTTTCTCCCCATGTCCCCGAAGACGGAATTCTTCAGCTTCAGAGGAAGAGGAGGCAGAGACTCCCACCAACATCTCAAGAAAAGTTTCATTTGCTGATGCATTTGGGTTTGATCTTGTGTCTGTTAAAGAGTTTGATATCTGGGAATTTCCTAATACAGGACAAGAAGATTATATAGAAGATGAAGTTTTCCCTCAGGATGAATATTTTTTCTCCCAGCAGTTTACATTACCTGCTTCACAAGAAGAACTTTTACAAAAAGTGAGAAAGCAGAAAGTAGTATTGGAATCAGTCCTGCTCCTGCCTGGGATTACCTGTATGAACGGCATTATACGAGTCCTCAATGTATCCTTTGAAAAACAGGTGTATGTTCGCATGACATTGAATAACTGGCTCAGTTACTATGACATCCTTGCAGAGTTCATGCCTAATTCTTGTGGTAGTGAAACAGATCAGTTTTGCTTTAAGATTTCCTTGGTGCCTCCTTTCCAGAAAGATGGAATTAAGGTGGAATTCTGTATACGCTACGAGACATCAGTTGGTACTTTCTGGGCAAACAATGATGACAAAAATTACACACTGATTTGTCACAAGAAAGAAACTGTGCCCAAGGTGGATAATAAAGCCCAGAAAGAGGTTACAGATAGGAGTCTTAAAGGCTGCTTAAAGACAACACAAAGCAGGTGAGGTTACACCTTAATTTTTGATAATTTAGAATATAGCTGGCTAATTCTGACTTTCTATGTATGCTTACTTGAGTCAAGACTGCCCATGTTATTTTCTTCTATTTTACTTTTTTTTGTAAATGAAAAATTAGACTGAGACTTGTTTTCAGTAAAGTGTTTGTATATATTAGCCAGTGATTTTCTGCAGACAGATTAGTTGGGATCATAATTTCATGCATGGCACTCATTTGAAAGGTAGTGTGAGGCTCTATAAACCCTCTATGCACTGTGTACCAATTCCGATCTCTGTAGGATATAAACTGAGCTGACATCAATAGGATCTCGGTTCCAGAATAAGGTAGCTGTACAGTTAAAATAATTTGCGTCCACTTCCTTTGTAAGTCAACAAAAATTTAAAAGCAAAACAAAAGCAAGGTTTTCACACAATTTATGGCATGGTTCTTTTTCTACATGCAATTATTAGATCAGAAATGGGACCGGTAGTTCATGAAGAAGTGGATAACTTAGGGAAGAATCCAGCAATTAAAATAGCTGGTACAAACTTTTCTGCAAGTGGTTGGGCTATTCTGCAAGTTGTATATTAAGGCTATAATTCCTTTTCCCTGCTACTGGTTCATGCTTCTGTTTCACAAATGGTGAAATGAAGTATGTTTTATAAGGCAGAATCGGTAATATATGAAAGAAAAAATGTATAGAATTTATCCTCTATATACTGTTCTGATTAAATATAGACAATAAATATGTTAATTATAAAGTGGCAGTTGTTAACTTATACTTTAATCGCATATAAAGAGGGACACATAGGAATAGTCACTTCTATTTTCCTACTGTTTTTAACAATGTTCTTTCTGTTAGCAAAACAGTGTTGCATGCAAAAATCTAATTCTCAATTATTTTCCTCCCCATCATCATTTGGACTTCTTAAATTCTTACAAAATTAAATCTGTATTTTACCTGTAATGTCTCTTGCAATACTTGGATGCCAGAACTAAGTTAATATTGTGGGCTTGAATTTATGTTGGGGTTTTAGTTCCTATACTCTTTCCAAATAAGACAGTGCTGTTTGATTTCATTGGTGCCCTTCCACTGGACTGAAGTGGTAGGGAAGGGGGAACAGAGCTGCAGTAGTGGTGGGAGCTTAAGGAAAAGGGAGACAGCCAGGGCATCCTCTGTGCAGAACCTTCATTCCCAAAACCAGACTTTCTATGCTGGGAACTTCTGCCAGCCCTAAACACACATTAGCCCTGTGAGGAGAGGTGCACAATATGGCTTAGTGCTTTTATCAACACCACAGGGTAGAAGCCACCCCAAGGCTAGCCCAAGGTCTGGTTTACAGCCAGTTCACAAAACTCTCCTGAAGAGTGTCCTTTGGGCCAACTCTGGAGCTCTCATGATGATACTTCCACAAAGGAACATCCCAGTATGTTAGAGCAGAGGGAACAATGCTTTTACATGTCCTGACATGTCCTTTCAATTCCTGACATTTGTGTCTGGTTTTATACATAATTTCTGTGTTTTAAGGAGTGTCACATGACCCATTCTGGATAAGTAGGATAGCCTGAGATACCCTGCAGAAGAGCTGTGATATTGAACACCATAGGCATGTGCAGGCAGTATGACTCCAGCCTGAGGTGAGGTAGCCCACAAGGAACAGATGATGAACATGGAGAGCTGAGTCTCAATTTAGTGAGCCCTGGGCTTCCAGATGGTTGCAGAAATAACCTGAAAATTTAGGTACCATTGACATCTAAGGTCAAATGACTCCTATGTGTTTAATTCCCTAACGTTTCTCATGATATGCATAGTGCTAGCAAAATTTGTAGAAGCCTTCCTTCTGGGGGATATTCTTTTACATGGATATACTAAATGATTTATGTGTAAGTCAGACAGAGAGCTGTTTTAAAAAGTGGGAAAGGAGATAACGTGTCCTCTCAATATAAAATTACTTTGTTTTTAATCAGATTATAAAGTTGTCTCCCTCTATGTCAGACTGAAGAGGAATGCATATGTGTGCATGTATTTATACATACATATATATGTATGTGTGCTTGTAAACATTTATGTGTATATTTGTTAATATAGACAGATATACACATGTATGCTTAAAATATTTAAACCAAAGTGGTCAGATTCTTGTTTACATTAGGATCTACTACACGTTTCTGTCAAACAATTAACAACCACGCACTTTTAAGACTCTCTTGAATGGCAGAAAAATGTACGGAGACCTTACAGTAAATGCAAAAATGAGCTGCAAGTATGTTTGGAATATTGTTTCAGTGGTCACCAAGGCTTCTGAAAGACAGTTCTGGCAGTATGTAATACAGGACTAGTTTTATGCTACAGGGACTTCTTTGAATTCACAAGAGTCACAGCTTTTGCCAGTGTAAATGAGGTCAGCATCAGGGTCTTTTGTTTCAAAAGAACTAAGATGCCAACTTCCATTGCTCACTTGTTTTTCAAAGTGTCTTTGTACATGTTGCCCCTTTGAGTGAGGAGGAACACCCTGCAGACATCTGCAAAAGTACCTCATTATTCTCCTTCAGACCCTCATTAAAACTCCTTTGCTTTGATACCTCGAAAAAAAGCACAAGAAAAACAAACCCCCCAAAATTGGCAAAGTGAGGCTGCTGATGTACTGTTGCTCCTTCATCTCGTGTTAAGCAGTACTGCCCTTTTACCAGCTCTCCTCCACCAGCCCATCTCTCTCTCTCCTCTTACTTTTAGTTTGGATGATAAACTCTGCAGCATTTATATGTGCTGTGCTGGGTGGTTACAGAACATTTAGCAAAGTAGGAGAGTCCTCAAACATAACCAGCTTGTCCTTATAGTTGCAGCATTGCAAATAGATAGAAGTAAAAGCAATTTCATCTATGATTCTCACAATAAAGTGACAGGTAGGGAATATTGCTATCCATACCCATGAGTTGGACATAAATTAAAGATTTCTTTATAGCAATCTGAATAGAAGGATAATTTTAAAGGACACTCATTTAGGACTCAGTTTCAAATTTAGAAACTTATAATAACATTTTTATTTTTTTTAACTCTTGGCTCTGAGATATTTATACTTGCTCTTAAAATGTGCAATTTACCTCTGCAGTTAAAAAATAAGACATAAAAGGATCATGATTTTTAATCAGAGAGTCTGATCCACTCTAGGGCATATTTGTGTGGCTCATTAAATGTCATTAGCAAGGATTAGTTGTGTTAGTTAAGTGAAAGGAATAATATGCACTTTCAGAGGAAGTTACTGGGGAAACACAATAATATGACTATTTCAAGTTACCCTTAGGAACATGATCCAGGACTAAGATGAGTGAATGAGGCTAATAGGCTGATTTCTGACACCATTATTAAGAAATAAATTTTAAAAATTAACTTAACCCTCAAAAGTTGCACCTGAAAAAAAATTTATAGTAAAAAGCAAAAGTGAATCAAATAATTAATGCTGAAAACTGTCTATATTTGGATATTTGGAACCACATCGCTTAAAAGTCTGCCTCTTCATTTCATTTCACTGCTTCATTTGCTTTTGCTTCCATATCTAGGTATGAAGGTGTTTGCTTAACTTGTACATAGTAATAGATATACTTCAGGAGAAAAATTGACTCCTAAAATTGTAAGACTCACAGGAAGAGAAAAGGCTTTTACCAATAAACAGGCCTAATTTCCATCCTATTTATAAACATAAATAAAATATATACACATAAATATATACACATAAAATTGTATATAATATATAAAAATAAATTATAATAAATAAAAATAAATAAAAATAAAAATTATATATATATAGAGTCAGAATATATATTTATATATATTATATAAAATATATATTATATATATTTATATATATATTATATATATAGAGAGAGAGTCAAAAAAAGAGAAAAGAGTGGAGGTGAGGCAATTTACATTTTTCTGACTTATATATATATAAGTCACTATAGGCATATATATATAAGGCCTATATTAGGCCTATATATGCCTTATATATATATATATGTCTATATAAGGCCTATATATATAGGCCTATATATATAAGGCACTATACTAGATATAGATAGATATAGATATAGATGATATAGATATAGATATAGATATAGATAAAAGTCAGAAAAATGTAAATTAATTGCATCACCTCCACTCTTTTCTCTTTTTTTGACTCTCATACTTTTGGGATATGGATAATGATTCTGAATGTGAATTCTTCCCAGTCCTCAGATTTAGACGACATGATTGTATTGTGGACACCAGGCTCCTGCATTGGTCTGATTAGACAGGAACTGGTTGGCTGCTGCATGAGGCAGACTCCTGCAGATCATGCTGAAAGGTGCAGAGATAGAGTTATGGAAGCCATGTCCCCTGTCACTGGGGATGCTACATCCCATTTCTGTGCTTGGCCCTGGTTTGCCATCTGTCAAGAGCAAAAGTGACAGCACCAGGAAAGTGGCTGATAAGCACAAGAATTGTTTTACAGAAGGGTATTGTGTTTGGACTCTTCTCCTCTGACAAGGAAGGGGAAGGCTAGTATTTTTGTCACAACTGTTAGAGTTATCCTCCCTTAGCTCTCTGAGCCAAAAAATATATCACTCTGAACTGATCCACAAGTGTATCACTGTGATCCAGCTGATATTGATCCTATGCCTTTTTTTTGTAATTGCTGAACTGTACCTTTTTTTGAGTAATAATGTATCAATTCCCTTTCCTCCATGATGCCACTTTAAAACACAACACAGAATAGGGCAATGACTCTTACAAGAGCTTCTTTATGTACAACAGACGATGAGAAAGAAGAGATTAAAACCCATGTCTCTGGGCTACCGATGCCAACTTTGAAAACATGTAGACTGAATGGTCTCTAAGAAATTGTCAGTGAGAAAATTTCTTCTCTGCATGAGTGCCTTTCCTTCTTCAGATGCTGATCATCTCCTTTCTGATGGGAGGCAAAGGAAGTTAAAGTTGCTGAAGACGCAGCTTGGCAAGACTGCACTTTGCTCACTGTGCTCTGTCTTCCCAGGCAGATGGCAGACCAGTGCCTAGGTTGTGCCGAGAAATGCAGTTTTGCTGCAGCTCCTCTTAGCCTTTCCCACAAGCTCATAATGTGATTTAAAAAAAAAATCAAAGGCTTCTTACAAAGATATTTGGAAATAATCTCTCATGCACTTTGCTATGAAGAACAACTGCATCATTCCCATCTGGTTCATTTAAAATATGGCATTTAAATTACATTCCATTTTAATCCTTGTTCTTTTGATTGTGTGTCACCATAATCAGGAAGGGAAAAGAAGAGCAAGAAAGGTGTTAAAACACACATCTTCTTTGTGTACCTCTGTTTAATCTCAAAGTTGTTTCTGGCATTTTAAGTTATGAGTTACATCTTGATCAGCATACAGATATGGGATTTGACTAAAGTTTATTGCTATTAATAGGAAGTGACTGCAGTCACTGTTTTTACCGGAGAGCAGCTGCTAGAGAAGCTATCCATTCACAGGGAGCCAGCTAAAAGGAGCACTCCTCTCTCTGTGTTTAATGTGACTAGTATTCCCAGACCTTCTCTTGCCTCCTGGTTATTGCCAGTCTTTCTCAGTTGTAGAATTAGGTAGGACTGGAACCAAAATAAGACTTTTCCACCTACTTGAAGAATATGACTATCAGGGACACAGGATAATTATTTAAGGTGCTCTAAAATATATTATTCAGACAAGTGGGATAAAAGCAAGTTGTGGAACTGAGTTTGACTCAGCATCAGGAATGCTTCTTAACAGCAACTCAAGGGTTATCTTTTGAGGAAATTGCTGCAGCCTTACTCTCCAAAGTAATTTAAAATAAGCTAAGATAAACCACTTGAAAAATATTCTATAGAGAACAATCCTACTTGGCCAGAAATTGTGCTCAATGTTTTTTTTTCTCTCTGTTTAATCATATTATTTCAAAATCTGGGCATGTATACTATTTGAAATATGAAATTTATTAAATAACCTGAAGATAGATATTTAGGTTAATGGCTTAAGTCTCTGAATGCTATCACAGAAGTGTTAAAAAAAGAGGTGGAAGATGTGGATTAGAACGGCATGCACAGACAAATAGACACATTCTTCCTGTACTTGGGGTCTCCTAATTGGAGTGTACCTGAAAGCTGAAAACCTGTCACATTTTTGCTTTTGGTGGTTGCAAACTGCACCACCCATCTGCCATCCATTTATTGCACTAGAAATATTTAAAGAAGCATTTAAAATTTAAAGGAATAACACATGAAAATAATATGTTGTACTGGCAATCTTAGCATAGTATTTACACTGGAATTTATTACTATCAGTGGTTTCTCATTCATTTCCATGATCTACGTTAGAAACTGCTCTCACCAATGCTACAGAACAGAAATTTGTGTTCTATTGTGTGGGAAATATTGGTTGCTATAAAGCTTTTTCAGTTGTTTGCATGAAATCATATAAAACCAGTGCTCTGTAATCTGGGTGTCATTTTTTTTTTTTCAGTTACTACAATTTCATCAGCTTATTTAAATACACCAATAATGTGACACTACTATGGCTGACTCTTAGAACTTTTTAATTCATCAACTGGCTTGATCCTGCAATAGGCATAATAAATAATTTAATAAACATCAGGAGTCTCACTGAACTTTGTAGAGTTCTTCATGTGTAAAACTATCCTTGAATTTTAATATTTACAGGACCAGATGCTCTTTTAGATTGCTGGTTAAGGACCTTTGGAAAAATAGAAGTACATTGCTAAATGAACTCCTGTATGTTCAATGATTCTTTTGTTTACGAAGATATCTATTTTGCAAATTGAACCAGGCTGTAAATGACCATTTCAATACTCTCTCCTGTCCACCACTCAGGTACTACAGTTCATAAATGTTCAGTTGGAAAAAAAAATTGCTCCATTACATTCAACTTGACTTTGCTAAATGTTAGTCTTGAAAAGATGTTTAAAGTTAGTGCAACATTAGCTGAGAGCACTGGAGTCATATTTAATCATTGCAATGAGTACCAGTGTCATCTGAGCTGTTTATTCTGATTATGAACTTTAAGCTCTGATCCAGTCCCAGCACTACAGCTCTGACATTGAAGCAACAGATTCAGCTGCAGTGTAGGTCCAGAGAACCAATTGCCCATGGTATTTTTAATATAAAATATGGATTATCTTCTCATCAGCAAAAGGTGGGAAAAATGGTCCAAAAAATACTTTGAAAGTTAAATTAAGTCCCCACCTTAGGGCAAAGGAGAGGGTAAGACCTTTTAAACACTGTGGGAGAAGGTTAGAAGTGGCTATTTGATCCCTAGACCTTCAGTGACACACACAAGAAGTATTAGTTTACATGCCAAAGCATAATAGAGGGCTTGGTTTTCTGAATGCCTTTCCACTCTCCTCCTGATTCATGAAACCAGCTGATACTCGAACACTAAACCTGAAGATTTATTACTGCTGGTTACTAACTGTAGTCCTGAAGGGCACTGGGTTACACAATTGAGTGGGAACTAATCAAAGCTGGCAGGTTTTTCTTACCTTGCACTTAGGTGCATCAAGTGGATTGGCATTATACTTTGTTTTGATGCATAGTTGTTGTCCCTACAATAACATTTATAGGTACTGGGTGATAAATATAAGATTTTCTAGGCTGAAAAACTTTATGTTATGTTAGAGGGCTGGGGAGTTTGTCAGTCTTTGCAGCTACCCTAGTGAATCTGAACCAGTGTCTCCTAGGTTTTTGCCATGTCTTCTTGATAGAAATATTGATACCTATAAAACAGCTGCCTTCTTGCTTTGTGGTAGCAAACATGTGAAAAATGTCATGATGACACGTGGGATTTTCATCATATTGAGATACTTACTGAATTTACAATTGCTTTCCAAGATTTAGATTATAGTTGTCCTCTCTTAAGAACAACTGTCTAAGTTTTTTTTTGTTTTTGTTTGTTTTTTTTTTTTTTTTTGTTTTTTTTTTTTTTTTTTTTTTTTTTTTTTGTTTTTGTTTTTTTTTTGGGTTTTTTTTGGTTTTTTTTGTGGTCACCCTTTCTGTTCTCCTGGCCAGGAGTGGTATCTGTGTCTTAGTGTCACCTGACTGCCATCTATCTCTCTACAGTCTATCTAAGGCACTTCCCACCTTCTTGTATACGTGCCTCAGCACACTGCAGGCAGCCTCTTGGAAAATATTCTCTTCTGACAGGCCAGGAAGAGACTGCTCCTTCCCTATTTTTCCCATGTGAGATTCAGAAAAAGACCAGAGGCAACATAGGTTAATATTTTTCTCCTCTCAGATTTATCCAAAACAGAGAAACTTGAAAGTTTTTTTCCTCCAATATTTTAAAGCAGTGGTAAAAAGAAGCAAGAGAAGAGCACTACCCACAACTCCTTTCTACAAAACCACTTTGATATTTGATCATACCTCTTCTAGACAAAATGGTGACCTATGGAGCATATCCTCTCACATTAGGCCAAGTCTAGCCCTTGACTGCTCACTCACCTTTTCCTGTTTTTTAACAGCTTGGCCCTGGAGATAGATATCCAAATAGAAAAGTCCTGCATTACTAATTCACAGTGGATCTCTCAGTAGACTTTCTAACACTGCCCTGAAGAATCTTTTTGAAAGAGGTTCTCTGTTTATGAAATACATAGCCCATTCTGTCAAAGGACTCAATGAACTTTCTGACCAATCCACATATAAAACAGCTGTGTAACACTCCTGAAAAGGTACTGCTTCAACATTGCTACAGGGATATCACAATGAAGTACAACAGTCATGACAGAGCTATGAAAGGATCTGAATAAAGTGGCAGAGTTCCTGTTTATACTTGCTATAGCTTAATTTGAGGTATAACTGACTTCTTATGTGATAGGCTCTTCTGCAATCTTCATACCTACAGTCATGAGATTTGGGGATAGACAGTGCTATATTAAAGGCTTGAGCCTGGCACCAAACTGGTGTTGGACTCCTGGTTCAGACAGGATGGCACTAAAATCTTCAAATGGACAGATATACATCTATATTAAAAAAAAAATGTGTTACTGTTTTGCTATTAAAACTCAAGGTCTTTTTTAATGAGCTAGAAAATAAAGACTAATTTCTTGGGACTTTGTTTGCTTTGAGGCAATGATTATTCTCATCCCAAGTCAGGCCAATGCATTTTGTTCTGTGCCACCCATGTCCCTGCTTCAATCATAAACTAAGACCGAAAAATGAAAATATTAGTAATTGGAAAATATAATCCCCTGGATAACACCAATCCAATAATCTTAATAAAAATAGATTTATTACAAACATTGTCTGAATTCTACTGGGGATTATCTTTGCAGAAAAAATGCTTAAATTCCCTTGCAGCTGCTCTCTTGATCAATTGTCCCCCTTGATACTATTAATCATAATACCATATATTGCTTATTCTGAGCATCTTTTTCAACTTCACTTTCCAAACTTCTGTTCTAATATCTCCTTGTGTAGAAGTTACTGACAGTCCTTTATTGTCCTTTTTCAGGCTCACCTTTTCTCCTCTTCTGGTAACAGCCCCTTTTCTTAGGTGAGAAGACAAAACTAAGGGGTATTTCCTCAAGGTGGAGAAATATGACAGGTTAATATTGTCTTCCTCAAAATTCAAACATTTCAGTAGAGGTTCTTTGTGGCTCTGTTTTCATTCAAAATGCTTGTGAAGTTTGCTTGCCTGACTCTCCTGGAAGTGAAGCCTTCCATTCCCAGGGTAGTTTCCAAACAGCAGCCACAGTGCCAACCTCCTTTGCCATGCCAGCCAGCAAATGCCCTCACCTCCTGCTCTAACAACGAGTGCACCACGCCATCTCCTGCCTCTGTCCTCTGCTTCCTGACTAGCAACAAGGAAGCTAATTAGTGTCAGTCCCATTTGTTGGGTGACACTTATTTACTAAGAACTAGGTTAAGCCTTCTTTAACACTGCTGGTAGTTGAAGGTCATATAAGAAAATCAATCTTGCCTAGATACACAATCGGGGCTCCTATTTTACATAAAGCTTAATTTTAATAGGATTGGTTGTAATGGCAATGTTTTAAAATATTATTCAGTTATTTCTGCTTAGTGTTCACACATCTCTTCATTTATAGATGTTGATTTTACCTGCAGTTTTTGCTTCTGAATATTTTCCTTTGTGGTCTCAATCAGTTTTGAATCTAACATAATTTAAATTTATTATTTTCTGCATTGTTTACATTAAATTCATTTTCTGTTGTGCTTCTATTTTTTAAGTACCTCCTGAAAGAAAATAATCACATAAGCAGAAGGCCATGATACTGCCACACATGACATATAATAACAGTGTTATGGTTCAGGCATGTATAGCATGGCATCTCCACAAGGAGGGATTATTTGAAGCCAAAATGCTTTTAGGTGGGAATTGGCCATATTTTAGGTAAAGCCACCAGAGAAGTCAGAATTCAGGACTGTGCATTAGGAGCCCAGAAGCAAGGAATGGCTGGCTGAGCTTCAGTTGCCCTCTGTTTTGTTGTCAGCATGGACTGCAATTCTCCACGTCATGCTCACACTGCTCTATGCAGGCTTGGTCTGTCTCTAATTAGTGTGGCTGTTGGCTTCTGCTACACTTAAGGTCTAGTTCCAGGACTCTGCGTTGAGTTTTGGAAACAGGCAGTTATTTCAGCCTGAGGATGCAGCCACTGCCCAGGCCCACAGCTCTGCCACCTTCCCAGCTCTCCCTCCCAACACCTCCCTGAACTTCAGTGCAGCTCCATCAAATTCCAACACAGCTCTTAAGCCCCTACCTCATATTAAGATCATCCTTCTTTAACAGTTTGTAAAAGCCTGAAAACGACCTAGAGCATTTCTCTGAAAAGTGTTTTAGATGAGTACTTAGTTTCCTTGCTACTTGCTTTCAGAGCCACTTTAGAGCTTTTTCCAGCTCCCCCTGACTAATGGGTTTGGTAGTTTAGAGCTCACACAGGCTGCTCACACTGACTTCCCTTTGCTGGTTGCTACCTTTGCACTGCTGCCCACTTTATCCTCTCCTCTAAACCCTGGGAAGGCTCTTCCCTGTTCTGATTTTATATGCCCAGTACCTCTGCCTTCTTGGACGGCTGCAATTCTGTGTCCAGTTGTTTAGTGCTCTCCCTAAGGTCAAATATTAGGATATTATTTCATTTTCTTTTATCCCTTTGTCTTGTCTTAAAAAAAAAAAAAAATTTAAAAAAAAAAAAAAAAATCCAGAGGACTGCTTAATATTCTCAGGCAGTAATGTCAATTTTCTTGCATTTTCTTGCATATACCACAGGTTATTGCAACACATCTTCTTTCTTCTTGTACGGTGCACATATTTTTTTTTTTTATGCATCCTAATCTTCATACACTCCAAGTCTGGTCTGAATTATTGAAATTCTCTAGCAATCATAGCAATAACCTTTCTCTATATTTAGATGATTTCTAAGAAAAAAATATATTCCCTTAATTTCTGGCAAATTCTTATCAATACCTTTATATACAAGTTACTATAAAGATTAGCTATTCTTATCTAATTGTTTCTTGGAGTTTAAGACTGTCTCAGCAGGAGTTGCTGAGGGATGAAACTTCTAATGATGATTTAAAGCAGTGAAGTGTGTAGGCTGAAACTGAAATAATTATTGCTGTAACCCTCTAAGCACTCCACGTTCCTCAAGAGAAAATACTTTGTTCAGAACAGACCCTGAACAACAAAATGCGAAGAAAGTAAAATAAAAAAAACCTCCAACCCTTGAAGCAGGATGATAATTTAGAAATAGAATCAGTATAATGTGTAGATGTTCTCAACAACTGCTCACAAATGCATCAGACATGACAATTAAAAGGAAATAATAATTATGGCCCCATTCTAAAGTATGGAATATTCTATTCCATTCAATAAGTCATGAACACTTTAAAACCATCAGTGTAATCTACAAACCTATATTTACAACATTAAACTGGATGTTCTGCCTTTTCAATAACTGTCATCTCATCTCTATTATTTTCACCTCAGACTCTAATTGTTTCTTTTATAGGAGCTAACCTACCAGTGTCCTTGGCAGTACAGTTTATGGCTCATGCATTTACAGTAATTGTTTGGGCAATTTGCCACACAGTATAACAATCTTCACATCACAATCAGTTTTTATAATAAACAGCATTAGTTGTGAAAAATACAAGTGATGCATGATTCTTATGGTAGATAAAGGGCACTGAAGATGCCCTTTAGAAAAAGAAAGGAAAACGCTCAAGCCTTGAACTACTTGAGAAAAATACTGGTGTCACAATAGAGCTAATTAATTTGATGGTACAAACAAGAGGGGGAAAGGGCCTTGCATTCATTAGTGTCAATTCCAAATGAGAGCATACCGTTCATAAAAATAATATTCTGCCTTCATTTAGATAAGATATGCAGGTAAACAGATAAGAAGCATCAGGTCTGGCAGTAACAATGATTTTGCTCCTGAGCTTTATAATGGTTCTTTCTTTTCTGTAGACACAGGGAGCTCAAAGCTGTGACAGATACAACTTAGAGGTAAAACTCTGGAGAAGGCCAGACCCTACTGCCCACCAGCTGGTTGGCTCCAGTGAAGCCAGCACTGCCAGGCAGCACTGGGCACTGGAGCCTCTGTGCATAGCTCTGGTCTGCTCCTAGGAAGATGAACATGCACTTTTTGGATTCTCTCCATAGCACACAGGTGGTGGCACATAAACGTGTCTCACTGCACGCGTCTCTGCTGCAGACGTTTTATGGGCTCTCCGTTTTCAAGAGTCAGAAATAGGAGCTCAAGCACTGATCAGTGGTGAGGCCACTGGACACACCCCCAGAAGGCAGTCTTCCATGTTAGAAATTATCCAAAGGACAAATAATATATTTGCCCTCTTAAGCCAGCACACAGACAGGTAATTCTCAGCCTCTTTGTCATCTCCATCCCACATTAGAGATCCTGGGTAGTGCTGTGGCACAGCCAGGCAAGGCCCCAGGAGGCACAAAGGTGGCTTCAAGCCAGGGCCGTAGCGCCTCTTCCTGAGCTCAGCTGTGAATTCCCTGGCAGCACCAGGGCCTGAGACTAAGAACTGCATGTGATAATAAATTGTGGAGTGGTTGAATTCTCAAACTATAACTTCAAATTCTGAGAAAACAGATATCAATTTAGATGGCTAGGGAGATTTGTCCCTGTAGTGAGTTTTGAATTGAGCTATATGGAGGCAAGGAATGAGTTTGTCTTTACTCATTAAATATTTAGTTCATATATTCAGTCAGTGAGTTAGAATAAAATTAACTATGGAGACACCATCACAAAAGAAGTCAAAGTCTACACTTTGAAGGTCCACATCAGGATCTGTGGTGGCTCCCAAACCAGAACGAAGCTTATATTTTCCGTTTTTTTTTGTAATAGTACCAAGTTTTTTTCCCTTCTTGCATTTTACTCTCAGTGTGAATTGGTTTTGGAAATATTTTCTCCCTTGTCCAACTGGTATTTTAGGACCAATACAAATAGAGCAATATTTTAAATCAGGCCAACTGTTATGAGGGTTATGTTAGTAAAAACATACCTTGAATTCTTATTCTTCTGAGCCTTACAAACAATTGAATAGAGCTTTAAAGCTCTGCTTAGAACTTTACACATACAAAATCTTTCTTAATCCTTTCCAAAATTCCTTTTTCCTGAGAAATTAATTCTTTTCGCATATTTGTGGATTTTGAATGATATTGCATACAATACTACTGAATTTTTTTAATTACATGTGGAAAACCCTTTCTCTAGTTTCTCACCCAGGTTTTCAAGACATTTTGCAGGCTTTCTGCTTTTGATGTGTACATAAACATTTAAAAATACTTTTTGTTGTTGCTTGTTTAAATGCAGATACTTCCTTCTCTACTTCTTTCTGAAATTACTGCTGCTAATGATACAAAAATAACCAAACTAAGCTGCCTGCCCTTCCCTCCCCATATTCCCTTTCCCAGGTCCGTGGGGTTACAGTTCTGTGCAGGATTGCCTGTTTGGCTCCAGTGACAGCTCAAACATGAGTACTTAACTGCCCTAATTTACTTTTTGCTCTTCTGCTTCTCAGTAAAGCACTGCTGACACATGTAACTACTTCATTTCAGGGATCTCACACATTGTTTACATCACAGTGGCATTATTCTTCAGTGAGGCTGGCTATTTTTGGCACTAGATCCAAAAGCACTAGTTGTATTGAAGGTTGCTGCTGTATGAGGCTACTCTTAGGCTTAGAAATCTGTCCTGAAATTAAAATATAGCTATGGTTTGGTTAGCAACTTCAGTCTTGCCAACTCTTTTCATGAGGACGTTTTAACTTCACCTCAACTTCAATACATTCAATTCTACCTTCAGGGTAGAATTTTGATTTGGTTTGATTTTGAATCTACAGTGAAATCAGAAGCATGAAAGAATCCACAAAACCTAAGACTATTTTAAAATAAAATAAGTTTAAAAACTTTTTTCCCTTTTACATATTTTAACTAAATATTTGAGAAATACATTCTTTGAATACTTTAGCAACCTCATACCTCTCTGAATTTCAGACTAAATAATATTGTCCCACGTTTTCTTTTAAATATGGGATAGTATAAAATTGATCAGATTGCATTAATTTCAGAGTTTTTCAGGTACATTTTCATCACTCCATACTCCATAATCCAACAATTTTAGCCATTTTTTCACATTTTTAAAAATAAATATCGTATTATTTAGATAGTAAGATCTAGCATAAGTAGATATAGCTCGTAAGAAAGTGAATGGTACCGTGAGTTATACAAACACACAGACACAACTTTAGCCAAATATTGGTGCATGAATTAAAATCATGACAAGCTATGATAAACCCCACCCATTATGAAGTAGTGTGTTACTCCTGGCCATAGTTTCAAATCTATTTCAGGCCAGACAAAAACACCTCCTGCTCCATAGTTAAAAATCCTGGAAGCACAAATCTCAGGGCATATAGCTGCACAGGAGCATTTGAAATAGGGCTGGATTGTGACTATGGGATCAAGAAGTCTTATTCCCTTGGGAAACGTGTTGCGTAATCTCTTTCACAAAAATATATTCATGTTTCCATACTGAGACCTTCTCAGTTTCTTATGTCTGATACTTATACTGATAAACTACAGGATATACTTTTCTAATGCTTACAGATATTCTTTTAAGTTTTCACAACAAATGTTTCTCTGAACTCTTTATATTAATGCACTAACAGTCTTGCTGCTTTTTTTGTCTTTTGGGTATTTACCCTTTTGCTGTATCAATAGAGGGCATTTATTCCTCCTCTCAGACTTTATTTTGTTATGCTGAAAATAGAACTACTCAGTCTGTCTCCTTCATTAAAATAGATTTTTCATCCTGCCAGTCTTCCTGTAGTCCTCTTCTGAACTTGTTTTAGTTTGAATCAATCTTTCTTGGACATTTTAGTCAAATTTTTTAGAGTAGTTCTTATTGGTGCCTCGTGCCACAATATGAACATTTCTTGGAAATCTTTCCTAACCAGGACTATCTTCCCTGAGACATTGATGCTGAACTTGGTTTGCCTTTATATCATAGTGTCTTTGTCATCTGGCACTAGCGGCTTGGAAATGGTTTCTGGCAAAAAAACCCTCTGATTTTTCTCGTTCACCTGTTCCTTCCAAGATCTAAACCCTATTTTTGTGGCAGAAAATCTTTCTAGTCCCTAAATGTATAACCTGACACTTTATAATTTTGAATTTCATCCCTTATCTATTATTCTGATCCTCCAGGCCACCGATTTCTTTCAATCCTCCTCTGTGTTGGTGATGTCTCCCAACTTCCTCTCTGCCACGGATTTAATTTAACTGTGACTTCTTGTGCTTTGGTCTGTAATAACATGACTGAGTAAGTCTGATTACATGACTTGTCCTCTCCGATTCCCCAGCGACGCCTGCTAGCTCCACAGCCCAGCTCCAGGGACCCTGCTTGGCACCGAGCCCCTCTCCCACCGCCCAGCTCTTATGCTCATCTCCCTCTTCTCCTGTTTAATTAATAAATTTCCCATGTGGCTGCACAACAAATGCTTTAATGAAGTCCAGATAACTGATTTTTAGACAAGGGAAATATAGTGATCTTATCAAAGACAGATATTATCAGGTGTCTGCCATTTTTATGCCATTTTCCATTTATCTATATTTCTGTTCTCATTTTTGTTTTAAGTCTATTGTGAAAACTTTTCAAAGACACCTGGGCCTGTAGTCGCCTTGACACTATTTCCTAAATATAGCTTCTATTCTTCAACTCTTCTGATATTGTTACAGTATAGGACCACTTTGAATAGATCTGAATAGCAAAGATTTTAAACGAACATGTGTTTTCCTCTGTTGAGTCTCTCATAGTTGGGTTGGAGATTATCTGTTTCTCTTAATTGGAACATATTTAAACAAGGTCTGCTCCCAGACTGCATGAAATAATATAATTTTCTAAATTGCTGCTCCTATCAGTTATGCGCTGCAAGATTTCTCTTCTTAAAAGAATCTGCCCCACCACTAGCACTATGGTAGAAGAATTTATGAGAAGTCTTTAGTTTGTGGGGTCATATATAGATTACCTGAAATTTTGATGAAACCTCACTTCTAAAAAATTTTTATTTAACTTAAAAGGGATAGTTCAAAAGTCTTGATATGTCTGAGTTTATTCCAACCCGTCATGAAGTCAAAGAAATATTGTTTGACCGCTATTTTCTTTTCTTGTCACTTAGACATTTTCTGTCTACTCTTCACATCTTTAGTGTTCAAGTTTAACATTTCCTCTCTGGGATGCCAATTCCACATTCGGGACTTCTGAACTCCTTCACATAATGTAAATCACGTTTTCAGTCCTCTCAGTCCTACTAACTAGTCCCTGAACTTCATATTTGTTCTTTCTAATGCAAAATTACAATGATAACCTGTTTTCAGTCCTGACTTATTTTTATAACTCAATACAAGTGAATGATAATTTCATCAAGAATGAATCATATGAGCATAGGTTTTGGAGTTTTAAGCTGGTAGAAATTCAGAAGTTCCTGGTGAACTTTATGAAGATGTGCCCCATTCAGCTGAATGAGAAAAAGCAACAGAGCTTCTGCAGGTTTATGACTACTTATGCTGGAATGGAATTGCATAATCTGAGATAATGGATTTTTTTTCTAGGTTGCATTGTTGTAAGAATATCTGGATCACTCAAAAATAAAAGCAAACACTTTTTAACAGAATACAAATATTGTGTCTCTCATCATGTAGGCAAATTTAGACCATACTTCACAACAAGGTGAAATAATTAATTCCTGAAACAAAAACTTAATTAATATTCTAATTTTAAAATCTGCTCATGGAATTCTGATACTATGCTAGGACCTTTTCAGAGAAATATGGAGAAAAAAACTTACGAACTAGACAAACACCTTCTAATTGCCCCTGTTTGATGAAGGGGCTAATTTTTATTGGCTTTTTGTAAGAATTTCAGTCCTTAGGATATACAAATAGGTTTGAGATTGTCCTGTAGTTATATGCACCCATAGCCTCAAAGTATCATTTCTTAAATTGAAGTAGTGATTTAAATCACTTTTGTTTTATGCTCCTTGTGGTCCTCAAACACTGCAGTATCAATATTCTCAATTTAAGCCAATTTTATATTTCCCCTGAGAATAATTATATGAGGTCAGATATTTCTGATCTAAAATTAAATTAAGTAAAATAACTGTTACATTGACATTCCCTGTATTCAGCCATTTGCAGGGCAGGTGTGCACAAATAATGGGCTTTAAACTAGAAATCTTTATAAAATTAAGTGCAATAGGAAAGAAATTATGCTACAAGCCCTGCAGTGTAGCTGTGAGGCTGTGTTATCATTGCCATACTTTACCTGTGTTGCAGTGGTGAAAAGAAACTTGTTGACCAGGGCTCCAGATGCTACTAGAACAAAAGTTAAGGAAAATTTCTGATCTAATCACAGCAAAAGTAAAACTGAGGGGCTCAGATCACACATACATTGAGTATTACAGTCCCAGCCACTAAAACTCCATAACTACATTCCGGTTTGAATTTAGAATTACAAGGTGAGAGTCATGCGACATTAGATAATGGCCCAAGATGTAGGTTCCCTTTATGGTCAATCCCTTTCAGAGGGAAAGAAGCACCTTTGTAGGATATGTCACTCCATCTTACTCATGATTCCCATGTTAGAGGGAATGAATCTCCTTTTGGAAGTGACAATCTCTCACCTCTGATAATAGGGATAATATACAGGACTGCCTGAACACAAATGCTTAGAACAATAAGGGTAGATAAGGTAACACTATACTGGCACTTACCCATAATTATCCATTTTGAAGCATCTTTATAACAGTACATTTAAAGGTTTATAAAATAGGTACTCATCCTTAACATCCTTATTCAAACACGGTGCCTATATTTTTACCCTAAATTTTTTTTAATCAAAACAAAAAATATTCACTGCATAGGTAACAGAGGAAACAGGGCAGAATTCAGTTTCTCCTTTCTCCAAGGTATGAAAATTAAGCTAAAGAGTAAGGATCCTACTTGTACATCCAACTCCATTAGGAGTACGCTGATCTGCTCTCTGGTTTTTCCCCAGATGTTCTGTATTCTGGTAAATTGGGTATTTTTTGCATGAATGATATGCAGTGGGGGTTTTTATCACATGAGGGTGTGATAGAAGCTGAAAGTGGCTCTGCTACTTAAATGTCACAGTAGTCTGTGAACTCTAGTTAGCAGTAGAATATTAAACTAGATATAGACATTAACAGCTCCCCTTCTTCTGGGAATGCTTCTTGAATGAAAAAATTGTCAAACTCTTGTTTCTTTAAGAAGTAGACAAAAGTCCCTTCTAGCAGCAAATGGTGCCATCCCTGCTTTCCAACAGTTGTGGCATTCATATGGCTGAACATTGTAGGTAGTCAGCTACATTCAAAGAAATGCAGACAACTAGGATTCTCTTTTTTTCCACTAGAAAGCAGTGGAAGGTTTCCTGCTGGGCCCATGTTGTTTTGGGATCATTGTTTCGGGGTGACAATTCAGTTCATGTGTTATACATGTCTTGGCTCCTGATCTGGGGCTTTTGCAGACACCCTAATAGCACCTAAGTGTTTTGATGCATCTGTATCATGGTTAAACCCCAGCCTACAGAGTGTGCAGATTTATGGAAGCAGAAGAGTGAAAAAGATGCAAAAGGGCAGAAGAAAATTGTGAACTACATCACTAAGCCAAGCCTTTGAACAGTAAAAAAAGCCCAAACCACCCTCTCCAAACCCCTATGTATAAATAATAAGCACCAATGGTTTAGCTTAAGAACTCCACAGATCAACTCAAAAAGGTGGATCTGCCACATTTATCAGAAAGAAATGCAGATTATAGCAACTGCAGGCAGGGGAAAGTACAACTCAGTGAGAGTGGAAGAGTGAAAACCACATTAAGGTTATGCACATACCAGAATTCAAGAGTGACATGACATTCACAGAGATTGCAAGAATATTTAGAATTATTGCAATTAATGGTGAAAAAGAATTGCCGAGAGAGCATTAAATCTTGTGCTTCAAGGACAGCTTCTAACAAAAAATGGCCAAGAGGAAATTTAAGAGGGCAGTGCAAATTACTCCAAGTATTTTCCAACAATTCTACATCTTCCCCTGAAGTATCTGATAGTGGCCAGTGTCAGAGATCAGATGCAAGACTAGCAAGAGCTTCTGTCTATTTAGGCTGGCAAACCCTATAAAGACAAGTTTTTAAAAAGTTGGTGACAGTAATGTCTACATTCTTTTAATAGAGTATAAATTTAGCATCCTCCTTCTGTATTAAGCATTTAGGTGGCAGAGTTAATGTTATATCAATTCAAATGAAAGACACTAGGAGAAAATAGAAGGGGAAAAGATTAATATTTGAAAATTAGAAAGTAATTTTCAGTAACAGAGGTGGACGGCTGGTTGAAAATCATATAAATTAAGACCTACAGAAAAGAAATTCTCCTCATAGAAGTGTCTTTAGGAGTCATACAAGAGTTTACATTTTACATAAGTGACATTCTCTTAACATTTTTTCCTTTTCCACTAAAGGTTAGACCCCTATAAGCACACAATTCAAACTGCTAGCAGTTCGATTGATATCAATTGATATTGATGAGGTCTGCAGGCACTCAGCATCTCTCTGTAGGTGTTTTTTGTGTTGAACCTGGCCTTTTTTTTTTTCACAGCCAGCAAAGCAACAGAAAAAACTGCACTGGCTGAGGGAAGCAGAATTTGTTCCTGCTGGCCAGGCATAGTTTAGCAACAGGATTTATACACATGCAGGGAGAACCTTTTGATTTATTTCAGGTAACAGAGACACCTTTTTCTGCCATCTCTGTAAATATATAATTATTTGAAAAACACAAGCAAGAGAGAGCCCTGGCCTCTTGAACACATATATCCTTCCAGACCCTTACCTGACCCCAAAATTATGCTCTCCTGTCACTGACCCATCTAATCACCTTTGTGCTGCTTTCTCAGAAAAGGCCTAGGAAAACCCATCAGATTTGCAATGTTATCTGAAGGTCAGCACATTCTCATTTTCTCAGCCAATTCTTTCTTATGACCAAGCCTTAATATCAGGTCACTCAAAAAGCACTACATTTTATGTAGCTGTTATTTTCAGAATTTCAAATAGCATTAAAAATGTTGTATAATTAACTTGTAGTCTTTGTATTTGAGTCTAAGGGGAATTAGAACAATAATTTTTGCAGAATAACACAAGAAGTTTCTTTTTGTTTAACAGAAAAGAAGAAATATTGGCAACGTCTGATGATGGCACATGGAATAACTCAAGGACTTCAGGTACAGCACCCGGTTTAATTAGTTCTTCCTTACTGCACATGTTAATTAAAAATAGTGTAACAACCAACATAATGGAAATTATTCAACTGTTTTTTTAACTCTTCAGACACAAACGTCCCAGAAATTGTTTATTCACAAGCAGAAGACAAAGACACGAAACTAGCTAAAGAAAATATAAAAGACAAAAATGCAGAATACAACCAGGGTGATCACAAAGATGATGAAAAAGAATTAGAGTTGCTGGTAAGTGTTATACAATTATATCTACAGTATTAAATGATTTGAATCCATTTACACTTCAAAGCTGGTGAAATGCCCCCTTTTAACAGAGCTGACTGATGTACTAATTTACAAATGTAAAGCCTTGGTCTGTACTTACACTGAATCTCTAACTGATTCAACAATAGAAGGTGCTTTGATTTTGGTATAGTGCATCAACTTTTTCTGGTCTTAAATTAATGACATCTCCATTTTACTTCTTTACCAGAGGCTCTAAAAGACATTCTAAGGAATTAGAAGAGTAACATTTAAAAAATCTCCCTTCCTAGTCTCTAGGATGGAAATATTTTTAAATATATGCTTTCTATTTGTAAAAAAAATTATATTTGTATTGCTGTTTACTTATGAGATTTTTGAAATTATAACTACATGAGCATAGTAAGTATATATATATTTATATTAGCAGATTCTTTTGTATCAGTATTTCACATATTTTTTACAATGAATTTCACACTCGGTGAACATTCAATCTATTTGGATTTGTGTGCATGCATGTGTGTGTGTGGTTTGCCTTGCATTTTTCAGTATGAAAGAAAAAATGGCAATAAATGAGACACATACAGCAGTCTATTATTCCCAGTGTCTGTTCTCAGCTCATATCATTTGGGTGCACAGATTCATAATCATAGATTATAATAGCTATCACCTGTGAAAATGTGAATGCTGAATCAGATAAGAGAGGAAGATGGGAACCATTCTTTTTTTTCTTGTTGATAGAGAGAAAAAATTCCTCTCATTTGAATATAAATTTTTCTTGTCTTTTACTTTAAAAAGTTTACATTTGTTGCCTATTGTGGGATCTTTCACTGCCCGAAAGTCGACGTTTTGTTTCTTTTTTCTTTATGGTGAAATGTGCAAAGGAAGACCTCTAAAATCCCTTGTTGTTCTCAGTCCACCCTTTTACAAAAAAGAGGATCAAATATAACCATTTGTTTATCAATTGCCAGACTTGTCCGTACAATAAATGAAGGGGGAGCTGTAATTTAGATGTTAATTTGCACTGTGCGCTCTTTAATGAATTAAACAATGAAGGCTTATAATACATGGAAATACAACCAAATCTTTGAAACACACAGGCATTGGCTCACAAGACAGCTGTGCAGTTGACAAGTAACATGAGCCTTATGTGAGAAGAAGGGGAAATCGTAAGATTTGCATATAATTATTGAGATCATGCAAATGTCAGTTATGAGGAGGAGAAAAAAACACAGGCATCTCACTGTTAAATCCTGACAGTTGGCATCACCGAAGAACTCAAATACACTTGAGCACTAGTTGGCAGAGGGTCATTAAAACAGAATTTGCAGAGACATTAGCTCCCTCACTTTTCTTTGAGTGACGTTTTACTATTAATAGTTTGCAGAGGCTTTGCAGAAAACATATTAATAAGAGAAACTGTAATGGGGGTATCTACAGCAAGTGCAAATGTATAAAGGGGTGCCCAAGAAGCTAGCCTCTAATTGATCAGCTAGTGCTATCAGTGTGACTGCTAAAGTGAGAAGAGAGTGCAGTGACAAGCAGGCATAGCTGAATAATACAATATGATATTTGGGAGCTGGGAGGGAGAATGATTAGTTTCTGGCCTTTTACTTTGCTAATCTCATTTCCAACTCATGTCTTACCAGATTGTCTAAAAACAGTCTGGTTTGAAGCCTGTAAAATGGTCCCTGAGAGAAATGAAGCACAGATAATCCTTACAGTATTTGTCAGTGTGAAATGTGTCTTTGTTTTACTGGACAACACTGTACATTACCGGGCACTGATGTACTGTATCAATGCCCTTTTTTAAGCTCCAATCCTCCCCCCTCACCCCACGGCTTCCTCTCTCCAAATCTAGAATCAAATGCATAGTGAACAAATTAGCCTGCCTTTAAGGAAATATTCTCTTCAGATTTAATTTGTATAAAATCCACTAGCAGCTTACTGAACTCATGAATAAAGAGAGAGGGTTCTGAGCACTATTTTATTTCCTGCTCCTTTCAGCACCACCATAAAACTCATTACCTATGTTAAAAAATACATGCAATGCAAATTTTGCAAATGGTTTGGAACATGTTTCCATAAAAGCTTTGTTACTGAAAACAAAACTTTCCATAATGAAATCCTGCCTCCTTCATTTGGCATATTTTTGCAAAGCACTTTTTCATCATTCTTTTTCTATTCTATTGTTTCAGTTAAATCAGCACTTCACAGGAGCTAGAGGTACCTCTTCCAGAGATGAAAGGAATTTATATACAACAGAACCAATTAATTTTCCAAGTGAAACTGAAAGATTGGTGGAAAAGCTAACCTGTATAGAAAGAAGCAGTGACTTGCACCCTGTGCCTATCGGTTCCTCATCTGAAAACACTTCACATGTGATAGGAGAAGAATTAAAAGATAAAGCTAAGTATTGTGTAAGAGATTATAATAATCAGCTACCAGGGAAGGAAGTCACTGCTGGCTCAGTAAACAGCTATGAGCAGTCTTTGGAACATACTGGTACCAGTGAAAGCCTTTTATCGGCAAAACATTTTCCTCTGACAAAGCAGAATGAGGCTATCAATATTATGGCTACTGGCTCAAGCTGGCAAGGAGAGAGGCACACAGATATTTCAGAAGGTGAAATAGACAGTTCCTCGGGAAGTAAGATGATGGAGAGGCTATTCTTCAGTGAGGATGCTGTTGGTACCTCAAAAGAGGCCTGTGAAACAAGACCAGAAGCCATTTTACCAGAGCATGATGAATCCATGCAATTAAATGCATGCATAGCAAGGACACTGGATGGCAATGCTAATCCAGCTCTGGAGCACCAGGTACCACAGATGTCTCCCCAAACTTTGGATTCATTGTCATCAGATGCTGACAAAAATGAAGGAAAAATCAAGATGATTGAAAGCAAAGTTCAGGTACACTTAAGAGGAGATTTGTATGCCAGCACTTTTGCACATGCTGGTGTCTCAACAGAGTCTACGCAAAAAAATGGAGTTGGTGAAATGTCACAAAGGAACACTGATTTAGAGAAGCAGAAGGAAGTCATTGAAGTAGCAGACTTGGCATCAATTGGTGAGGAGGAAGCTTCCAAGCCTTTCAAGGCACACAGGAAACACAATGCCAAAGCCCTGAACCCAACGCCTCTGCCAGCTGAGAACAAGCAGGCACTCAGGGCCACCAGGGTGGATGAAAGGCAACCTGAGGACACCCAGGAACACAGAGGATTCAGGAGGTTAAAAGACAGAGAGACAGACGACACGAATAAAGGGAGACCAATCGAAAGGGAAAGTGAAGCAAACTTTGCAGAGCAGAGGTGGCAAGAAACGGGGAGTGAGGTTCGGTGGAGAGTGAGGGGGAGCATGGAACCTCAGACCGTGACTTCCACAAAGGAGTTGTTTACCTGCCAGAAGGCAGAGAGGTGTGAAAAGTCTTCTGTCTCTGAGCAGGGTATTACAGAGAAAGCAGAGGCAGGTACAGCTTATATAATTAAAACCATATCAGAAAGTGCTCCAGAAAAAATGCCTGGCAGTGAAAAAGCAGTAATTGCTAAGCTACCTCGAGAGACTGCACTAAGTGACAGGCCCACAGAGGAAAAGGAAACAGCGTTTGATACACATGAAGGGAGAAATGATGGTTCACATTATGCTCTTTGTCAACTCAACACAGTGGGTGTATTATATGACACTAAATTTGAAAAGGAATCAGTTTTAGGTATTTATAATGCATGCGTACATGAAACACTGCAAGGAGAAACGAAGTCTGTCTGCAATAGCAGGGAAAAATGTGCCAAAGCACAAGCAGACAATATTCTACCTGTAGGAGAAGCAGTAAAGGCTTCTGCTACAGGAAAGAAAGATTTGCAGGAGGGTTTATGTTCAGAAATACCTAAGGGTCCCCTGAGCACTCAGAAGCATCTATACCATGAGAAAGCAGAAGATCTCTACAGGGAAGAAAGCCATAGTGATACACTTTCCTGTTTATGTTCTAAAGCTGAAACAAAAATGCCACCTTCTGGTACAAATACTGTGCCTAGTTATCATTATAAAAGCTCTTCAGTGCCATCTTCAGAAGGGCCCACTGTGGAAGAAGGCATGGAGCACCTGTGTAGACACTTTGAATCCAAAGTCATTGACAAGGTTGCTGCTGAGTCAAGGTACAATTTAAATCTAACAAATGAAATAACATGTCTTAACAAATGCTTCTCTCCTGAAGTTGAAAAAGGCGAAGTACCTTCCGCTTCAGACTCAGCAATTTCTGGAGAAGGAAGAGGAAGGAATACAGGTCAATTTTTCCATCAAGCAGAGCTCCAACAAGAGAGGTCATGGAGGCCAGAAGTTTTAATTAGTAAGTCTACCAAAGAAAATGGAGGAACAGACTCTCAAACTGACCATTTAATAACAGAGGGGAAAACACTAAACTGGCTTGATGACTCACAGAAAGAAATCCAACACGTTTCTGATTCTGCTGATATTTCTAACCAGAAGAGTGAAGCACTTAAGTTACCTAGTGAGTCTCCAGGTTTAAAACATATTGCTTTCAAAATATTTTATTTCTTCTTGTTTCTTCTATTTGCTGCAACACTCTACCATTACGATTTGATGGTCTGCCTTGCACTCTACCTGTTCTCCCTGTATTGGCTATACCACGAAGGAAGAAGAAACAAGAAGTCTATTAAGAAGGAATAACATTGACTGTCAGCTGTGCTCAAGATCCAAGGTCAATAATCTTCAATTCCACCAAAGCATTTTCACTGTTAAAGAGATTATTCTTTGTTAGAACCAAAGCAAGATTTTCACAGCAGCATCTTTTATTAAGAGATTACATATGAAGTTGAGCCTTCATATAAGTAATTAAACTGTGCAGGACCATTATGTTTGGATCATTAAATACCTATATGAGTATGAGTTCTGAAGCACGTCAAGTTAAAATGAAGTACAGCTGTTGCTTCTTAGCAGGATATGAAAAAGCAATGCTTCATGTCTCTGTAGTACTTAAACCCACCATTTACTTGCTTTAATTTCTCTTGCATTAAAGCTTCATATTTTTCGGGGAATTTTTTTCCCAAGATTCTGTATGGTACATAACAATATGAGAAACAATATAAGACCTAAGTCAGTACTTTGATGCTGACATTGCAGTTGATAATCTGCTAGTGTATTAGCCAATGCTCTAAGTAATGCATCTGTTGATAGCTTAATACATTTTTCCAAATTTTTATTTAATTATTTCAAATTAGAGTTTCAGCGGTACCCCTGTTTGAAAAATGTAAGGCTTTAACTTCAGTAACGTTATATAACTTCCAAGATGTAACTGCGTAGCAGAATAGATGTGCTCTTTCCACCCTGTAAAGATTGAAGGCCACAGCCACAGGCCTCTTACTGATCACTCACATGCACAAAAGTTTTTGGGTTTTGCAAATAAGGACTGAGTAACATAGCTGAGAATTTCACTGAAAATTCTGGGCAAAGCCTTTTAGTAACATTTTTCATCATAATTGCTTGAGCATATCTACAAAGCATTAAATAAATTTTACAAAGGAATGCTGTAAATGTGTGGAGCATGTCTGAATTAGATTTACTGCTTTTTTTTCCTATGGTTTGCGACCTAGAGTTAATCAAACACCAAGAGAAAACACTGGGCATGACCCTGCTGTTCAGTGAGGCTGCTTTGTCTGGTTTGGGTGAGGCAGAAAAGACTAGTATCTGCCCTAAGGAGAGCCCAAATTGATCCTGTGCAGCAGTCCTGTGGGGCAGACACATGGGCAGTTGCTCCAATACTGTGGGCATCCCACACAAGATCAAGCCCAAATTTTGTCCAGAAGGAAAAGAAAGGACTGGTTATGATGCTCTTCAGCCATTTCCCAGAGGATGGCCACAGATGCTGTCACAGGTAGAATATTAACAGAAGCACCAAGACTGCATTATATTGCTGAAGCCATAGAAATGAAGAAGAAAAAAAGAGTTGTTTTAAAGCTCTGTTTGTTTCACTTTCCTTACTTTCCCTGTGAAATACCATAACAGTGAAAGTCTCGGTTGCAATATATGGCTCAAACAAAGTAATAGCAAAATTATTTAGTTGTTAGCTTAGCTCTTAAATAAATGTTTTAAAGTCCATGTAAAACTTATTCACATATTTCAGGATTATAGGACACTCTGCTGCAGAGTTGGCATTCCTGTTCTGCTGGGGGGTAAAACTTCAAAACGTTTTCATTTAGTAGTGCATTCAGTGGGGTGAGCAAATATGTGTGTGCACTATTGCTAATATGTGTTTTGATGGCTGGATACCTTGGCAACTTTTGACAGCAATCTATGAACGAGTTGTAGCAATGGGCTAGAGGCATTAAGGAGCGACATGGAAGGCTGTGTCCAGATGTTCAAAGATATATATGAGGAAAATATTCATTGAGATAAAGAAATTAATTCAATAGGCATTAGGAGATGAATCCAATAAAAAGCTTAGGCTTAGACTTAAAGCAGGATTGAAGTTAAATCAGTACAAGTCCAAAGTAATGATTGCAGACCTTCCTTTATCTGGAGACAGCAAATCCTTTTCATGATGTTGATACATACTTCTTCAAAAGGCACAACATTGCCTTACTTCTTGTAGTTCACCTCCTGCAGTGTGACAAGTCCCTGGTCTAAGTGGATTGGATTTTCAGGTTCACTGGGATAGAGACATCAGGTATTGCTTTACTTCCCAGTATGGTGAAAGCTCTGAAATTACATCTAATATATTCTGACAGAATCAAGGTCCTCAGATAGAGAGATAAAAAGTAAAGAAAGCATCCTACACCTGTCCTGCTGAAAGTGTCACAATGCAGAGAAGTACCAGATTCCTCAAGTAAGAGAAATCAAAGACAGTGGACACATTTCAATCTTACAGTTAAAAAAACCATGGCAGAAATTAGAATCTTTAGATTCAGTTAGCTGTTAAAAGCCCCTACAATCTAATTTACCACACAGCTCTTTAAAGCAAAATTCATAAACTTCAGAGCAAGGACCAAAGTCCAGGTTCCTGACCAGTTACGTAAAAGCTCTACACACAAAGTCACAGGATTCAAACTCATGTTTGAGTATCTTCAGTTTTACCAAACCTGGGCTCTTCATCAAGCAGAATTTAGTTTAGCCATTGGAGGAGTATTATTGTGAGGAGGACTGTTGTCACCAGGGTTTGGTACCACTGTACATAGATGGGTTCCTACTTTCTCAACTGACTTAAACTGAACAGAACAATAGATTTATTTTTTTTTTCCATTTGAGGCTAGAGACTCATTTGATACTCCCATCACAGAGGAGTTTTCTTTTCCCAGAACTTGTAATGTCCATTTTTTAGAGAGGTCTTAATCTGACACAGTCTAAATCCCTAAGCACTGACATAGCTAAAGAATGTCTTGGACACATGCCTTATTTTAAACAGATCTGAACAATTCAGTCAGCATGGAGGTAGAAAAGCCTGGTTGTGTTTTTTTATTGAATCTTGGGGATTCTAAGAAGTGTGAATTTTAAGGATCCTTTTGCTCCTTCACATGGAAGCATAGATATCCTTGAACCATAGTAGAACCATACACATTTGTGTGGTAGTTTTCTTTATGTAATCTGCAAGGTGAAAATTTTGTTTCTCATGCATTTCAACCCAAAATATTAGGTTCATTGTCAAAGGCTCAGTTCACCTGATTGGAGAGCAAGGAAAGGGGTTATGGATGATTGATGGGCCCAGAACCATGGGTCGGGGAAAGTCAATGAATTGAATCAGTCTCTGGACAGTGGCAGAAAAATGTTACAGAGAGCTCAGGAGAGACAATATGACCTGAAAAAAATTGCAAGGGATAAATAGAGAGGATCTATTAATACAGACATTAATTAAAAATTAGTGGGCTTTTAATATGTGTCACAATATATTTTAAACAATTCCTAAATATCAGCTAACATTTGGCTAAATTACTTCAATCTCTACAGAAAGTGTGCTTTAAACAGTTGTATTCCTGTATGCAACAGGTTAAACATTAGGGTTTGCCATTTTAACACGTACACTTATTCAGAGCTGGAATTTAGGGTAAATATTTGAGTGTGAGAGTAAGCATATTTCATCTACACACAAGTGGAATACTGTTAGCATTTCTCAGATTTGGATTGGGATTTTATGTTCTATATTTAAAATATTTTATCAGCATATCATACCTTATGATTGCAAAACAGGACTCTAGACTGATCTGTGAGCACAGGTGCCCAAACTTTAAAGTATGTGTGTGCTTAAAACAACAAAGCAAGTAATTTTATCTTCTTTTATTTATCATTTGATAAACTATCTTTTAAAAATCCTCTTACTTTTGTTTCTAGTATGGAAGAAACACCTTTATAACATTGGCAAAATATTGGGTTTTACTTACTTGAGGGAATAAGTGGTGTGTTGTGCTCTTGCAATGATTCATAATTAGCTTGCCTACAAGGCAGCAGTAACATATTTCCAGTTAATACTTTAATTTCTAGTAGATTCTAGTTATTTCTTCAAGCTATGCAATAGATAGGTGTGATCTTATATGGTAGGGTAATCCCGTGCTCACAAAGGGTTCGATTCTGGTACAATATAGTGAACAAAAATAGTATAATTGCAAAAGACTTCCTTGCATTATTGCAAGGTATATGAGGTGTATCTACATTCCATATCATGGGAGGTATGTCCCATGGCTATTATCTAAACTGCACATGTAACAAATAAATTAATTTCCATACTGCAGCCTGTCTAATCTGTTGAATTGGGTTAAATATAAACTCAGGGCAGAAGAGAAAGGAGAGAGAAGAATTTCTACATTCAGATATCTTGCTAGGAGGTAGTCAGAACAAGCTACATCATTAATGACCTAAGTACTTGTTGTTACTAATTGCTTGCTGGTTCCTATCAATCAGACTTTTGGCTCAATAGAGGATAGGCTCTGAAACAAGCTACAGCCTTTAAAGGCCTAGTTAATATTGGAAATGAAAAAATAAAGAGGACAGAGTATGAACTAGATCCATAAAGGAAGGTTAATATGAAAATGTTCTGAGGCGCTCTACTAAATTTTATATGCCCAGTGGTATCTACATCCCTGAATAAAACACCTAAACTCTCTAGTCATTGAACATATGAATGAGAATCAAAACAGACAATGTGTTAAATATGGAACCACCAAAATTTTCTAATAAAAACCCCTGATGGCAGAGTTAGGTCTTACTCCCTTGCCGTGCCAGTGGGATTTAGTTGCTGGATGGCAGGACATGCTTTTTTCAGGTCAGGTTCCATATTCTGCAGCTCTCTCGTGCACCTAAACAGCTTTAGGTTTAGGTACCTAAACAGCTGCCTTCAGAAACAGGGAACTTTGCAGAAAACAAATCCAGAGTTTTGGGACTGGAGAAAGTTTAACTCCTTAAGCCATAGATTGGAGGGATATTTGGATATAAACTTTGTTCCAAGAATAATTCATGCATTTTATGTGAAATTTTATTTAGATAAAGTACAAAACCAATACCAAGACCTTTACATATCTTCAGTGAGGTTTACTTCTTCCTTAGACTATAAATTTACTTTTCCAGGCCTACATCAATGCTTCATGAACCAGGACTGGAGAATTGTTCTAGCCATGAACTGCTAATTTCTCTCTTAGACCTACAAAGGTGCTTAAATCGCAACACAGTTCCACTTCATGCAATCATGCCCTTTTGTGACTCCCAGCTGAGCTTTCTAAGACTCACAGCTCTTCTGAGAGCACTGTCTGCAAAGGAAACCTTAGAGCTATATGGATAATGACAGGACTCAGGATGTTTTTCTGATCTAGGAGGTCTTGATGCTGCTGAGGATTCAGAATTCAGGTAGATGTCACGGGAGATTTTTTGACCAAAACTACACATGCCTAAGTGAGGACAGTATTTGTCAAAAACATGGGGAGATTGAAGGGAACAGATAATTTCTGCATTCAGAGTAGGCATGAACTAGGTGAGCTGATATATCCAACAAGCGTGATATATGTGATTTGGTGGTACATATGATACATGTGTGTTCATGTGTGTTATGGGTGGCTCTAGGAAAAGGGAATGGAAAGGTGACAACTAGATTCCATAGAAGAATGGAAAAGAAATAGTAAACAGAACATCTAATTGGAAAGTTTCTGAACAGCTTTCTCTAGAGACGTGAAAGTTTAATAAGTTCTGAGTAGGTTGGACAGATAGCACAAATACATTATGAGCTATATAAAGTATAAAAATTGAATTACACACTAACTTCTTTTTGCAACTTATCAACTACCACTTAATGGAATTATAGTGAAGAATATCTTGCCCTTGACCTTAATATTCAATGATTCAAGATTAGAGCATTGCTCTGAGGACTAGAAAGACAGATTCCTTCTCAGGATGTTATAATCCTCTAGGGGGGGACAGCCACAGGCTGGAGCCACAAACCTGCCTCATGGGTGTTTATGCAGGTCAGTCCCCAATGACATGAAGCTATGTGTGTCAGGAGAAAACAAGAGTATGTGTCAGCCTGTGTTTATTAGTGTAGAAATATAAAACTGTCAGTAAATAGTTAAGCTCCCACAATCCCTGTGGTGTCTGGTAGAGTTCTTTGATTTTCTAGTAGTATACATGGCTGCAGGAGGACATTTAGATTCCTAAGGACCACAGGGCATGAGCACGTCTTGTGTATATGTGATGATTGGGAGATCATAGAGCATACAGGCTCATTTAAGCCACTATACAAGTTGAATCTATGTGGAAATTTCTGATCCTCTCGGAAGACCAGTGATCTTTCTGGGGCTGCTAGCTGCTTGTGCTCCTGGCACTACCTTCTCCAGTGGAGGACAGAAGGCAGCTCCATACTGCAAATTTTCCATGGTCTCTGAAGGGGAAATGAGAACTGCTGAGGAAAAGACAAAAGCTACCTTATTAAGTCCCCTTTATTAGGAAGGAATCCTATCTGCTTTTAGGGCAAACATGGACAATTAGGAGTGGCCTAAACTCTTTAAAGACACAAAACAATGACTGGCTTGGGGGAAAGTCCTGATTAAGCTCCTCAAAAACTCCTCATTTATTCATACAAGCTACATGCCTGTCTGTCCCTCTCTGCTATGAATGAGCCAAGATCCATGACTGATAAAGGACAAGAGTAGAAGGCCTCTTGTGCAGGTTTCATACCTCCTTGAATGGTCTAGGCTGTTGAATGGCTTGAGGCAGTTAGGCACACTTAGCAATGCCTATGGGAAATGTCTCAGCAGTCACAAAGGGTCTTGGCTTGTACCCATTTAATTTCATGTTTTGGGAGACAGAAATCAGGCTTTTATAAGATTAAGTATGAAAGACAAATACTGCTTGATAAACTACTGGTTTATCTAGCACTTTTATTCAATTTTGTGATATAATTTTAGTGTATAATCCCTCTATATAATGCAGCATTTTTGTAGAATTATAGCAGAATTACTAATAGAACTTATAGAATAGAGGAAAGAATGGAAGATAAAAATAGCTGGAAAAGAGAGGGAGAAAGTAAGAAAGCAAGCAAGCAAGCATGTGCCTGCACTGTTCCATAGTAGACAAGAGATTTATAAATGGGAAAATTATCTTTTTCTAAGTTCAGGTTGAACTTGTGATCACCACATCACAGTTCTTTAAGCCATGCTGCACTCCAGAAAAGGGTACAAACATTTCCCGCCTTGTATGTTAGTAACAAAAAAAATCATCAGTATTAGAAAGCCATTTAATAAAGGCTTTGTTCCTGGGGGCAGAGGCAATGCCTCTGTTAACCTTGCAGGTGAGGTGGGCAGGCTGCTGTAAATGCAGTGTTTGGATGGTGTGTCCGGGACATGCTCACAGTCTGCTTTGCTGGGGCTCGGCTCTGTGTCTCATGTACACCCACTCATGTGGACACAGCTACCTGTGTCCTTGCCTTCAGTCTTATTCTGGTGTGCATGGTAAACTGCATGTACAGCAATTCGTCGTGTTATTAATTACATGCTATATAATTTGGTATAAAGAAATGTTTAAATAAACTGTTATTATCTTGAAATTATCAAGCATTGGAAGACATACAGTGTAAGAAACTCAACTCTATCAACTGCAGTTGTGACCTTTTAGACTAACTAATCTGAACAGACTTACACCTGTAGCTGTACATCATCCTTTAATGTAGATGTATCAAGTGAGAAGCAAACATGGTGTTTTTTATAGTGTGTTGTCTGATATTGCATAAGGCAATAGCATGACTTGCCATGTGCTTTCCTTTTAATTCTGCAAAAGTCAAGAATTTATACATTCAATAAAAATTGATTATAAATGAGATTAATGACAACTGTAATCTCATTAATTATATTTTTAATAAACCAATGCTAAACTATGTTCAATTGCGTGGATACAAAGCTACATTTTCTGCTATGCACTAGGCATGACAATTTTCACATTTGTTTGTTCCATGAGATATTTAAACCAGCCATATTGTTGTGGGCAAGTTTTATTCATAGTCCACAGGGCTTGATGCAATGGACAGCTCAGGTGCCCATCAGCTGTAAATGCAACCCAGAGCCCTGAACAATGTTTCTGTGTTCACTATCCAATGCAATGGAAAATGACTCAGAAACCCACTGGATGTGGACTCATCCCACTTTTGAACAGAAAGGTACTCAGTGAATTTAAATAAATTGAGAATTAGGTAGAAGCTGCAGTCCAGTGTACACAGTGGGGTTGATGTGTCAATACTCTGGGGAGTCTTAGCCCTAGAGAGCTTCCTGCCCCAAACTCCAGGCTGGGGATGACTGCACTGTCCCATCACTCCTCTGCACATCTGCATTTCCTTCTCTAGGGTCATTAAGAGAAAATGACATCAGTATATGCCAGGTCTGCTAATTAGGGTGACCAGAAGACCATAACCTGGGGCACTCTGTGGACCCTGCCTTACATGATTCACTGGATTATGACCTTGGCTTTACATTACTCAGACCCACTTGGTTCTTGTTTTAAGCATTTGAGGTCTTAATTATATTTAAATAAACATTATTTGGCCTAAGTTCATGAGAAGAGACAGTATTTTGAAAGAAAAAATAATGGTAGTCTAAATTAAATTAGTAACAAAAACTTTCATCTCCTTTCAATACCTATCTTGTCTCTTTTTTGACCTTATTTGCCTCCTGTCTGGCATTACAGCTATAATTAAAACAACTTCCTTTTCAGATGTCCAGTTGGTGAAAGGTGGCTGGGGATACAATTAGAGGAAACCAGTAAGTTTTATTCACATCCTAATGTAAATTATAATGGTATAGAAATTATAAAATACAGTTGCTGGTCCCTGGATGGAATGAAGTTGGCACACTCAAAACCTATTCCATGATGATTCCCCACCACAATCTGCAACCATAGCACCTGATAAGGGGGATGAAATAGAGGATGGAGCAGAATGGAGAGACTGTGGCCAGGCTCTGTTGGAATCCTTGCAGGGAGGTGCTTTGCAGCTGAGAAGCTGCATAACACCTGTCAACCAGGGGAGGTAGGAGATGTCTTGCTGTTGGCCCAACAACTATGGCAAAATCACTCTCCTCAGATTATACCCTAATTTTAATCTTAACACACACTGCATCCCAAAATTACCCATCTCCAAGGTATGACCACCCCTTACTGGGCATGCACTCTATATTATTTTTGACTATATCTTTAAAAGTGAAGTGAAAGAATTTTACACCCATCAGTAAACAAAAATTTATTAATAAAGTCACTCAAGCGCCATGTAAACACAAAGAAATAGTATAAAAGTTGAGAATAGGGGGAAAATTAGGGAAGACTCCATTGCAACTGCTGAGGTCAGTCAATGGGCCTGTCTTCTTCCCTGTAGGGATGCCTATTGGCATCCCTGTCTGTGCTAAATAATTTTATTGGAGCTTGTCTGTGTATTTCTTTGAATGCATTTTTGCAGTCAGATACTATCATTGACAATCCTTGAACCTTAAGCTGTCACAATTTTATATTAATAAAGAGTGTTACTCTGGTAGTGTGAGTCCTTCGTGAGCACTGGGAGCTGCTGGCAGTGGGTTATACTCAAATAAAGAGGAAGATCCACTGAGGGGTCATAAAGTGGAAAGACATGCTGCAGGGTCTCCCTTATGCTGTTGTTGTGTTTCCCTGACTAAGTCAGTCAAACCACCCTCTGATCCAGCAGGACTGCTCAGTCAGAATGCTGACAACCTCGTCGGACACAAAGGCCTTGCCCTTCTTGACAGATGAATACTAAGGTTCAAGTAAACCTCCCCAAACAAAGGGTCCAGGAAATCTCCCCTTTTTGCATGTTACCCATTCTTTAATACCTATGTGCCTATGTTCATATTCCAAAAGCACTCCCATTCAATTTGACGTTATGAAGACTGCATTTGGGTTTTTTTATTTCAACTTAATACAAAGACATATTTATGCAAATATATGGCAGATCATTTACTTATATACAAATAAAACCATACCATAGTACAAATTACCATTACATTAGTGGTAAGCAAATCATGGTTGAAAGTGGAGAGCTGCAAAATAAACTGGTGTTGGCAGTCAGGCAGATAGAGGTCTGCTATGGTGAGTCTAGACAGAAGTGAGTACAAAGGCAGAGAATTCAAACTCCTGACCCTGGAACACCTACAGAATGGTTTGTCTTCTAAAGATACAGTGCTACAGTTGCTGAAGTTTTCAGGGAAAGCCTCTCTAACTACAACATTTAAAATCACAACTCCCCTTCAAAAACCTACCTTACTGTGTTCACAGTACTTTTCCTCATGCCCAGCATCACAGACAAAGCTGTTTATTAATCACTCTGTAATTGACCCTCCTGACATAAAGTCTCCTGCAGCTATGCAGAGATGCAGGTGTATCTAATCAGTGCACTGCAGGCAAGTGGAGGCTTGGTCTGCTCATAATCTGGGTCTACACAAGGCTGCTCTCCTGATGAGCAGAGGTGGCTGACCACACTGCCAAGTTTGATCAGGAGAACAGAGTAGTTCATCCCTCTCTGGGATGAACTACTGAGATGGGAAAGCAGTCTTTGGTTTGCACAAAGGATGGCACAATGAGCCCACATCTGCTTGGAGGAAACAAAGACATAAATACATACATAAACTGGCCAATGGTGAAGGTGCTGAAGTGCTGAAGGTGGATGGATGAAGTCAAGCCAGCCAAATTATTCCACAAATCTGAGTCTGAAATAAACTTTAGACAAATTCTTCACATAGATTTGTTCATAAAACCTTAATGATTTCATATAAATTTTAAAAAATGTGCATAATTTAAATTTCATTGTGTCATTTTGCAATATCACAAATGCAGTTTCAAGAAATTGATGAAAATTTCATAGCGATGCTTACAATTGATTCACTCAAATTCATAGTGGTAAATTCTTTCAGTAAAAATTTGGGGATTGGACAGAAGTGATAAAAAAAAATCTTATTTAAAAACCACATGCCTAGGACACAACCTGTGGAGCAGGTTTATGTTACCTGAGAGTGAATGGAAGGTCTAACAAATTGCACTGTAGGAGGCTTTTGGTAAGTTTGGCTACAGTTTTTGTTATATGCTACAGTGATAAACCATTTTGTTATACCTTACTAACAGCCTCTCCTTGCTATTATTTCTTGTGCTCTATATTATGAAGACTGTATGTTTTGGGCTGAATATTTTCCCATTATCAAAATTCTTATGGCTGCAACTATATAATAATCTCTTGTAAATGAGTGGAAATTAAAAACACTGAATAAAATGACAGATACAACAAGGATATTTTCTGAGGTGCCTGCCTGCTGCCTAGGTGCAGCAGAAACCCCCACTGAGCTATGATTTCACAGAATCACAGAATAAACTAAGTTTGGAGAGACCCATGAGGATCATTGAGTCCAACTCTCAGCTCTGCCCAAGAGTCACACCACATGCCTGAGAGTGCTGTACAAATGTATCTAGCACTCTGACAGGCTTGGTGCTGTGACCACTTCCCTGGGGAATCTGTTGCCCAAACACCCTTTTCTAATATCCAACCTAAACCTCCCTGACAGAACTTCAGGCCATTCCCTTGGGTCATATCACTGGTCATCACAGGGAAGAGATCACTACCTGCCCTTCCTCTTCCCCTCATGAGGAAGTTGCAGAGCGCAATGAAATCTCCCCTCAGTGTCCTCTTCTCCAAGCTGAACAGAACAAGTGACCTCAGCCACTCGTCATATGGCTTCTCCTCAAGGCCCTTCACCTTCCTTGTGGTTCTCCTTTGGATGCTCTCTAATAGTTTAATATCCTTCTTATATTGTGGTACTCAAAATTGCCTCCAGCACTCGAGGTGAGGCTGCCCCAGCTCAGAGCAGAGCAGGACAATCCCCTCCCTTGCCTGGCTGGAGATGCTGTGCCTGATGCACCTCAAGACATGGTTGATCCTCCTGGCTGCCAGGGCACTGCTGACTCATGTTCAACTGGCCATGGACCAGGAGCCCTAGGTCTCTTTCTGTGAAACAGCTTTCCAGTATCCCATTCCCCAGTCTGTCCATATGGATATTCTGAGTTCAGTCAGAGAGAAAAAGAAAGATTTCTACCAGGCTAAGCCTGGGAAGAAGTCTGGGAGGAATGTAAACCATCTGTTATCTTGTTTTCTGTTGATATTGTTTATAGATATGTTCTGCCACACTAACCTAAGTCAGTGTACCAATCAGGTGAAATGTTTTTACTCTAAGACCAATGAAATTAGTCTTCACGATGTTCTCTATAAAAGAGAGATGTACTTTGAATAAACGGTTCATTCTTTGCCTTCTGAACATGGAGTCATTTCATTCTTTGCCTTCTGAACATGGAGTCATTTCATTCCTGTCCCTGCCTCAACAGCGACATGTCCATACATCCAGAGCTGCCCCATCCCAGGTGCAGAATTTAGCAGTTTCCAATGCTGAACTTCATACGTTTGGTGATTGCCCCATTCTCTATTTTGTCAGGGTCTCTCTGCAGGGCCTCCCTGTCCTCAAAAGAGTCAGCAGCTCCTCCCAGTTTTGTATGGTTTGTGAACTTGCTCAGTATCCCCTCCTGTACAATGTCCAAGTCATTCATGAGGATGTTGAAGGGCACAGGGCCAAGGATGGAGCCCTGTGGAACCCCACTAGTGACAGGTCACCAGTCTGATGTCATGCATTCACTGTAACCCTTTGTGCCTGACTCATGAGCCAGTTGCTCACCCATTTTAAAGGTAGGGATAGTGAAATCAATGAAAGATGCTTAAAACACCTCTGAATTGGGCTCTTGGAGTTCAATTAAATATATGCATTTTTTTTTCCTTTTGCAAAATACTTTTAGAGCAACTGCTATATAATTCTATAAGTAAAGAGGTTTCAAGGTGGAAGGTTGTACTAGAGGCAGTGTGAAAGCTACATACCAAACAGGGATAAGTATCTCTAGAACTTGCTGACTGTTTCATCTGCAGGCTGATGGCAGCTGACAGGAGCCAGAGCTCAGGGATGTGCTATGTGACTGTCCCAGGAGCCAAAATATTCTCTGACATTTCTAGCAAAAAATTATGATCATTATTACAATCTCTTGCATAGCATGGACCATGGAACTTCAAATAAATGATCCCAGAATAAGAGACAGTGTCTTTTAAAAACAGACTTACTCTTGATTTAAGGAGAGTGAATGAGAATGCTTTGTATCCTTTGATAGTCTCTTCCAGTGGTTAATTATTCTCATTGTCAAAAATGCATGTCTTTGTTCTTTATTTGGATGTATGCTAATTTCAAACAGGTGTTTTCTTTTGATTGTGCAATTAAAACACTGTAAAGAAATCTACAAGGCACTTCAGACAAACAGAAATTCTAAAAATCTTCTTTATTGCAAAACTTCACAATTGAATAATTATGATAAAACTGTTTTCCACTCTCCCTTTAGCTGGCTTGTAATGATTTTTCAAAGAATTTGTCACTTTTAAACTATAATTAGGATGTAAAGTTGTAAGACATTTTTATTTGTATAAAAATATAGATATTATTTTTAATTGGGAAAAATACTTTAAGGTAGTAGTTTATTACCAGCTTAACTGCTATCAGGCTATGTTTTTTTCAATCCAAATGGGACTGCACTGTGTGAGATAAACCATTCTGAACCAACCCCAAATATGAAGCTAGTTTCAGAGTCTCACTTGTCAAAGAATAAAAATGAAAAATTAAGTTATAACGATTGAGACCCACGTGCTGTTGCTACAGTGGATACAGAGTATGTGCCTGATCCACCTCTCCAGGGCCCATGAAGCCCTTTCCCCTCATTCATGATCTTACAGCACTTTTTTGGCCGTGTGGGAGTGTGCTCTGCGAGTTCTTGGCAGTGCCGCTGCTGCCAGCTGGTGCACACCACACACAGCCCCTGGCACCAGCTCCAGGGGAAAGGCAGCAGCAGAACAGGCTGGTGCTGAAGGCCCAGAAGGAGGCCTGAAGATCAGCCAGGGGTGGCTGTGATGGCGGTGGTGGTACAGACTAGAGCCTGCACACAGCTGGAGTAGCACAGGCCCATGTGATGGGATGCACATCTGGTGGCAGTGGCATGGCATGGAAGGACAGCACTGTGACCTCAGGCTTTGCCTTCCACAGCTGCAGCTGGGGAGATGATGAAGTTTGGTATGCTGTTTGATGTCTTTATTATTATGACTTCTCTCACCAAAGGCCAGCCTTACGTCCTCAAGTGTATTTCCTAGCATATCTCACTGTGTATTTCCTCTGGTTTTCACATGCATTATTAGCAACGAGAGCTTGAAGCATCTGACAAGACAGCAGAGATCTGAATGTAGCAGAATCTGCCTCTCAGGGTTAAAAAGAGTTTTGGATATATAGGACATGTAGTTTGGACTAAATGTAATTCGTACTGCTCACCTCTTTCCTTACTGTTGTACAAGAAGTAGCAGAAAAAAAAAAAAAAAGCAGAACAGGAAGCCAAAATATACTTGTTTAGAACTATTTCCTTAGTTGCTTAAACTTCTGTGGCAGCTTTGGTCTGCTGAAGCACAAGGTCTTCCAGCAAGCTGTCAAGATGTGACTTTAAGCTGCCCAGTGGGAAGCAGTGATAGGGCAGCTCACAAGTGAAATGTCAGGAAAGACGCATAACATTTGGCACATTTGTGAATGTGCCTTGTGATTTGGGGTGCTCATCTGAAGCAGAATATGGGCCAGATATCTTTGATGGACACAGGAGCTGCTTTTAGAAATAGTAGCTGCAATGTCTCATATGTGCTGAAGTCATGTCATAGCCAACAGGGCACCGTGGGTCATGACGTGGCACAGAATTTGCACCTACAGTGTCTACACAGAAGGATCCACAGATGTACTATTCTCACACCTATGTATATCAATAGCTTTTCCAAGATTTAAGATGTTGACTTGTATAAAATTAGAAACAATTAAGTTCATGTAGTGAATAGTAATTGCAAAATTCATGAGTTATTACAGTTTGCACTGACATGACAGCATAAATTGAAGTTTGCATCACTGTTTTAAAAGCGGTTTGATATTAGATATCACATTTGCTAAGTCCAAAAGAAGCTAAATGAGAATGAGATTTACAGATAGGTTTTTAAATGCTAATTTTTCATTTATTGTTATTTTTATTCCACAAATTACTGTCCCATGCTGCTGTGCTCATAAAACTGCATTTTCCATTTTATAAAAGTATTATCTTGTTATGGTGAGAGGTTTTTGTGAGTCACACTACAGTGAGAAAAACAATGCTATATTTGTCAGTCCACCAGCACTGATGTAGCTATAGAATCGAGCTGTGTCCCAGGCACTGCATGAATCTTTAACAAGGCTATCAGTACTCCACTTAGATGCTATAGTTATGGTCACATTAGGAATAACAGCTAAACCAGCTAAATGTGGCTTCCAAATCATTATTCCTAATGCTTATGTACTAGATTTGGCAGAAATAACACAAATTGAATTTTAAATGTCCAATACAGTAAGGCTGAGTTGTCAGTGAAAAAAAAAAATGTTTTTGAATTGTTTTTGTAAAGTGAGCACATAATTTTCTTTTGTGAATTTATTCAAATTCTGAATTTAAAATAGCATATGTGCACCTAAAGCTGCCAACAATAAAAGTAAGAATGCAAGAGGAAACTAAGAATTGGTGGAATGGTAAATGATGCAAGTTTCTGAGGTCTAATATATTCCTTTCACAATCTCACAACCATTACCTCCAGTTCTTTTTAGTTCACCACACCAAAGAGAGTTAGACAAAGTGAGTAAGTGAATTATCCATCATTCTCTTCTTTACATTACACTGCGAATCAATAAATTCCCATTCAAAGGGACTGAGTTTAACCCACTCATTAATCCTGCCTCACAGAGAGTCTAAAATATTATTTTCTTTTCTTTGTCATCACCTATAAGCATGCAAAATGTGGTTTATGGAAAGTGGGAATTATACCAAAAAGAGGTTGACGCAAGATTAGGTGAGCATTTATATGCAGAAAATTGAGAGCTCATCGAGCAAGTCTTTATATAATCTGTGGTTGGGTCACTTGTAGCACTTGTAGCTTGGAAATTTTTTTTGCTCAGGGACCTGATTTCTCTCTGTGCTCATTTTTTCCCCAAGAACTTGTGTTGCTTTGCAGACAAACAAACAAACAAACAAACAACAAAAAAAAGTGCATACTTGAATGTATATAGCATTTAGAACATTTTTGAAATAATAAACTTTGATTATAGACAAAGGACTGCTCAGTGCATCAGACCAAATTCAATAAACCCTTTCAGAGCACTAAGATCCTCTAAGCATCAAAGCACTGAGCAACTGTGGCAACTTTCATCACTTGTAACCTTGTGAAACACATTGCAATTCATTTATGATTTCCCACCCAGGCTTTCAGTATTGGGACTCACAGCAGTAGATATTCTAGCTGTTTGAACAGTACTGCACAGACTGGCTATCAGGAAGGTCTGCTTCTGTTTGATTTAGTGTTTATTTTGGCAAAAATCTCTAGAGTGAATGTTTGGTACTCTAAAACAACTTTAAAACTTGCTTGGGAGTAGACCATTCAAGGTATGTACAAACATATACAGAGCGGGGCTGGAATACAGCTCTGGCTTGGAACAGGGTAACTAAATGTGCCTGAGCTAATAACCTACCTTGGAAGACAAATTGATTTTACAAATTTGATTTGGTTTGCACCCATCTACTCAGATGCAAAATCAATTGTCACTCATACCAGGAATGCCAGAAGAATAAGTAATTTGCTAACTGAACTCAACCGACTGCACAGAAAGATACTCCATTATGAAGAGAGGAGAGCAACATGAAGCTGGGACTGTGGGGAAAAGGCAACCTGCCTTTCCAGCAGTAATTCACTCTAAAACCAGCTGTCGGCATGCACTTTACAATCTCATATAAAGTGAAAGGTTTAGTGCAATGTAACATTATAAACTAAGCATTTAAAAATAAATGCATAGAAGGTCTTAATGAAAAAGTATTTTAATTTCCCTGAAATTGGTATTTTAAAAACATTTAGGATTCCAGCTTTCCTAGAGAATTTGCCAGAGTTGTCATAATTTGCATTTTATTTCTGTGGAAAGTTGCTGAATTAGTATGAAAGTCAAGTCACATACCCTACCGAGTGATAGAGAAGTATGTATAGAGCTTCTTGTCTCAATAATTCATTGCAGTACCAATCCTATTCTGTAATGTTAATGGGATACTGTACAAGTACTACAGTGTATAGGAAACCACTCTTAAATACATTCATCTCCTTTCCATCACAACCACAAGAAGAGAGAGACAATAACAGGATGGATTTTATGTCTATTCAGTTACATTTTGTGCACAAAGAGAATACAAATATATTGTTAGTCTCACTCTTTATTAATTGCCTCACTACCTATTGACTCAAGCCCAGGTGGTATATTTTCAAAAGCATTAATAAACTCTTTGTGTTCTAGGTCAGTCTTCCTCAGTCTTTTAAAGATGATAATTCCTTATTTCAAGTCGATATTACAACCAACCCTACATTTATTGTAGAGTAAGAGTAAAAAATGTTTATATATGGTAATACAATGAGCTGGTCTAATCCAGTGTGTGTTGAAAGAATGGTTATATACATGCCTGAAAATCAACTCTGAATAGCATGTCTGGGGCCTCCTTACCCTGTCTCCATGTGGGATGTGACCTATTAATGCCCTAGGAGGTACCCATATTCCTTATCCATACAAGAGACCAAGAGAGATTGCAGCTCTTGTTCCAGTTGAGACAAAAAAAAAAAAAAAAAAAAAAAAAAATTGCAATCAGGTTGGAGAACTAGGAAGTGCTACACAGTCAGCATTTTGAAATAGCATGGAACAGTGTCAGTTGTGGTGGTTGGGAGGAGAGGATCTCACAGATCTCAGGTACCTTGATGGTTTTGACATCCTGAGAGTTATTCTGGGACTACTGTTCTTTGGCATGGGTTCTATTTATACGTTAAACTCTTTGCAGACCCACTAATTTTGCAGTCACGAGCTATCACAGCATGATGACACAGCACTGCTGCAGGCAGATGGTGGCTGCTGGCTGAGGACATGTCTGATGTCCAATTCCGTATTTCAGCTCTTACTCAGACAGCCCAGCACCCATTTTAGAAACAACAAATACATGAAAGCTTTGTCACAACTGCAGTGCCTCATTTCTTCACCCCTCAGGCTTCAACCAGCCTTTTGATTTTGTGGAACCTCTGAAATTTTCGTCTTCCAGTCTAATACTTCTGGCACCAATTCACTCCATTCACCTAAGCAAACTAATAATCTGTTTCTGCACTTGAATCCTTCTCTCCTTGAAGGCATTACAGGGCAGTTTAGCCATTTGCCAGTCTTTTAAAACCACAGTATCATTAATTCCACACAAAAGCATACTGGAGAAGTAATGATTTCCCATCTCTGAAATAATGGGCAACCAGTGCTTGAGGTTGTATGAAAACTTAGATAAAATAGCTGAAGAGACTACAGGCACTGTGTTATCTGTCCAAGCCAGATGAGTCCAGCTGGGTTTACTGGTTTTCGTCATGTGTCTGGATTTTCTCTGGCTCCCACAGAGCTAGGAAGGAGCTCTCTACATCTGCCAAAACCTGCCAGACTGGGCAATCTTCTGGGCCTGAGATGGTTTGTGTGACCTAATAGTACTGGGCACAAATTAAAAGTGTCGTTGCAGGGCAATTAGAAAGATCTGTGGAGTATAAGAAAATTAGGGGAGCAACATGGAACCTGTTCCAATCCTACATGTCCAGAGCAAATCATTTTGTTAGGAGCCAGCTTGATTCCAGGGGGATCAGCTGAGTGTTGTTGTAATGTGACTATTTCCAGCTCTGAAATTGCCCTGCAGGTTTGCATGAGCTTATTCTCCATGGAGCCAACTAGACTTTTTTATTCCATCTCCAAGCCATATGGAGAGTAATCAAAACCTTCCCAAAGCCACATGCCAGCACTGGAAAGGGATGCTGTCTCATGTCTGCTGGACCAAAACTGTCACCCGCATCTGGGGCACAGACAATCCACAGCCAAAATTTATCATCATGGATAAAAAAACCTCAAAACAATTAAAATAATAATAATAATTTATTAAGTTCTCCCTTATCTTTTGTATCCTGATAAGTCCAAAGTACTTCAGGTATGGTTGCATGGTCTGTCTGTCTCAATCTTGTGTTTTTTAGTTTTAGGTGCTGTGTGTGTGATAGAGAGCACAATTTCATATCTCTTTAGAATTTTCCCTGTGTAAATAGAGGTGCCTCCTCTTCAGGAATGTGACTTGCTGTGACCTTTCAGAAAGCTCGTCTTTGGTTGCTTGGGATTTGCCTTTATTTACTCTCTGCTGTCTTTAGAAACTGCAGTAAGTGCTCCTTGTTGTGGCCACTCAGGCAGCAACCTCAGAGTTTGCAAGACTCTAAAGACAGGTCTGTAGTACTGTGCTCATGGTGTGTTCAAGTAGCCTTGGATTCTCTAACACAGATTTCACCCATTTCAGGAACATTGCACCCAGGCATCAAAGCGCTTAAAACATGATCTTTAAATGGGAAATTCAGCTCATGGGGTGTGACTTCGAAGGTAATTCCAGCTTTTATCAAGTCAGATGTTTAGTTTAGCACTGTGTTGCTCTCTGTAAGGAAAATTTAATATAGTACTGTGTAAAACAAATTCAGATATGGTGGAAAAGTACATCACTGTTCCCAAGATAAGGAGAAATACAGTTTCAAGTGCAATATTTGTACTCAGACCTATTTTCTGCCTTTGAAACAGCAGTGGGTCAAAAGACAGAAAAAATTTCTTGAAGCAGGTAACTCACAGATCCTTTATGGTTGTTATTTTATGTGTGGAAACACCATCTGAAGCTCATGCCAAAATGTTACATTATTCCAGCAGGTTTGGATGAAAATTGTGCTGCTTTAGAGTGAATAAAAATACTGAAATTATTCCTTATCAAATATCTGGCTCACCGTAGCTAGAACTTAATGAAGAATGGTGTACCAAAAATAAAATAGAATTTTATGTTATAGAAAACTACTTGTCTAAAACCAGTTTACAACTACACAGTGTATTGTTCCGTCAGCATTTAAGTAGTTGCCACGACACATTTTAGATACCATCAACCAAGCTGGGGTTTGTATTATGTCTCCAAGGTATTTTAGAAAAGGAAAATAAAAGTAGATGTATGGTGCTGGTTTTGGGTTTTTTTTCCTTTTTGATAGGCTTCTTCACATTAGATGATTGTCTTAATTAAGCTATTAGGAGCTTTACCTTGGCATATTTTCTATGTCCAGAAGGCCTTCAGAATATGCAAAATAGAAACTGTACCACAAAATGTAAATGCAGTAGGTGCAGGTGAAACAGTAATATACATGAAGAGAGGGGACATGAAAATTGCCACAAAATATGACAAACCCAATTTCAAGGAAAGACTCACAAGTGGTTATTTCCTTAGTGAGATATGGAGGTTTCTGCATGATGGAGGAAATCCTGTCTAATGGCTGCTCATTACATATGCTGTTTATTCATAGAGCATCTGAGAAAAATGTGTATTTTCACTTAAGCTGGTTTGATTGCATGAGTGCTTTTCACTAAAATGAAAGTGTGTCAATGCAAAAGTAAGAAAACCAATCAAAAGCAAAAAATTCCTTAAACCTCAAACTCTTTTCATGTTTGAAAGATAAATATAATGAGAGTATGCTGATTTTAGAAATTACTTGGTAAGGACAAAAGCAACATGTCTGCATAATGTCTGCAAGTTTTTCCAGTCTTTTCTTTTCAAAGACAGGCATTTATGGCAGTATGACCAGAGTGTGAAACTACAGTATCATTATGTGGACAAAACTGAATTAAACATCTACTTTATCTAAGAACAGTATCTAAGAACCACTTTGCAATCAGTAAAACCCAACAAATGGTTAGATTTACTATTACTATGGAACTGAAGAACAAGATAAAGGCAAAGAAGTTCCTTAAAAGAGTTGGAGGCTGTTGAAACCTCTCTCAACCATACTCAAACTCTGCTTAGTAGGGGCTGCTAAATATCAGTAACACAAATGTTCAGTTCATAAATAAGGAGATGCTGTGAAACCCTCTGTTAACTTACTCTCATCTGATTAAAACTTAGCATCTGAAATTTATTCTCTCCCAATAAGTGTAGTGGGAATATTTAAATAAACCTCAGGAAATCTTGATTTTTTTTTTCTATTCATTCCTATGCCATGGCAGTTTTGTACCCTGAAAACTGTTACATGAAGCAAGTATTACTCATATTCATACTTTTTAAATAGAATAAAGTGGAATATCAAGAGATGAATTAGAATTTTTGGCACAAATCTGAGCAAGAAAATATTCAACAAACAGTGAGATTCTTTTGTGAAACACAGTTTTAAATACTGCTGATGTGCCATATTTCATTGTTCTAAGCATTCTAAAAAATATTTGAGTACCCTTTTAATACATGCTGGGGCAATTTTTCCACAACTAATTTTTCCTTTTACTAATAATAGCAGTAAAATTAATATTTTCAAAAAAATTTCACTGCATTAATACATTGTTTTCCCTCAGCGTGGGTCCTAAAAAAAACCACTATGGTAGTTTGATAATGTTTAAGCTTGAAAGGTAGAGAAAACTTTCATAATAAATCTCACATCATACCCTCAGCAGACAGGATATTGTTTGGGCTGGCTTGCTGCACTCTTAATGGAGGGAAATGCTGTCTCTGTGTAGTCCCTCTTCTCACATATCTGTCTCAAAAATAACATCAATAAAGATGTGATGTGCCAGTAACATTCATTAGGGCAGACCTGAAGTAATTCAGACTGTGGATTAAATTTCTAGATATTGAAAATCAATCTAAAATTCTGACACTAAGTAACACTCACATTAGCATCATAATATTTGTATCAGAAAGGTCCCAGCTAGAAGTGATATGATTCACTGGCTAATGCCCCTCTTGATGGACAAAATATAAGACTTTCTGATCAGTGAAACAGGTAACTCAGTTTCAGGAAATGTGTCTGGTTGCTTACATTTTACTATTTTCAGGCATGGAAGGCCAAAACCTTGATGAAGAAATGAATTACTAAGTAAAAAAAAAAAAGAAAATAAAAAAAAAAAGAAAAAAAAAAGAATATGCATGCTTTCTGCATGCCACTTTATATGAGCAGTCTGGCACATTTTTTTTATATATCAGTGACATTTGCTGCAACACAGCCTGTACTACAGGGAAAGTAACACTCTATTTCATATGTAATCAATACTGTACCAACCCAGTTCAAAGACAAGTCAGACTAACAATACTTCGAGATGGCTGGCACATTATGCATTCTGGAAATTCTAATTTTATGCAAATTTGGAAAATGTATGCATGTGCCAGAGTTTCTCTTTGTTCGTGCACTGTTTTAGCATGTGTAAGTAGGAGAGGCTGCCATACAACATGGGTTGCAAAACAGCAGATGGGGGTGATTTAGTCTCTGAGGATCTCTAATTTCCTCTGAAAAAAGTACTCAGGTTTGTTATTTTATTACTATAGGGAAATATATATTTTAAAATATATTAACAATTAGTGCTTGTCTAGTTGGAAAATATCTCAGAATACCTTTAAGAAGTAGTTCTCCCTGTGGACACTAATTCCTCTGTAGGAGTCCACTGTGAAAATGGATTAAGCTAAACTGGAATAAACCCCCGAAGTCTTAGTGTTGCAGAGCATCTACAGAGAGACTTAGAGCATAGCAGTTATTGTGCTTGAAAATCATGCCTTGACATATTTTGTTGTAACTTCCCCATACAGACAGACCCACACTTTATTGCTTCCTGATGCAGTTACAAAATTATACCAATTCTTTCTGCATTTGCTGATAAAATTCTACACTGAAGACTGATTAGGGGTGACTAAACTTTGCAGTCAGAGGTTGAATAGTGCATCCCTGAAATAGTCATTTTATGCAGATTTAAAAAGTAAATACATTTACAATGGTTTCCTCTTTGTTCTGCCACTGTTCAGGCATGTCAGATTAGTGGTAGATGCCACCCAGCAGGAGCTAGGAAATTCTGCCTGAAAAAGAGATGAGGTTTAAAGTAATTTTAGTTGCTGTCAAGACCAAAGTTCCCAAGTAAAGAGATACATTTAATACTGTTGTAATCAGGATATTTTGAACATTCAAAGAGTTCATGTTTGTGTTGTCAGATTATTTGCCGGAGTTTCATACCCAAGCAACTGTGTGCATGTGGTGAGGGTGTAGCAAGAAAATAAGGTTGTATTTACTTTGCTCTTTTGCATTACTTCAGTCTCAAAAAAATAGTGACTAACACAATTTTGATGTGTCAAACTGATATTCCTGAAGTGCTCATTTTGGTTATTACCTTTCAGATACGAAATGCAAAGGTGAATCTAGGTCTTGTTGGCAGTAGGATTACCCACTACTTGCCTGAGTTTGTGCAAAAGTTCCCACTGATTTCAACTGTACAGAATCAGAATATTTATGACAAATGTATGGTGTTCGGGAAAAGTGTGCTTAGATTACAGGTCTACAAAATGATTTTTCTAGAAAACCAAGATTAAAAAAAAAATACTATATTCAACTGAAAATACATGATCTGCATGTATTCAACTAGGATTTTCTGAATATATTAAGTAAGAAGAATATCCTGAATTTCTTTGGAAATACTTGTCGTGAAAAGAAATAATGAAATATTTTCCAAAAAAAACCAGTCACAAAATTTCTGTGGTGATTAACCTTTAGAAATTAACAGGCTGGCTTGTTTTCCAGAGCTGCCCCACCAAGCATTTATTCGACTTTTGAGTTTGAATCCATGTGCTTGCTTGAATGCTTTTTAGCTCCTTTTGCTTAGGTCAGCCATATAGGATTGTTCTTTTCCTTGGCCTCTGGCCCATATCTAGGCCTAGAATATCTACAAGGTACATCTCCAAAATGAAATGAGACCCAAATAGCCAAGCAGCTGAGGCCCTCGGCACAGGCCTGCTAAGTTTCCCTGGTGAGAAAAGCACTTTTTCCTCAGAATAACTCTTTCATGAAGGCTTAAAAATATGTTTCAAGGAAATTAGTTTTGCTTTGTAGACCTCTTGGAACACACATATGCAGTCAGCCACCACATTTCAAATAAGCTACCGCATTTCAAGAGAGAATATCGCATTTAGCAGCTATGGAAATATATGGGACCATTTTCATCTTTCTTTTTATGTCCAGATGTGTACAGCAGGATCCTGATCTTGGATCTTTTGTTCTGGTGGATGCAAGGACCCCATTACCCTTATTGTGTCCAGCTATGAAGAAATAAGTAGCATACTTTGGATTAGAGAGAGAGAGAGAGAGATTCAGCCTGTGGGCTGGGATATGGAAGTGTTTTCATTTTTAGTTTTCATTGGCGAGGATTCTATTTTATCCTCTCTGTTGCTCCTTATAAATCATGCAAAGAAATTTGAAATCTGAAGCTTGCTGTTGCTGGCATTTGAACCTAATGTCAAAATGCTTTTGCTGCCTTACTTGTGAAGTAGACAACCTGTGTTCAATGTCCTTGAAATAGTAATTTTGGTAGGCTCTAACCTTTTTCATGCATAGCAATCTGGGTTCAGAAGCATAGATAAACCAAATATTCTTAACATTCCCTAGCATATACACTCACCTTTGAAGAGAGGGTTACAGGTATCAGGTTTAAATTATCAGCAGGAGAAAACAAAGAGTAATCTGACTGCCCTTCACAGTCCAACAGTCTTGGACCTGAAAAGAAAGAGGTGTAGAAGATTTACTTGTCCAGAAGCAGCACCAACAGCACTTACAATCTGCCTCATAAGGAAATGCAAAATCTATCTCATAGCTACTTCACTAAATACATCTTCTGTGACACTTACAAGATTAGTTTTACATAGTCAGTAAATTATATTTTTGTGTTTTCACAATTGATATGGGCTTGGATCCAGTTTGGTCCAAACCTAATAGGTTTACCAGCGTGTAACTTCCCTGTGTAGCTTTGCATGGCTAAATATTTTCAACATATTCAGTGAAGTTGTGGTTCACATTAATTCAGAAACAGGCATGATCCAAAGAGACCCTGTAGAATATGACATCTGACTGTCCAGAATAGGCAGATTATATTAAAGTCTACAATATGACCTAGAACACAGGTACAAGCTAAGAAGCCGGTATAGTGGTATGACTGAAGCAATGTAAGTATATATAAATAGTCTTCCTATTTTAATAAATATTAGTTCTTCTCAAATTAGTAAGATATGCTTCCATAGTGGAACAGTGAATAAAAAGAAAATATAATTTTATCTCACCACTTATACATATTTACATTTTGTATTAGTTATACATTCTTTTTTTCCTTTGCTTTTTTTTTTTCCTGCCTGATGTTTTACAGTTACATCCTAACACCAACTTCTTTCAGGCAATTTCCACAGCTCTTTTTTTGATCCACTTATGAAGGGTGTATCCTTCACTAACAAAACTTCTTTTGTCGGTGATATTTCATCTCTGGCAGCAATGTCCAACTTCAAGGATTCATGTGATCACTGCATGCCCTATTGATGCATTAAGAGAAGTATGCATTCAATATTGTAGTGTATATTAGGGTTCAGCTGAGGTTTTGGGCTGCATTTGCACATGTACAAACTTGGTTCCTAAAGATATGGACTGTGCGAGAGGTTTTACACCCAGAACCAAAAAATGCTGTATTTAAACTCTGCTTGTCTTCTCAGATGAAAATTGCAAAGAGTGGGTGACAGGGATGTGTGGGTGTAATTGTATAATTAGGCACATGCTGCTGTATTTTAGCACATACTGTCCCCTGCTGGGAATAATCATATTACTGGTAGAAGTGAAGTTGTGTACTCATCCTTCCATTCAAAAATGTAGGCTGGTAAGGCCTTCTTTGTCTTTCACTTTCAGACAAAGGTGAGGTTTTCCTTGATCACCACCATGCCAAGAATGTAAACATTTCCATTTTTTGAGGATTGCATTCCATCAGGTGGTATTGCTGTATGTAGGATGCAGCTGAAGGCACTACAGCTGCCACAGAGGCTGCCACAGCAGGGGAATGGCGTAGCTTGACCTTTCCATGGCATGGGCTGCCATGTGCCCACCAGCATGTATGACATTAATATGGGTTGCCCCAGGGAAAATCTTCTTATACAGTGTTAGTGACTGCCTGCTGGTGCCCCATACAAACCTCACAGAGCTTCACAACCATTTTAATTTTTCAGAAGACGTCAAATGGAAAGGAATCCTCTCTGCAACTCCCTGTACTATTGCAAAAATGAGAGATGAACACTTACATTCCCCTCCTGTCACCAGGCTTTCCTTCCCCATGACCATGTGGTCAGTGGAAATCAAAGGTCAGGGGCAGGAGGGCAGCCTGGCTGCTGTGGCCTGGGGTCTGACAAATATAACAGGTCTTCTGGCTTGACCACAACTCATGCCCATCCCTGATCTTGCCCATCTTCAGGATGCTGTAACTCCCTAGCCAAAGGCAAGCAAGGTTATTTCAGTGCCTATGCTGCTCTTAGCAACTGCACACCAATGCAGTCCTCTTATGAACAGCAAGGTTGTTAATACAGAGATGGGGGGTTTTTGCTAAAAGATGTAATGGCTTTTTTGGTTATGTCTGGCTATTTAATTTAAAATGGTTCTTTTGATTAAGCTATGCTACACTTCATGAATTAGTTTATATTCCTCTTTTTCCTCTAAAATTTCACTTGTTAGCTCTTTGCACTTGAGGTATATTCTTGTCATTCATTTCTGCCTGGCAATCAAAAGAAGTTTCAGGGACTGCAGCCCCGTACACCCTTCATCAACAATTTTTCCATTTTGCAGACTGAATTTCTGACATTCAAGGTGGTATTTTCTATACAATTTAGCAATGCTTAGCATTATGATAACTGTCTGGTGAAGGTCTTAAATTAGGTACATATTGACAATTATGTAGTCTGTGTGTGACTTTCAGAAATCAAGACCAGTTTTTGTTAGCTGCATTTTATATTGGTGTCCTTCTGTTTATCAATTAACTTTTTTTTTTCTTTCTCAGCAGCTGTTTGTCTTCCCTTTCAAAGGGTAGACTGCATCACAAATTCAATGTGTTACCCAATATTTGTTTTTTGTAGAACCTCAGAACTGAGGGATTTGGATAAGAAAATTTTTCACTGTGAGCCACTCTTCATATTCTTTTTCAACACACTGTATAGCTAATATTAGTAAAGCTATAAATAATAGCTTTATAGGAGCTAATAATAATAATATAGGAGCTAATAGCTAATAATAGGAGTCCCCAACATTATTTTTTCCCTTATTTAAAAATACACTAACAAATCAGAAATCCAAATTTTCCATTGCACATGGATATTGGCTTACAGTGTCAGCCATGGGACATGTTGGTACAGTATATGAACTTTACATAAGCTCATTATCAGAGGATGCACATATTTTTTTTATCGAACATTGGTAACTTAACACTATAGGCTAGAAAAAAGAGAATTGCAGGACAGAAAAGAGTCTGGTTTAGAGTTAACTTCTGGGACATTTTTATTTTAGTGGCTTCTTTTTCTTCTTTCTTGATGTCTCATCCCAAATATTTCTTTATCTCTTCCCTTTAAAGATTGTTAGTTTCAAGTTAAAAAATCCCAAGAGAATAAAAAATAAAAGAAAAATGAAAACAGAGAGAAATGCAAGCTGCATGCTGTGTATGTGTATGTGGAAAACAGGTTCTCTATGAGACTCTGTCCCTACAGTAAGTATTGGACAAGGTCTCCATTCAAAACCCATTATGTTCTTTAACCAAAACTCCTTTAGAAATATTTTCCTTTACCTAAAATATTAAAGAGTTGTACAAGGGATTTCAACACCCAGCATGTTCATGGGCGAGATTCAAGCCACAGATAACTCTTTAGCAGAACTAATAGCTTCTCTTCTGTGTCCTTCCTTAAATACAGGTTCTTACCCATCTAGCCTTCAGATCTTATTGTAAAAAAGGTGCAATATAGAGGTGTTGTTTTTCAAACTAAGAATCTAAGCATTACAATCACTAAAATAAGTGGGTTTTGTGAAAGATGGGGTATGTTCATGTGGAAGGTTAAGACTGGATTGAGCTCTTGTCCTTACTCCAAGCTGCTGGAATGGGTAAGGACTCAGGCTGGAAATTGTAAAGCCATGCAGAGATGACACATTCTCTGTGTTAATGTGCTAAAAGAGAGGTTATATTGGTCAGCACACTTTTTCAGTTTTGTGTTCCTCTGGAGCTGAATCATTCCAGAAGAGAAGGTGATGCTTCACTGTAAAATACCTTAGGCCCTAATTATCCTTAATGCTTAAGATTTCCTCCTGGAAAGTAGGACATGTGAGTTCAACTTTCCTCACCAGCTGGGGACATGCTGTATGTTTGGTACCTGAAGAAACTCTCTGGGGAAAGTAAAGGATACCAATGATACTTCTGAAACATAAACCCAAGCCCTTAACGCCACACTATCGGCCTTGCTCAGAAATGAGGTTTCTTAACAGAATTAGGTAGTTTCAGGTCTAAATCTTATGATGACCTTTGTACAACTATCCTATACTTCTGCAATCTGCACACATGGTACCTCATCCAAGGCTTTCATTCTGCTCAGACTATCTCCTAATGTACACTACAGATCTACTCCAGGGTCACAATAAAGTGTTAACAGAGTTAGAGATTTGAAGATGGAAGTCTGAATTTAGAGTATGAAATTTGAATTCAACACAAAGGACACCTCAATTATTTTATGGTAATAACAAGCTGATATACTCTAATTTATTACAGTCAGGCATAAAGTTCTTAGGGAAATCCAGGCCTATTTTAGGCTAGTAGAGAAAAATTATATTTTCTTCATAAAGAGAACATATTTGGATTCATTAATTTTAAGATACATTGTGTAAAAGAAATATGCTTCACTGGACTTATAAATCACTGTGAAGAAAAGCAGGCTGTGGGAAGCAGAAAACATGTGCATCACTGCTTTGTGAAAGAAAAATGTTCAGGGTATTTTCAAAGGCTCAGTTAGAAGCTCGGTGACTTCACTGTCACTTGTGACTTTCAAGTCCTTCCCCAGAGATTAGCAGCTGCCTCCAGGACAGGCAAGGGACCAGGTCACTTTCCCCCCTCTAATGAGTGTGATGGAAGCATCTGCCTGCAATTTAGGCAGAGGACAGGAGTGACAGAATTAGATGAGTCATTTCTCATGCCAGCTACCTAATCACTTTGTTTTAAATACAATCATTTTTGAAGTGAAAACATTTATATGAGAAAGCCATCACAAGCTGTGGCCAGGCTTTGGCTGGTCACTAACAACAGGAGCATTGACAGTCTTCTGTCCTGCTTGGGTTCCCCTTTTGCAGTCTAAGTTTAAAGTCAGAATGTTCCTTTTCATGTCTGTTCTGAACCTACAACATTTTGAAGGAAAATTTGCCAACATAAAATAATAGAAAAAATATGTTATTTTTGCAGGAGTTCCCTTTTGGTATAAACTAGACTGGAAAGAATGAAAAATGAGCTGTTAATTGTAGGAGAGGTATCGTGTCAGTGCTACTTTCTTGTTATTCTTACTGAAGAATTTTTATCAAGAAACACATGCAATGTTTAGACTCTTACTGCATCACCTCTCAAATGTAATGTTACCTTAAACAATAACATCCATGTCTGGTTTTTTGAGAACTCTACTGGTTAGTAAATTGACATCTACGTAATTAAATATGCAAATTTGTAATTAAAACAAATTCACTATGTAAACAATAGCAAACCATCTTTACAAGAAAATTATCTCGACATTGAAACAGCACATTCTTCACTTTTTGTCTTTCACATTTAATACAACGTGCAGTGGTGACAACATGAATGCATGCACTGCACTGCTTTCTTCCCATGCCGTGTGTAAGGCAGAGGCTGATGAAGTCAGGAAACTGCTGAATGTTTTGAAAAACAATTTTCATTTTGCTCCTGGGTTTATGTTGATTTTAGTCATTAGTAATAGAATTAATCCATGTTACTGGAATCAACATTTTTTTGTATTTAAGTAAAGGTCAGTAAAGATTCACAGACATATTGAAGGGTTTTCAGAGAAACTGGAAGTTTTTATTGGTTTGGATAAACATACGTTAATTTAAACATCCAAATTAACTGAACATCTTTGTTATGAACACTAAGACAAAGACTATAAAAGTGTGGTTTTCCATGGGGTAGTTTACCATGTTTGTCCCTTTTTAGAGCTGAATAGAAAAGGTGCACTATGCTGTATAATCTGGTTCATTTAAAGCAATGCTATTTTTTGCCCTAATAAAGATTTTATCTGACACTTTATTTTGTAAGTGAGAAGTATGTTTTGAACCAGTCTTTCAAGTCATCTCCTAAACACCATACATACAGAGATAGTCACTAGATTTAAAATTAATGGTTACATCACAGAAAAACAGTATATTTGCGTATATATGAATATAAGACCTCTAAGAATGAAATCCTTCCAGATGCTGCCAGTTATAATTATTTGTTTTAAGGAAAGTCAACTATCTTGACCAAGTCTGGAGTGTTAATTAAGCTGAATAAGCTGGCAGTGAATCCAGTGCATTTTGGCTCATACTGATTTAGGCTCACATCTGATTTAGGTCCTGCAGGGTGCAGTGCTACCTTGCTTGGTGAGCTGAATAATTATTTATATCTCAGTGAACACTAATATCTCTGCTTATCTAGCTTTACACAGGCTGTCAAGATAGCTGTTTCTGAAGAGATCATTCAGCTGGGCAATGTTGTCCCACCCAGTGGGTCAGGGTCCAGCTGGCCTTTTCCCATTCTGTGGGGATGGCTTGAAAGTGCTGGAACAACAGTTTTACACCACATTGATTTTATAATCCCTAATCCAATGTCTCCAGGGGGACTATAATTCTTTGTAACAGGCATAAAACAAAGAGATAAATGTGAAAGTTCCTAATGAAAATGAAGGCACCAAGGATCTACTGAGGGTCTCTGTGATTATTTTCAGGGTAGCAATTCACACTTCTTAGGGCAATTATTTTTTGAAAACCATGTTTCTTAGAACAGCACAGTACAAAAAAATGCATGGGGCAAAGGTTTGTCAAGTTGCTAAAGTGAACTCACATTGCTTCCACATTAATCAGGTTTATGAGTTTATATATTTTAATAATGCTATACAGTACTCATTTGTATGAGTATTTACACTCATATTAATACTTACACATTTATAAGGTATGTGCTAAGGCAGTAAGGTGTGAGGCTGAATTTATGTCATTTATTTTCATATACTCCTATAAATTAGTCTCAAGAGTCTTATTTTGACTTGGAATGTGAAATTATCAAAGATTAAGAAAATTATTTGAAGTCTCAATTCATAAAATACTTATGACTTTTGCCTAGAACTCCACAGTTATTTCAGGGTTCCAGAACAGATCATGTTTCTATTTTGTTCTGGAAGCATGAACAACTCCAATAAATTATATGAATGAGAATAAAACTGTGAGTTTAACAATAATAATGAGCTTTAATAGAATGAAAAGTGGACACTGAACTCCATAAAAACAGTGTAATTACAATAATTTTCCCAAATTGTAAAAATATCCTTGAATTCCTGCTCCTGTTCTCCAGAATTCTTACAGCACTTCCAGCATGGTATGACCTTCAGGTTTAATAAGCAACCACTTTTTTCCACCATCTAGGTCATTAACAAAAGTACTGAAAATCAGCAGAACAAGACAGATCCCTGTGGAAACCCATGCCATGCACCCTTCCATTACTGACAGTGAACCACTACTAAGTTCTCTCTGAGTGTAGTTTTCTACTGATCATATAGGAGTTTTATGAAAGCTATGTTTTCCTATCTTGCTTTTAAGATTATCATGTGAAGTAGGTTTACTCCCTGCTGAAGACCAGCCCCAGCAGCCCCAGGAGCACATGCACACAAGGTGAGCAAGAGTGATGCTCTGACCTCAGGCTGTAGCACAGAGCCTGCTACCCTGGCTAGCTTTGTCCCCACTGGGTGTGTGCAGCAGGGATGCTTCCACCATTCAAGACAGCTATGTGCATATTGATGCCCCAATTAAAAAAAAAATGCCTCTGAGGCCCAAAGGGACCAAAGGGACTATGCTGATTAGTGAGGCTAACAGCTAAAGTCTAGGCTTAACATATCTCACCCCAAAATTCCTCCATGAAGCCCAGGGTTGTTCATTATCTGCACATCCTTTTGCATTTTAATGGATTTTCAGAGTCAGCTTGAGGACAGAATGGAACAGGCTCTGAAGAGTTGAAGGAATATCCACAAAGAAACAGTTTTTCTTTCCTTTCTCTATGCTCACAAGAGGCTAAAGGATCACCTTACATCACTGCTTAATGAGGAAGTAATTCCTCTTGCAAGTCCAGCAACTTTGGTGAAGTTTTAGCTAATCAGTTAGTAATATGCAGGAATAGCCTGCTATAGATAATCAGTGATGGAGATTTTACTAGCAATTGGTGAGCTGTTACTCAGCATAATGGGAACTAAAGGTAGGTTTTAAGACCACTGCTTCTGATGTTCTCAAGGTTCCTGGTAATAAAGTGTCCATGACAGCAACCTCTTATGGAAGCCATAAACTCTGTAGCATTGTTCCCATCATATCCTACTCTATGGTCTCATCTGTCTCTCCACCTTCATCCTTGCAACAATGCCTGCAGACATCTATTTTGTGGCTGTCTGTATGCTTCAGGGAAACATATAGTAAAATGAAGGCTTCTATAAACCTCCAGGTATCTTAAGTAGTAAATAAAGACAGGAGCAGAATCTTATTCTGTATTCATTATTCTGTATACATTGATGAATTGTACTAAGTTTGATGTTTCTTTAAGTCACTGAAATATTAGTCACTGAAAATGTATTTAATAATGTAAATACAAAGGTCAGTATGAAGAAATGCCACATATTACTCTAAAATTCATAGAATTACTATTTCAAATATTAAAAAAAAATACAAATTTGAGAGCAATTAGAGCTCAGTACATCTGAATTATTCAAGGTACTCAGTGAATATGGCTCTAGATTATAATTTATTTCATGGAGCAATTTTAACAAAACTGAAAATGCAATATTAAGGAAAAAATGTACAAACTGAAAAAGTTACTATATATACTTCCTGTAGGTAACATGACTGCAAATTGAATTCCTCAAATATATTTTCCAAAAAATATTATGTCAGAAAAAGCACAAGAAAAGAGATGAAAAGAATGTGAAATTCTCATACCCCAAACTAAAAACAAAATAACATTTAATTATGTTCATATATGATTTTGTTAATTACCTCCTAAAAACAATCTGTGTTTGATCCTCAAAATCATCTGTCTCATGATAAAACCAATGGATCTTTGGGAAAATACGTCACTAATAGTTATTCATGGTAACAAATCTCTTTTAAGAGCCAACCATTACAAAATGCTGAATTCCAGGTTTTAACAGAAGAAATTATAGATTAGAATAATTCAAATTTAGGCACAGAAGTATTGAAATACCAAGGTATTAGGAATGAGCACACATTTTAACCTGAAACAGCTCTTTCAGGAAATGCAGTCTATTGGTCAGCAATGAAATAATTTGTGAAAGCTTGAAATGATATTGCATTTAAACACTTCTCAAGACAAACTAAAGGAATTTACACAAAATAACACTCAGAGCCATGAGAGACTCCCTAAGCCTACCAAATTTCTTCTCATCCAAAATCTGATCTCATCCAAAGTCACTGGATAGGAGACAGGTACACATCATCCATTAGCTGTGGATGGTGGCCAAAAGACAAGTGTCTCTGACCTGCAAAGCAAATATGATCCAAGTCTTTTAAAGGAATAAAGAGCAGGAAGCAAACAAAATGTTTGAGAAAGTATTTATGTGCAGCTGTTTATATTAAATTCAAAGGAAAGTAATCAGAATTTTACATTGATATGAAAATGTATCAGATATCACAATGGGCCAATTTGACTTTTCTCCCCAAATGTTCACTTAAACACTACCGCAATTGCAGGCTGTTCAGTACTTCCTCAAACAGAGCTGAACTTTCTAATTCACAAATAACCATTTAAGTAAACACAGCACAAATGAGTATACCTCTTTTGCTGAAAAAACAAGATCAGGAAAAATTACTAAAGCGCATTTCTTTGTTCTCTTATTCACCTGTTACTATCTTGCCTTCTTTCCCTTTTCCCATGTGTAAATTATATTTAGACTAGCATACCAACATGTAATTACATGTATTTTCATTATCTCGTAATTTGGCTTGGGAATCTACACTGTATGCACAAAACGCTGATTGCCTGCAGCTGCGGACAAATGATTATTTAGATAAGCAAGCAAGTTGATGAGATGAACCAGAAACTCGGAGCAAAGTCACTCTCAGTCGTGGTGCTTGGAGGAACAGTTCAAACCCTTGGGGCACATTGGGACTAAAGGGTCTGGGTAAACTCAGCTATTGTACTTGTTTTGGCATTAGCCAACAACAGTATACAATGTCCTTGACTGCTTACAGTATAAATATTTATTTCTAAATGCTTCTGTGAGTTAAACTGTGGCCAAGTTCTAGGGGTAAGGCTGTGAATAGCAAAGTACTACTGAATTACATTTATTTTAACCAGCTTTACTAAACACCACACTCCCAGTCCTCATGTTGTCACAGCTCACTCTTTATTTAGTAAGTGGTATCTTTCGGTCTTAAAAAAGAAGAAAAAAAGGCAGCCAAGAAAAATGGAAAACTATGATACTCATAATTTCACAAAACTTTCTAAATGAGACAATAAATGCCTGCAATTAATCATAATACCTGTGCTTTTAAGGTGCCAAAAAAACCAAAAACCAACAAACCCCAAACTACCAAACAAACCCTGAATCAAAAGAAATCTGAAAAATAAGTTGTTTCCTGAAAAACTAACTTTTCCAGGTAGTTCAGGTACTATTAGCAACTTGGAAAACTGCTGGTAAGGAAAACATAAACCCTATTAACACCCTCAACTACTTTCCCAAACATGTGAATATCTGAAAGCCTCCAAAAACTCAGCCTGTCCCAATAATCTTGACAAGTCAAAAAATGCCAAGTACATAATTGCAGTGTTTTAGTGGCAGTACTACAGTAAAACACCTTCATTACAACAAAGAATACAGAAGTGAATTATTTGAAACTAATAGGGTTGGCCTGACAGCATCTGATATGTCCAGCTGCTGTAAAACACCCCCATGTCCTGTGCAGCCTCCTGACAGAGCTGGCCCCAGGGCTGCTGCTCCAAACCTGCTGGTTTTCTGCCTCTGCATTCAGGGCAGTGCTGCTGCTCCACCCCATACTCTGTTCCAAGCTGCAACAGCCTCCTGCCCCAGTGGAGCCAAATAAGAAAATGCTTTACTCTAGGTCCAGTATTGTGTGGTGAGACTTGATAAACTAATTTGTAATGGCAAAAGCAAAATGGAAACAAGCATATATTCAATTTCAAAAGACGGTTTTAATTTCATGAGCCATTACGTCTTAAGGATAATGAAAAGACAGTGTGCTTAGGAGACATTTTTTCTGCCCTCAAACAGGAAAACATGTTGGAAGAGACAGCCTGTCAATTTTATTTTGGGCAATATTTTCTACAAATTGTTTTCTTTTGAAGCAAAATATTTTTTTGCATAGTAAATAATGCCAAACATCACTGTTCTGGAAACACATCTGTAACAGAAAACTTGAAAATAAAATCTTATCTGACCTTCACCTGTGTAACATAGCTAGATTTTAGATAGTATTTGAAGATGAAAATCACTGTAGTAACTCCAGGTATATCAGATATATATAGTTCACATGAAAAATAACTGAACACAAGGAGCCTTCTTTTCTCTTTTTCCTTTTTTTTTTTTTTTCAGGATGCGGGTGATTTTATTAGGTCAAGTACGTGATTTTTCTTTTTTTACAGGGTAGAAAATCATTTCAGTGTTGGCATTCTATTTTAGCAGCCTGACTGGAGTTGCTTTAGCAAGATATATATTTTAAGACTGTAGCAGTGAAAGGTCTTAGTTTGAACTCTGTCCTAAATACACAGAATCTGATGCATGTATTAACTATTGAACTTCAACGGGTTTGTATAATCAGAGCTGAACAAGTGTTTCAGAGATGATTCCTGTTCTAGCTTTCTGTGTACATTTTTCATTACTTCTTTATTATTTATTCTCTTTTTACATTGAAGAAAGCGCTGTCTAAAACAAGCTATATATGGGTAACACTATCAACACATTTATTTGTGAAGCTTTACCACTGCAGCCTGTAACACTTTCAAAACAAAAAGGTTGTATCTGTGTATTGTTAATAATTATTAGGAAAGTGTGCAGTCCTGTCCCAGGGCTTGGTAAGTAAGGTCACGGTACAATAAGGGTTGCAAGCTCTGTAAGCATTGGTTGTATTTGCATATGTCAGAACAGTCTGTGAATACTAACGGCACAAACACTTCACATCTGCTTCTGTTTACTCCCATGCTAACAGTCAAAAGTACAAAAGTACTGTGTTAATTGCTCTGTTACATACTGACTGTTGACACATTCTCCATAGAGCTTTCATAAATACACTGTTGCAAACAAACTACTAATGACTTTGCTTATTTCCATCCCATCTTTAAAAGAAATCCAGAATATATACACAGATTAATGATTCCTCTATTTAGCAGTGCGTCTTGTTGCTTGCTATTGTGGAGGCTTGTATAAAGGCAGTATCAATTAAGTAGCAATTATCTATGAAGTGGGAAAAAAAAGTGATGATATAAATAAGTAATGTGCATGAAGTGAGAATTTCTGAAAACAACTTGAGGTGAACTCTGAGGCAAGGGCACCGACTAGTGAACAAACCCTCTCCGTCTGCTCTTCTATCCAAAACCATTAGAGCCCAATTTGAAGTCTGACTAAACAGCAGTGATACCTGTGGGCCTCCATTGAGATTTTTCACTATATATGACATGCCCTGGAGAAATTTAAAAAAAAATAGGATGGGAGCTGAGGGAAAAAATTTGACTCCTAAAAAGCACCACTAACAAGCTAATAATATTTAAATTTGGCTTCAAGTTTCTTTTTGCTATGACACTTCAATATAGAAATACAATTATCTAGTTATTAAAAAACAACAAAGGAGCTGCAACCCATACCCACTGTCACAGCTAGTGTGGTTACTTTAGTTTCTGACAATGGTCTGCTTCTTCTGAAGGAGAGAGAAAAGCCCATGGTGTGCCTCACCTTACTCAAACAGCAAGCACTGGTGGTTTTCTGAATGCCCCTTCTTTTCTGATATTGAATTTTGTCACTCTTTAAGAACCTTTCAAAAATGGTCTTTGCCTCCTTCATTCAAGTGTAGACATTCATTGCTGTAAATGCAGCATAAGGGTAATTAATTCATTATTTTTCTTTCCTTTTTTTAATGGTTTCTTCAATTTTTGTGACAGAATAAGATAAAATGAAGTTACTCTTTCTATTATTTGCTATCACATGTCTGTGTCTTGCATTTACATCTTTACTTATTTTGGTCAAGAATGCATGACAGTCACCAGGAGCAAGTCGCTCATTTATCAGCACCATCTTATTGATTTATTCATGTCCTAGGCATTTAATCAGGTCCAATGAAGAGTAATAATCTATATAATGTTCTTGCAAATCTCCCCCCTCTACTATACATAATGCAGACAGAGATGTACAAGGCAGACCTTAAGTCTGGAAGGGCTCTCTTGCAGCCACACCAGTGAAGTCCCAGATATTTTTCATTTTGTGAGACTGGTTCTTTTCAGCCTTGGTTCAAACCACACTTGGGTTGTGAACAGGGGCAGTCTCACCACCCTGTTTCTGTGTGTGCCGGGGCCCATGAATCATTTTAACACAATTTTCTTATCCTAGTTTTCTCCAAACGTCAGTTATAAACCTGCAAAGAAGGTGAAAATTCAAGACCAAACAAACCAGAACAATCCTGAGCAGACTCTAGGTAGGATGAAAGGAAGGATGCACATGTGAGCACCACCAAAGTGCTCCTGTATCCCACCACTGACCCACATCAAGGCTCTGTGGAAGTCCTGTCAATCTCAGCATTCAGTCACCCGTACACAACTGCTAGAGCCATTGCCTCTGGTTTCTCCCACAGACATATGTTGTTCCTTCCCTTTCATAAGGCTGTTTGATCATGCCATGTTTGATCACCTCTTCCAGATTCTGTTTTTATGCTATGGACAATACCAAATCACCTCCAGACACAAGCGCATGTGTGTGCAGAAATTACAGAAATGGGCCTAATTAAGTAAAGGCAATTGGTGGCAGAAACAGGAGGGAGCACTCTGACCATCATGCCCTGGTCCCAGGCTAGCAGCCCTGCCAGGGCCCAGCATGTGTTCCCTGAGTGCCAGTCCCCACTGGGCAGTGCCATGCCCTTGCCATGGGGCAGACCATGTGTGTGGGCTAAGCTTACTGCTGACTGGGGCTGCAAGGCTGGAATTCCCTCACTCCTGCTGCAACTCCTGTGCCAAGGAAAGCATATTGAGGTAGAGGGAGGAGAGACAAAAGCTCTTCAGTTGCCTCCCCATGAGTGCTGGACTTGATAGAGACTGATTTTGATTCTATGTTATAACTCAGCATGATATTTACTGCAAACAGATACTTCTCCCGGCTCACAATTGTTTTTCTCAGTTCAGTTATGACTTATCATACAAATTCTTCAAGATCCTGCCCTGTGGTCTCTGCTCTATTTGTTTTTTCCAAACAATTAGCAGATCTGGAAGACAGATATCACCATGAGCCAGAGCAACCAGAAGTCAAAAAAAGCATTTTTCAAAGAATTCCAGAATTGCGAATAAAGGTCTCTCCTGGGCATGGAAATCAGACATTGTTAAAAAAACCTAAAAGTGGTTTTCTCCTTAACTTCTGCTCAGCCTTGGTTTGTGGACCCAGCACTAAACATGAAAGGTGAACACCGCCTGGAGCCAGGACTTCTTGACAGCACTACAGCAGATGGAGTCAGCAAACACTGGCTCTAGCGTGTCGTTTGCAGAAATTCAAGTTTCCTTGAGAGGACTTCAGAGTTCAACCCTGTTTAGAGAGTCCTTTAGAGAGAGCTGTTCTGAAGATTTTCGTGGACTTGAGCTTCTCAGTGTAAGAATAAAAGTGTGGATCATTCTAGTGAGTAATTCTAGGGAGCTGGAAGATGTTAGATTCTTGGGGTCTTGACTACTTGCATTAGGGTTTGCCGTGAATGTGGGAAACTAAAACTTCCTTGGTAGGATTGCTTCTGACAAAGGCCATGGCTGTCCTTAGTTTGGCAAAAGCAACTTATGCTACCACACTTTCATTAGAACACTCCTGATCAATTTTCTATTCACCTGTTAAACTGGTCTTTTATAAATTCAGATTTGGGTTATTTTAGCAACAATAAGAGATCAGCAAAAGCCAAGTTTCTTTGCTGATTATTTACAATATTGTACTTAATCCTGGCTTGGTTTTTTTGTTTAGTGGGTATTTTCAGGTTTTTTTGTTTTACATACATGAAAACCCGGACAACCAGAGAACCTTTCTTTGTTTGCACACCTGACCAAACACCTCAATGTCACACTGCAACACAAAATAACTCACAGAAGCAGGCTAGATGTAAAAGGAAAGAAAAAGAACTCAAAAAAGCAAACTTTATTTTCTGACTCCACTATATATACAATAGCAAAAATTATAGTGGATTGGAGGGTGAAACTGCCATGTCTCCAACCACACTGGTCAAACCAACAGTCCATCAATTCTCTCCACCCACAAAGAAGAATGCAAAACAATCATTATTTACATGAACATGTGTGAGAAAACTCAGTTGAAATATGTAAATATCAGAAGGCATAGGAACTTTTAGAAGAACTTTAAAACTCTCAAAAGAACAGGGTGACACCTCAATACATCCTATTAGTAATGCTCCCAAAGGTCTGACTCCTAAGGCTTCTTACTTCTGATAGTGGTGTTTGGTTCTCTCACCTAGTTATTTCTCAGCTATTTCTATATATATCTCTATATAATATCTCAGGTATTTCTCCTTGCAGCACTACTAAGCAGCAATCCTTCATGTCTGTGTAGAGTCATATATACATATATAGTTTGAGTTTCAGATTTGAAATTGGCTTTTTTAGATTAACTGCTGCTATAAAGAGAGGAAATATTTCCTTTCTATTTTCTCAAAGAGAGGTTTTGAAACAAATAGTGTCAAAAGTCTTCAACCAAACCTGCAAAGAAAAATATTTCTACTTTCTCTTAATAAAACCTATGTAGACAAGAAATCTTAGGATCTCAAAGGGTTTGGCCATGCCTATTTTAAATAATATCTTGGTTGATTTGAACAGTTCCTATGAGTTGGGGTGTTTGAACTAGTAATCCTGAGCCCAGTAAAGTTAGTACAACCTGAGGAATGCTGAGAAGGCAGCACTAGGAGTAAGATTGCCTCATTGCTGTGTGAAGATAGGTAAAGTGCCCATGTAAATACTACATCTCTGCAGGTTCTCAGTCAGTGAAATGAGAAAATTATACTTATTTATCAAGTGTTTTGAAGTCCTTAGATAAAAGGAGAGCCTTCAATATCTTGAAAGTCCTGAATAGATCGGTTCCTACCTTCGTCTAAGTGCTGTTGAGAATCTCAAATACTGTATTTCCTTACCTAGAGTGAGCAGTTCAATCCAATCTGCTCAGGGCATCCCTAAACTCACAGACAGAACTAAGCTTAAAAAAAAATCCATAACTTGTGATGTATGTCCACCTCATTAAAAAAAAAAAAAAAAGGAGGAGGAAAAAAGGTTACTTATTCTTTAATGTAGGGATCTAATGAGGAAGAGCAAGGGCTCAGTTGCTTTTTCTACTTCAAGGAAATCAGATACACTTTCTCCTACCTTTTAGGCAAATCTTGAATATCAGATTATCAAAGCCCTTTCTGGGGACACTCTCTTCATTTTATATTCAAATTTAAAATAAAGTAGGTTGGCTCTAGGTCTGGATGTCTCTGTGGATCTTGCATTAAGTGATTCAACTAAACCTGCCTGGAAAGCATATGTCACAGCAAGGAACATGCCATTCTTCTCTAATATTCCTAACAGCACATATAAAAGCAGGAAGGTAGATGGCTCTGTGGCTCTTGGATGCAAATTAAATGAAACAACAACGTTCCAAATCATGGTCGTATCTCCCATACTGAACTCCTAAAAAGAGAATACAAAAGGAAAAGTATAGTGAAGTCCTTTGGTTTGACATTCTCGGTTGCAAAACAGAGTAATAGTTTTCTACCTATTTAATATGTATATATCTTTCTCACATTGGATTTGTCTTCATGAACTGCCACAGTGAAGAAAGACTTTTAAAAAGGAGATATTATAAGAATAAGTAGGTGAATTATGGAAGAAAAAAATAGAAGATTAAGAGCAGCTACTAGTCACTAGCATGTGGAGATGTATTAATATGGCAAGCACATGCCATCTACAACATATTAATGCACTTATTATTTCTACTACATATTAGTCCCTTATTAGCATGTTTTACCTGAGCTTGTCACAGTGTTATTTCCAAATTACAACACATTACAAAGCTAATAAGTTAAAATTAAATATTTGAGATATTTTAATATTTGAAATATTTTCAAAGGTGAGGCAACTTTAAAAATGCTATCACTTGTAGCAAAACTGCAACATATAAATGCTAACTAATGAAAACATGTATTTCATGAAAATATATGTTCCATAAGTATTTTGGATGTTTAATTACTAGGTAATATGCAATGACTTTGACAGAAAGTTTAATTAAAGGATAGTTAGAAAAACAAGAAGAACTGAAGTATTTACTATTTTTAGAAATTACTGAGTTTCTCAATTCCTGTTCATATTATTCACTTAATGACACTAAGCAAGAAATTGCTCTGCCATTGGTAGCAAAATCTCTACAAAATCTGTAATAGGTATTTATTTCCAAATCCCTTCAATTAAAACTAACATAGCTGGAACATAATTCAAAGGACTTTGTTTTTTCCTCCATAACATTGATAATGTTTAAATACATATATGCAAATAACTCCAGTTTTTGGACAATTTTTTCAGATACTCTTAAGATATCTGAGCAGCCTTAGATTTTGGATGCCTTTTAATTGAGGCAATCAAGAGCTGGCTGCCCAAACTTTGTTCGGCCATCACTGGGCCTGATTGCAGATAAATATATGATAAATGTCAATACCCATCTTGCTTTTCACTCCCTCCTCTATGTGTTTAGACATAGTTTCTGCTTTCACTGTAAAGACTATGAAATATATTGCAGATCTTCTTAGGAGTCCTGAAATTGTATATGGCAAGATTTAGGTAACAGTGTATGACAACAAAGTAGTAAGGTCTGTATCATCCAGTGTTTCTCTTTCCTGGAATTATGGTTATTGTGAAATATTCAGTGGCTTCTTGGCCATTAAAGAGGCAGATCCCCAGCCATGAGCTCGTGGAAGTTTTACAAGTGTCCTGCCCTCTGCCATACGTATGTAAGCTTGCCTTCCCTATAGAACCTGCCCATCTAGGCTGGGATGGCCTGCTCAAGTAAGGAAGGTTTTATTTCAGTGCAAGTGTTGGAAGCAGGAATTCTTCTTACCTATCTTAAATGTGCTCTGTCCAGATGTCATATGCAGCATAAAGACTGCAAAGAATACTCTGCCAATATTTGAGCAACTGCCTCTTGTAAAAGCATCTTTACATCATGTATGCCTCAGGTAACCATGGTACAGAAGTTTACTGTGCACTAAAGGAACTAGAAATAGTGTGAATCAAAGTGTTTCATGTTCATATTTTATTTTACATGTTTATATTTTAAATTTTCTGAACAATATTTAATAGGCAAGAAAGCTATCTTACAACTTTGACCAGACAATGCACCTAACAGCTATAGTTTAACATGTCCATCCTTTCTGAGATTTACCTCTACAGCCACGCTTGCTCCTTTAAACCCCTCATGGTGGCCAAACATGTATGTCAGTATCACAACATTTGCAGCTGCTTCCTGGCTCTTTTTATTGCTCTGCAGCAATAGCCTGCTTTTCTCTTGCTTTCCCATTGGCAAAGCTCATGTCAAAAAGTGACCTGATCTTCGTGGTAGTTTTCACCAGGACCAGTGTACCATTTCAGGGTTGAGCCAATCCCTGTTTTTTTGCCTTTGATGAGGTTTGTAGTGATATTTACCAAGAAATCCAGAAAACTTGTGAGAGGGAACAAAAAAAAAAAAAAAAAAAAAGAGACGTTCATTGGCATATGTTTAAAAAGGAAAAAAGAATCTCTCTATGCATTCCCCAATTTCCACACTCAGAGCTTTCAGTTTCATGGCAATCTTAGTCCATTTCATGCTGGAGATGTGTCAAACTGAGAACCAAGGGAAAAGCAAGGATTGCTTAGTGAACAGAGGTTAGCAATATTATTATATACCTAAAATAAATCATCCTTATTTTTAGAGATCAAAGTAAACCCAGGATATATATTTTTCATGTTTTTTCTCCACATTTACTCAAAGCTGCCAGATGGATTTGAGAGTCAGTGAAATAACAGAGGAGGACCTGTCCAAACCTAATTCATTCATTTTCTGGTAATGCTGGTAGGAAAAAGCCTTGGAGATCACTTCTGCGTTGCAGAGGAGGTGGAGCTCAGCTGCTCATGCTTGTTAACAACTGAAATGAAGCAAATAATTTCCATGAGCAATCTCTTGGGAAAGTGTTGCCTGTTGGGTCTGTTTATAAAATGTCTGTGCAGTTCATTCAATTCTTGGATTTCTCCATTCCTTTTGAATATTTGGTTACATCCTAATTTAGTTAATCTTGTTGTGGGACCATTCACAAACATTTTACTGCATGTTCTTGAAATAAGTACTATGTATTGTTGTGGTTTTCTGCACAAGTGACATTGTATTCTTAATTCTTTTTCATCTAAAACTCAAATAGAAAATTACAGAAGTTACATCTCACAGTGCAATTTTAAAGCTGACTTTGTGAACTAGCAGTTCACTTCTAAAGCCTACACTTCATATATACTTATGTCAGTAAAAGCTGTGGTCTTGAACATTCCTGGAAAGGAAATAAAAGATTGGTGAGAATGAAGTCAAACTAAAATTTAGTTTGGACCTCTAATATGAATGAATATTTATAAATATTTTTCCCAGTATTTGGGAAAAATTGTGCTGACATAATATTTTTCTATTTTTCCAAAATACACTTTTCTAACTAGGAAAGTTAAGCAAGTTGTTGACCTACACAGTATGAAAAAAAGCCTGAAATGCCCACATGGACATTGGATGTTATTGAAAGAAGAGGTGATTGCTCTGTCCAGAACCACTTTCTCTAATTTGCTGGATGTTCCCTGATGGAGCTATTCACAAAGTTCAGAACAGCTCATATAACACAGTATCATACAGTACTGTGTGTCTATAACACTTTCATCACCTGCCACAATGTTGAGGCCACAATCCTCTGAACACCTGCTTGCTCACTCACCTGGGTAGAGCAGGACCTCATCACTTCCTTTGTTTTGCTGAGCAAGCCTTTAACATTCTTAAGGGTACAGGAGATACTTTAAAATAAAGAGCATCTATAAATAATGTATTATGCACATTATTAATGCACTGTATTATGCACATTAGTAGGGCTCTTCTTGTCTATTTCTTTCAAATTTTCTTTTTATTACCATTTGTATTTCCAGCATGTTCCATCCAGTTTCAGACCACTGTTGTGCTGGGCTTTCTTTTTAAACTCATTTGTATATTGCACTCTCACTTTATTTTTGTTAAGCAAGAACAACTCTTCTTTAGTTAAAAATTTACTTTGCTTTGCTTCCTTTCTTCTTCTTCCAGGCTAATCTTGGCAGTCCGTGCTGCTCTCTCTGCCCTTTGATGCCATCTGTGTCTCCTCTCCATGGCCTCTCCACAAATTTTCATTTATACTATAATTCATAAATAATGCTTAGCATTTACATATCCTTTAAAAAATATTAATTAATTAGTGTTCATGTACTTGTAGAGAGCAAGCACATTGTCCTTACTTGGCAGATGGGGAAACAACAGCTGAGAGCACACTGTCTGCTCTCTGCTTTCATGGTGCCTAACACAACGGGGTCTCTTGCAATAATTGGTGTATAAACATCAATGTAACATATTAACAGCAGCAATAAGTGATTTAATCAGAACAAAAATTGAATTGGAATGCAACAGAGGTGTTCCTGAACTTACATTTGATTTTAATTCCAACAGAGCACCTAGGCCAGAGCATTGTTGTCCTAATACTATTATGAAGGTACTTAACTGTTTTCCATCATAGCAGGACACCTTGAGATGTTTCAAAGGAGAAAACTGCCCTTCAGAGCAGAGAGGGAAAACACTACAGAATTTTAATTTTTTGAGGGAAAACAACACATCCTCCCCACTCCCCAGGAGAAAAAAAAAAAAAAAATCAAAACCAAACCATCAAAATACCTAAAATCTGGCTTCAATAAGCTTTTTGCCTTAAATATTGTTTTTCAGTTTCTAAGGTCTAATATAATAGGAAGGGCTAGAAATTTTGTTTTTAAAAGGATTATTATGATTAGCTTTATTACATTTAGTGTCCAGAATCAGAAAGCTGCTTTATCAGGTTTTCCTGAACCCCAAAGGCCCATTGTATTTGCAAGACTACATGTCTAAATATTGGACATTACTGAATCTATTTGACTAAGTTACTACCAGTAGCACAGCAGCTGCTCTACCGTTTTCTAACCTAACATGTGTTTGCTGCCCATATTATCAGATTTACACAGAGGTTGTTGCTGCCATAAGCAGAGGAGAGGTAAATTCCAACACTGTGACCCTTTGCAATCAAGAAACCTGCATTTATTCCAGTGCCTCTCCATGGAATGCAAGAGAATGGCTCCCAAGGAACCCAGAAATTCATCCGCAAAAGAAGAGTATAGATTCAGTCTTGCAGATAATCAGGTATCACTGTGAAAAACAGTGAGCCACTGCACTAAAGAGAAATTTGTGGCAAGAATGTTTTGGGAAAAAAAAAATTAAGATAAGAAAAAAATAACACTCCAAGTTACCTAAAAAAAAAAAAATGAGAATTCACGTGTTAATATATTTAAATACGTGTATGCCTACAAGCACACACCCCACTTGTATCCTTCCCATTAACACTGTTGGGAATTTTCCTGGAAGTGAGCTCACGTCCAAGCCAAAGCAGAGCGAGCACTGCTGCACTGGACAGCGGTGACTAACATAATTCTCCTTCCCTGTAGCTCTCAACACGGTGTCCCCAGCTGGCGTCCCTGCCGCACAGGAGCAGAGCTTTCGGTAAAGGTGCGGCAAAGCAAAGCACACTCGAGAAGAGCAAAGGCAGCAGCTGAAGCACCAGAGAGATCATGGTAGCTTTGGGGAATACTTTACGCAAGGGGCGGTCACTAATTTTAAGCACGGACCCGCGGCAGTGGAAGCTCCGCGCCTGAGGGGCGGGCTTTCCTTTTGCTCTCCGGAGGTTCCCGAAGCAGGCAAGAGCGCCGGGCCGGGGCGGCCGTAGCCAAATCCCAGGCGCCATCTCGTGGCTGCCGGGTGAACTGTCGGCGCCGGGACACGGACGGCGACCTGCCGCGATGATTTTGCTGCTTGTGTAGCTGCCAGGCATGTGCAGGGAAACTGCCTTTCCATAGGTCCAAAAATTCACTTAAATCCTCGTTTCTACCAGCTGTCCCTGCTTCCCGGCATTGTCTTTGGCCATGGCTCTCACCGTTCCCTGCTCAAGGCCAGTGTGGAGTATCAAAGCCGAAGCATTGATAATCATTCCTGCACCGACTGACTTCAGGACTGCCTGCGTCCCTATCAAACACTAGAAAAACTGGCTTTGTCTCATGGCATAAATATTAGCCCGCAAAAGAAACTTGTGAGACGGGGATCTTGCACCAATGAGTGGTATTTTCCCCTCTGCAAGATAGTGTTTGCAGTATCTGCAGCTTCCCGGTCACGTTGTGCCTAGTTGGGTTGAAGAAACTTAGCAAGATTCTGTGTCTGTGCTTGAAGAATTTATTAGCCAGTGGACTGTTTCATTGTAAACAAAAGGGGATTTTGATACTGTATTTAAAGAATCCTCAGTTGCAGCCAGATTCCATATACAATCTTACCTACACTAACTGTATAGCTAATGGATCATTCACTTCTTAAAGTATAGGTTTGTCATTAATGTCTTGAGTCTTCCGATTTCATCTGTGCAGTGCTGATGTGATGATCCGTGGCACAACATTCAGCTGTTTCTCAGGGGGTTTAACAAGTCTACAAGAAGGCTGTTCCAGGCATTTTGATACATCAGCTAACTCGAACACAGCAGTGCCTTTCTACATTGTTTATGGAAGCCTTAGGTTTACACTTCTTTCTAAAGCAATTTTTTTAAACATTCCCAAGTACAATCTTCTAGCCCCAAAGATATGGAGACTTTGTGTTGCTTAATGTCCTCCCCAGTGAATGAGGGAATAAAATGCATGGTACATTTAAATGAATTAAAATATTAATTCAATAGCCTCCTTCTTTCAAAAGAGAAAATGATTCTTTGGTATTCCATTTTATTCCTCTTTGTTTGCTCTTAGTAACTTGGACTTACTATATTTTGCTAGTTCCTTTAGATTACCTCTTCAGTTAACTTCTTGACTTCTGATTTATGCTTTGTCGATTTCCTTTGTATGATCTGCTTGATCAATTAGATTGGAAGATTTGCAACAGCTTTTTCAGCCTTTTTATGAACCATAGAGAGTGCCACTTTCAATTCTTCTACTAATAAAGACAAAATGAAGAGTGTTATATAAAAACACAAAAAATGCCAAAAAATAAAAAAATTGTTTTAAAACTTACGAGTGTTTGACAGGAATTTTGGATAAGAGCTAGCTGACATGCCCTTAAGTCAAAACATAAACTGAGGATACAGGATATTGTAGGTGAAGAAGTACACTTGGGAGCTGGGAGGACCCTCTCAAGAGATTGCCTTCTGACATTTACCTTCTTGGTAAGCTGTATAAACACTTAGATGACAACTTACTGTGGCCTATCAACCAGTGGTGTTTCCCAAATAACTGGTTGATCTCTAGTTTATTTCCACCAGCTGGAGTGACACAACAGACAGCTGCACATATGTTAAATACTTTCCTCATATTGCTTTTCCATGTGAGCCACTACTGCAATTGTCACGGGGATGTTACTCACTCATTAATGGGAAGGGAGCTTGCCCACGAAATGTCAAATAGCTAGAAAGGCAGCTTGCAAAGCTGCATCTGTTGAGGTCTTATACTATGAAAGCACTTGAAAACTTCTCAGCTATGGATCTTGATATGTGCCATAATTATCAAAGAAAGAGACAGAGATAAGAAAGTTTTACCTAAAGCATGAGCAAAGAAGAAGCAGAATGAGTATTAATCTTTTTTTCTCAAGTTATGATGAGTTACAGCATAATATGCTACTCTTGATATTGTGAATAACTTTACTCACATGGAAAGACTTTGACTTCTGTGAGATGACTCTCTGTTACTTGTTTTCCTCTTGTCCCTCCCATCTACTCTCAGTGTTCAGACAGTATTTCAGCAGCAGTTGTTTGACAGAAGAGATCAGAACCAGACCTAAAGCATCCATTTATGGCTGATGGCTTTATGGCTAATCAACTTCTCATTGTTTTTAAAAAGCATATTTTGTGACTGACCTTTTCTTTTTTCCAAAATATTTTCAGCTGGGCAAAAAGAAGATGCCAAATGAAGTATCCAAAATAAATTATTTCCTGTTTTTCACTAAAAAAAGAAATTGATGTTTCCAGGGAGTGGCAGTGCAAACTCAGAAAGCAGCAGTATGCTTCTCTCAGGAGTAAATTGCTATGCATTGTGAGTAAAAGTAGGAGAATTTTGCCACATATCAATAACCTGATAACATGCAATGTACCTAAATATTTGTATTCATGCACAGATCCTGATTCACTGCTCTGTCCAGAAAGATTATGTATACAGTATAGATGATACTGAAAGCTATAGGTACAGTATAAATTAGTTATTCTGGTAGCCCCATGGGAGTCAAAGTTAAGAAAAACTGTAGCTAAGTGTTTATACCATTATAAGCCTAACATTCTTATGGCTTTCATGAATACCAAATGAACTTAACAGCAGTGGAAGCAGGATGCTCTTAGATTCTTGTTTTGCTGGTGCACCTGCTGACAGAAAGGATTTTTACTACCCCAGCCATGTGCACATGTATGCTCTATGTCAATCTCACCAAAATCCTGGCCCATGCAAATTGCTTATAAAAAGGCTTAGAAGGTATACTGATATACCTAATACATGAAATCATTACCTAATAAAAAGCTGCAAAACTGTATCTATGATAAGGATGCTTAGATGCTAAGTGTGCAAACTTATAATGATGGAGAAATCATAAATTGTCCTAGATTCAGGATGAAAGAAAGGCTGTTGGAATGAAAACATCTAGTACTGTTGAACATGCAACAAAGACTTGGTGCAATGCAAATATGGAAGAGGCATGGTAGAGATGAGCGGGAACACAGAGGTCAGCAAGTGCTCCAAGGGAAGGAAGGCTTCTGGGGATGCCATTCACCTTGACACAGGCAGGTTGGACTTCAGTTCTTGCTCTGGTTGCCCCTGCTCAAACTGTGTTAGGACTATGTCTGTGCAGTAGACTGACTCATTTTTTGCCACAGAACCAAGCCTCTGATCACTCTTTCAAACAAGCCTGGTGCTAAGATTTCTTCCCTGTATCCCTGCTGGCACTGAGGATCTTGAAAGCTTGACACTTATTTATTGAACTCAAAGATGTCTCAGCAGCAGAAACAACAAAGGCTACATTGATCAGTGGCCTCAGGGAACACTAATGAACCCACGTAGCACCCACGGTATTCTTTCCAGAGATTTAGTCTTGAAGGTACATTTTATTCTCCAAAAAGTCTGAAGAGCTCCAATGACTACAGAGGCTCTTTCCTCTGATTTAGATGATGCTGGATTATATCCAGTGGGAGAAGTTTTCAACTCTTTTTTTTTTTTTTTCCTAAGATGCAATTGCACTGGTACTTTAAGTGCATTCACTTAATTGAACTTTCATATGCTTTATACCACAATGTCACTAGTTATTTCATAGGTATAAGTTAAAGGACTGGTGATCTGAAATACTCTAAGAGTAAGATGTGTTCCTTGTGACTCAAATATCTGATGTCTTAGTGATAAAAATATATAAACCCATAAATGAAAAAAAAAATTAAGTAAATATAAAAGAAAGCATTTAAAGATGATGGTGAAGGAGACAAATTATATGAGGAAAAAGAACTTTGAAAAGAGTAATCTGCTCACTAGATAAGGATTAGTGCATATGACATGGAGGAAGGTGTAATTTAAGTATTTTCATATAGCTTTTACCCTTGCTCTTCATTTCTATTTTTCATTTTTTTCCATAGAATACTTCTCTGCAAACTTGAGCAATCCATTCTCAGAAACTTATTACAAAGTGGCCATCAGACTATCTTTTTTATCCACTGCAACAGGCACCTTCAGATGAGCTAACTGGCTCATCCCACTGGTACGCTTAGAGGTACAGAAAGAGTTTTGGAGCATCCTTGTAATTGCCTGTTGTTTGATATCTAACAAGAATGATTTGCAAACTCTTAAGCTTCTGAGAAAAATTATGTGAGTCCTTCTTCTATTTTCTTCTACCTAATATTTTTCTAGCGGCCATATATATATATATATATATATATATATATATATATATGTTTCATTAGCATATGAACATGTAATTTTTCCTCATATATGATTTTTTTTTTCTAGAGGTCAGTTTTTTAAAATATGTGTTTTAGTGTGGAAATGAAAAGTGAAAATTCATAAATGATTTTGAGAAAGAGTGTGTAAAAATCTGTGCTACCTCTTGAATTATATGTAGATGTTTTTTATCATTTTTTAATAGGGCAGGAAATCTTGAACATATGCCAGGTGTGCCAGAGTGGCAGCCAGCCTGGGGAGCCAGGCAAGCTGCCAGGACCTGACAGCAGACTGGAAGGCTGGTGAGAAAGGACACAAAATTACTCAATTCCCTGTCAAAGGTTTTGATGGAATCAACAGGTTCCAGGGAAATGTTTTGATTCTATTAAATCAGAATTACATCAGAATGGCTCTTACTGGCAAATTTCTGACTGGCCAACAGTCTCAACTTCATTGCAGTGATATGTCCTGCAGAATATATGCAGTTTTGTTCCAGAAGTTCTTGAGTTCTTGTGATTCAAGTGATTGAATTCTTTATTTCCATGCCAACTCCAACAGCAATTAGTTTAAAGAGAAATGAGAGATTATTTGGTACACCAACAGTCATCTTCATTTCCCATTTTATAAGTAAACAAGTCAGAGATAGCCAAGTTTGTTGTTTTAACTGATGGTCAGCTAAAAAAAAAAAAAAAACAACTTTAAAAGTTACAGGTTGTTTCTAGAAACTTTACAGCTGAGAATTACAATCTGATGTTACAGTCAGCTGTCCACCAAGAGGAAACATCCTACTCCTCTCATAATCTGCAGCTCTTCAACATACCTTGAGTGGTATTCACGTCTCATGTGGCCTCAGCATGTCTCAGACCAGGGAGCTGATGTTGAGTCCATTTGTTTGGTTTGGTAGTGTAATTTCAACCAGATGGGCCATTTCACCCCACAGTCCCCATGTGGTGGGTCAGGAGGGTGGGAAAGAGCCCATGGACACAGGCCAGGTCCCTGCAGGGCAGCTAACCACTGATACACGTGTGCAGCATGCCTCCAGCCCTGCATAGCCATACAGTTACTTCTGAAACTTCACTGCCACTGTCCAGAAAAATAAAATGGTCTTCCACAAAACAATTACTGCTGGTACAATTTTAAGTGTTGGCAGTGCCTTTTGACTTTAATCTCTTGCAGAGCAGTGGCTCATAACCAATAGCTCTGATTGCAGCTCGGATTAATATTTATTATTAATACTGCTTTTACTATCCCACTAAATTCTTTGAGACAATGGACCGTTAAGTAGTATGAGGCTGAGTGAAGTGCCTCCACCATTTAGGGGTTAGCAACTAAACGACATTATATAATTTGAGTCAATTTCTGCCCAAGATTCCAGGGAGTGAACTCATCAGGATTACTCATTGTTAAAGGAGTGCCTCAGGGTTTAGTACTTTGACATTATTATTTTTTCCTTTAGCTATTCAAAACCTTGGTTGGTTTGTAGGAAATGTTAATTATCCTTTCTGTGCTGATATCCCACTGCTGTTTTATAAGCAGAGCTTTGCTTGTACAACTTCAAAAGAAATCTTCAAACTCAATATTACCAAGTTTGAATATTATCTAATTAACCTCCCAGTCTGTCATGCCTTGTTGGTTATCATGAAATAATCACAGCCCCTCAGGTGTTGAAGCTCTAGATGCAGCTAAGTGCCTCTAATTCCCTAAGGGGGTGATTAGCTCATGATAACAATGCTCCCTTGAGTTGTTTTATTGCTTTTATAAAAAGACTTTATTGTGGGGGAAATGTTTATTTTTATGCAGGAGGAAGATGGAGCTGACAGTTGAGGCTGGTGAGTGACTGCAGCTGTTACTCCTGAGCTGTGGTGCAAACCTTGATATATTTGCTCATTTCTGATACTCCTTGGACAATCACAATATGCTGGCTGGTAATTAAGCTCCTGCTGAGCTCACAGTGTGAAGACAGAAAATAAATACTTCTGGTTCTGCCAGAGGTGAGCAGTTGAAACAAAACAAGACAAAACAAAACAAGAAGTCCCTTCTAATGCAGGGATCATAACCCCCAGAGTCTGGAGTATTTCAGTGCTCTGGAAGTTGCTGGATTGATTTCTGTGCATTGTTTTCCGATGAAAAATCTCTGTAAAAGTACAGAAAATGGAAAATTCAAGTCAGTAAATTAATAACATTTCATTTCTTGCAAAATCATGACAGCATAATTTCTAAGCATAAAACCCCAGTATCAGTCAATAGGTTAATTGTAGCTCACTGACCATTGGCAACTAAAGTGATACAGACTTTCCTAACACTACTGCCTTCAGATCTTTTCCTCTTCTCTTTTCCCACAACAGGTATGCTCCAGAACATTGCTCTTATAGCACCTCACTGCACAAAGCCATGTAAGAAGTGTTGTATCTTCCTGCCAAGTCGTCCAGCTCCTTTTCAAGTCCAAAGATATGTGTATTTGTGACTTGTCTACTGATAACTAGGCAGTTGGTTTTTTACAGAATTATAATGCTTGGTTGCAAAATTGGTTCATTACAGATGAAAGGAAAAAAAAAAAAAGAATGCTTAATTGACTAAAGAAGAGTCAAAAAAATGTGGCTTTTTTTTTGTATGGAATGACCACAAATGAAATAAGCTAATTTGCAAAACAAGCATACTCTTAAGAGCTGCTTGCTATAGCTAATAATATAAAACTTCTTCAAGGAGAGTAATGTGAGCAGAATGTCTCATTCTGGGCATTACTGTAATGGTTTTTATATTTAGAGCTAAATTTTCTGAAGTCTTTTCCTATTTTTAATACAAACAGTTCTTGTGAGGATTTCTAAACCTTAGGCTACTGGCATACACATTCATCACTGGCATGATGCTCTCAGCTTCATCTTGTATTTTTGTTTCAGATCTTCCCTTGTCCTTTTGTTGTAGTGGTAAATATCTGATATCTTCCTTCTCTCTCAGAAATTATCTTGTGTTAAAAACCAGCCAGCTTACTGCATTTAATGGTTTATGAAAGGCTCAGCAAATAGAGGGATCAGGTCTGGATTTATTCTGAATCATTTGGTCATAGTATCTCAACACTCATTTGTTAACAACTTTATATCCATCAGATGAAGAATCATATAATGCTTAGGATTGGAAGCAACCTTAAAAATTGTTTACTTCCAACTACCCTGCCATGGATAGGTAGACCTCAAAATATACTTTTTAAATGCCAGTACAAGCCTCAGGGTTGGTGGCCACAAGCTACAGCAATTTTTAGCAATATCATTTCACATGTGGCTTTACATATTTGCATACAGTTTTGTATCTGTATATCCCAAATGATAGAAGTTTTCAATTCTAAGAAAACTTTCCTGCTAATTTTAAATGTAAAGATAATCCTCAATATTTGTCTTTCTAGAGGTGAATATTTTGAAAACTCAGTGCTGTCTTTGCCACCAACATGTAATGGGCAAGGGAAAAAAAGCATGTAAGGATGACTACCTCACAGCAAACTGCAATTGAATTATGTACACATGCACAGACAGGAAGGCTCACATGACAGGTAAAATCTTGGTATACTTGTCCAAAAGTTCCATAATCTGAGGAGTGGAATAAGAAAATCAGCTGTGTGATTCAATATTCTTTTTTTATTTATAAATTTACCTCAGATTTTGGTATCAATGTTTAGCAAAAAAATGATGAAATTAATAATGATGGCTACATATTTTAATCTTTTCCATGACGTCTTTTTACTAGTACTGCTTCCTACAAGTATGCAAGCAGCACACTCACCCTCACAAGAAAAAAAAAAAAAAAAAAGGATAAAAGATGGTTCATCTTAACAAAAATTTGTTTCCTAGGTAACAGCTCCTGGTGATAACAGTCACACACCCAGAGCTGCAAATGGAAGCCGTTTGCTGTGTACAACTTTCCGTGGTCAATAGCACTGCGTGGTTTTGAGCACTCTGTTTTGGCATAACATCCCTTAACTACAAAACAAGCAAGTACATAGAACGCCTCCTTTGCTGAACACTCTTGTAATATGTACTGTGGATGGTAATTGTGGAAAACCAAATTTCAGTCACAATGAAATTGAAAATTTTGGAGGTACTTTGGTCATTAGGATGTTCTGGGGGCAAAATTCTAGATGCTTCTCACTATTTGTAGATGAGGCTTGATAGATCCCCCACCTGAAAAAAGCAGGAATTGCCCAGTAGATCTCTCTGTTACTGTTCTATTTAGTAGTCTATAAATACATCCTGTGTAATCAAAGCAAGAGCTTTATGTTAGCAATTTAACTTGAGCTCTCATTTTTCCTAAAAGAAGAAATGAAATATTCATTTAAACAGAAATAAGTATTGTATAATAAAAATAATTCAAGAATTTGCAGATCTAATGAGTTGTGATGTACAATTTTATTCCACTTTACAGTGAACTTCTCACAGCAATTTAAGGTTTTTTTAAAATCTATTTTTTTTCTAGTTATGCAATATAAGTTATTTTATTGTCAAGCAGAATTACATATTTCATTTAATAATTGTTACCTTATCAGTTAAGTTACAAGAGTGCTTTGCAAAAGTTGTTTCTTTGTCTGTGTATGCTTGCATATACAGTTATGCTTCTCCATAAATGAGACAACATGATTAACACTAAAAACAATTTTAAAGCCTTTTTATGATTTTTACTCTGATGAAAATATTGTCTCTTAATGAACCCTAATGAAACAGTACTTTACACATGGTGTGAAAAGTTGCCAAGAGGTGTAAACCAATTATTATGACAAAAAAGCACGAGTTTGGAAGAGCCATTTCTCTCATGAAGAGCGTCTGTGAAAAAGCAGAATGAAGAAATCCTTAGGGAAAAAATTAATTTTAATAAGCTTCCATGCGTGCACAAAGACTGTAAATATAAGCTCCAAGTATAATGGGTAATATAGTAATCACCTAAAAACTTGAAACAAGAATCCTAAAAACTGTCTTGCCAATCTCTGAACTAAGTTTATTTGCCATTGCCAAATGACAATAATCTTGTGTTGGAGATGACTCAGGTGAAGGCCCTGGCCACATTCCCCTCCCAGAAGCATATGCTTCCTCCATGGACTACCCAGCCACTTGCAGCAATTGCTTTGATGCTTTGCTCTCCTTTCCTTTCATGATTGCTTCCTTGTGTCCTGGGGTGTTCTACACTGTCTGTGCAGTTTTTGTAAAGGTCTACCTTGAGGAAATGATGATTCACATAAATATAGAACCTTGATAAATTTATTAATGCAATAAGGTAGAAAATGAAAAGGAAAAGCATGTCTAGAATCACTCATGCTCTTTGTCCTTGGCAGACTCTATCTTCTTTTCAGCCCTGTCATTTTGTGACACCAGGAAAATCTTATTAGATGGGCACAGTATTCTGAGTATGAAGGTACTAGGAGTTTAACTGATACAACTGTCATGTACCTGGCAGACTAACTTTTCCTGATGTATGAAGTACCCATGTACAGATCTTTACTGTGAAGGATCTGCCATATGTGAAGTTCAGTCCCATGAACTGACTAATTCAAACCATGTGCATTCGTAAAAAAAGTATTGGGGTGTTTCTGACTAGAGTACAAATATTCTCTTTGTAAATGTGTATTTCTCTACATTGACCAGTGGCAAAGAGCTATTTCTTCTGGGGATCTTCTATCCATCTGATGTTTTCCACTTTATACAGTGGAAGAAGTTAAAAGGCTTCTCTCTAACAACAGAGCAGTTCCTTCCTTTTCTACAGATGTGCTTCTGCAAGAGGGTATCTGCAGTGTAATGTAGGGAGGACACACTGAAAATACCCAGGAAAATCTCAAATGTGGTCACCAATGTGGCTTATTCAATAGGAGTGATACAAGGGTTGTGAATATGAAGAGGTCAAAAGCAAACCAGAAATTAAATACTGGTGAAAAAAAAAGTGCAATGGAAGTGATCTATTTTAGTATAAATCCAGCCCTCCACTAGGAAGAGGTGATTAAATTTATTAAATTTCTTTAAAAATTTGCTTATCCAGTTCCCATCAACATCATATTGAGCACTCCTATGTCACAGACTTCTTCACTGCAAAATTCCTACTTGCAAAACTTCAGTCTCCTCCTAGATTTCCAAGAAGTATTCCCTTATGTCTAGCATCTCCCACATATTTGTCCCCTTCACAATTTGTTAAGAAAAGTGGGACTGATAAAATTAAATGTAAACTGTTACATACTCAAGCATAGTAAACAAAGACCACACAGTCCAATATCAGTAATCAGTGGTAGAAGAATCCTGTCTCAAGCATTCATAAATTTACTTGAAGTTTGACCACACAGATATTAAGGCAGAGACAATTATATTGGAGAATATATTTTCAGTAATGTTTCTTCATCTTTGTCTCAATTTATGTAGCCCTGGAAAAGTTCTCTGCCTGGAGTCCAGAGGCTCTTGAAACCATCTGGTCAAGGACATCCAGTTCATCACTACCACTACCATCCTCTAGTTGTAGTGCTTGAATGCCACTCAGATAATTGTGTGGTTTTTGGTCACTGATGCTGCCAAGGTGAATAAAAAGGATCATTTTTTCCCCTCTGTTTAATTTTCACTGTCTAGATGTCCTTTTCCTTCCATAAATTCATTTTCTTTACCTTTTTTCTCACTCTTATCCACTCATGTGTAAGTGCGACTAATTTTAATTACTCTAGCATTCCCCTCTGGGAAGTGAACAGGATGCTAGATATTGCTTTGGATTGGTGCCCAAAAGGGCTGCACTTTCATTGGCCACTTGTGTATTTTCAAATAAGAACATTAATAATATTGTGAAGGAACCCACCTCAGGAATGCAATAAACTGGAGGGGAAGAGTGTCCCATGCTTTACTCACACAAGATGCAAGCAGGATGTGAAACTTTTTCTGCACTCTACGTGGTGAAGGTAGATCAGATGAAGTGGGACAAATTCAGTGTGGCTCATGAGCTGGTTCTGCTCAGTCACAGTTTCACATGTCTGTGGTGTTACACAGTCCAGAAAAAAATCCATAAATAAGCTTCTGCTTATTCATCTCTTAGCTGCCCAGGGCCATGGGATATTGCACCCTCACAGCAAGGCAGTTTTTGACTATTGTGTGTCTCCAACAGGCAGCAGGATGACTGCTGCTGCAGAGGAGATGAGCTACTTCACACAGCAGTGATGGCTTGTATGACAGGTGTGTGACTTGGATGGGCATGTAGTCTAGACTGCCAGCTGGGGAAAGAGGAAATAAAGTAGGAATTCACCACAAAGGAAGAAGACATCTGAGTAGAATCCGAAGCTAAAAATATAATTTTTATTTATCTTAGCATATTTCTCAGGCATTCCAAGAGATACTTCACATTAAGAACAGGAAATGCCTCTGAAACATGATGTCTTCAGAGAAAACTGGAAAAGAAATTTGAATCGCTACACAAGAAGCATTAGAAATCATGAGAAGTAAAACACGTATTGAGAAAAGTGGAATGTTCAAGAGTGATTTCACTACAGTAAAATGGAGAGGACTTCTAGGCATGTAAGTCTCAGATATTTGGAGTGGCTGGGGAACTGGCAGATATTTTAGCATGTTATCAGTGAGTCATTAGTGTGTCATCAGCAACAATTTGTTAGCAGCTAGTCTATTATAAAAAGAAATAAGTCATGGCCTTTTTGAGCCTGAATTAAATGTGATATCTTTCTAAATCAAAATAAACTCAATAAACACTTCTCTGCCAATTAACCTACTGGCAGCAGCACTGGCTGATTACTTCTGTGACTATCTCAGCTTTCACGCAAGAGTGATAATTTTCCTAAAAAATATTTTGGTTTGTTTGTCTTCTGGTCAAGTTTCTCACCAATGCTATTACATACATTCATTTATTTAAGGCAAAGTTTTAATGGCCAGATCAGAAAAAAATAATTTTACCTAAAGCCAAAATGAAGCTCTAGGGCCCCTTTCTCTTTTCCCTCTAGCCTGCTTAATAACCTGGGAAGTATGAGAATCATAAATACTGTTATTTTACAGAATTTCCTGTATGTTTATTGTTCTGCTCCTGACCATGACCAGCTGTAGCGCAGTCTGACATTTCTTTCATTCCCGGCCCATGAATGATTCTCCATTCAGCTTAAATCAGGTACTGAAGAGCAGTACATGATTTATTAGACACTGCTAGATCAAATCTAATGAATATAACTCTGGAAAAAAAAATCTGCTTGAAATGGTCTTCCCAAAAGCTCAGTGATTTCTGTAGTCATTTCCATGTGGGAAACATACACTCCAATTTGTCTAAGGGGATATGAACTCTCATTTCCCAAGATACTTTTGTAACCACTGGATTGTCAGGTATCTTTAGGTGAAATACTCATCATAACAGTTTTCTCCACCTCTAATGTCAGCTTCTAATGTCCTTGGGCACTTAGTGTCCTAACCAGTAAATCACACATATATAAAGTTACGCTTTCTCTGGCTCCAAGAATATATAACCAGTCTACACAGATAGAATCAAAATGTTCCATTGCCCTCTGTCATAACTTGAATCATATGTTTCCTTAGAACATGATGCGAATTTAAATTATGAATGCCTGAGTTAAAAAAAAAAAAAAAGAAGGCTTGTGTCACTATTGTTTCCTATGGTGTTTTGGAAGTGAGACTTATCTCAGTTTCTGAGGACTTTTAAATCTCAAAAAAAGGTTCTGAGAATTGCATTTTGAAGCAAAATGGCATCTTCTGTCAATAGTGTTCAGTACATGATGAATGCACAGCCTGAAACTCTGTCCCCATTCTTCAGCATTTCCCTAGGGGATCTTGAAGATTTTACAATTGGGCCCATGATATCCTTCAAATCAAGCACAAGTCCAAGAACATTATATCTCTCAAAAAAATATTGTTCATGAGAGTCCATACACAGATACATTCTCCATTCTTACAAAGTTCTTCCTGCATTAAAAATAACTCATAAGAAGTCTGGACAGAGTGTGATAATAACATTGAAACTGAGTACATTTAGTTCAGGTAACCAAAAAACGTGCTCTGAAGTATACATAACTTCCCTTTATAAATAGCTGAAAACTCTTCATTCTTAGTCAAATTAAAAAAAAAAATTATTTATATGACTCAGATAGGATAAATCAAAGACCTTCATTTTGGATGTACCTTCAAATTACCTCTATACAGGGAAGATTTACAAAAAGAACTAGTAAAATTTATCAGGAAAACTAAGTAATTTATTGGCACTAACTCCTCTACTGTTATGAAACAAAATGTTCAAGAAATTAAGTCAAGTTGTCATGGAACAAATTTGAGTTTAGATGTGTCAGATTGTGCAACTGCAGAACTCCCTCCTCCTTTAGCAGGCTGTTACTCATAATAGAGTTGGTTTTATTTATGGAGAAAATTTCCAAGTTTGATCAACTGTGTTGGCAATGTTGAAATGGAAATAATAAGTGCTGATTTAGAACAATTAATAGCTAATAGGATAAATTGTTTCAGGGGAAACTAGACATTACTTTTTTTGTTGGTTCAGAAGGTATTAAAGTCAGATCTTGAGATAAAACAGGGATCTCAGAGTAAACGAGGGTTCTCCTCAACATTTGCACTTAATACTGAGCATGTTAGAGAATATGGTTCATACCACGTGGTTTATTATTCTAGAGTATTGCTGAGTACAAAGCTCCTTAATTTTTAAGGAGGGTAGGAAAAAATCTAGGCAGTGGTATTTTGAAGGTTTGTGGATATGGCACTTAGGGACATGGTTTAGTGATCAGCTTGGCAGTGCTGGATTAATGGTTGGATTCAATGATCTTAGAGGTCTTTTCCAACCTAAGTAACTCTGTGATTATGTGATCAAAGTTTTTTTATAGGTCTGATTTCTTGATGCCTGGAAAGGGGAAATGGGTCTTCAATTTTGCAAGCATCCCAACTAAAAATTACTTTGAGAAAATAGCAAAAACCTGAAGAGGTTTTATCTCTCTAATATCAGTTGAATAAGTATAATTATTCTTGATTGCTATAAAATAATTGTTCTGATATTTGACTATCATGGATCAGCTATTACTGAAATAGAGAAGAATTTGAAAGTATTTTTTTTCTGTGTTCCTGCTGAATACCCAGACATTGAATTTTTTTCTGAGCTTTTTTGCTTTATTTCTCATCTTGCTCATTTTAGAGTCAAAACAGTATATTTCATGCTTACTGGTTAAGCATTTCTAAGAGGAACCTGATCTGTAAGATTTAAATGGGTTCTTTTGTTGTTCACATTCTCATTTTTCTCGCTTTTAACCTTAGCATGCAAGTCTTTCAGCTCAGGAAAGTGAGCTTACCCTTGGGATGATCCCATATAAAATTTCTCAGTCAGGTGGCTAAGGGCATCTGCTGGTTTGGTTCTGGATGTGCTGTTTCCCCTGAAAATCTAAAATATTTTTACACCTCTACCTTCAGCACTCTTTTGTACCATGGACTTAAGGGGTTCCATTTCCACATTACTGGATTAATAGAGTATAAAAATTCATACTGGGAGGTCTTCTAGAATATAAGGTAAACAGAAAGTGCCAAAGTAGCACTAGACCGACAACAGTGTTTCAAAAAGCTCAGAGATTGGTGACACTATTTTACAGTAGTTACACAATAAATTCTGAAGTTCTTATTTTCTTTTAGTCAAGTTAAATTCATATTAAAATTAAGTCATATTAAATTCTGTGCATTTTATATATTCACACCTTATGTTTGTGATTCTCATTTTTTCCATTGCAAATATCTATTTTACACAGCCTGGATCTCTCAGTTGCAGAAGTGTCACTCCTATTGTGTATTGGTATAACTGAAAGAACATTAGGATTTGTTGTGTAAATGTGAGAACCTGCCATCTGTTTGGCAATGGGAAGATAAAAACTGAGGGAAAACATTAGAGGTGTTAGAATACCTACCAGCTGGAAACTGAGGGAAAACATAGGAAGAAATAAAATATCTGCCAGTTGGAAGAAAGATACAGCTGATTGCAAAATGCCTGCTATAAGGGTGCAAATTCAGGCATCAAGCTACAGAAAGACATGCTGGGAAATCGCTCCTAAAGACAGCCTTGAACTAGAAAATTAATAGATCTAAAGAAATTGCTGGGGAAGATGAATTTGAAAACACATTTTTTTTTTATTTTTCTGACACATTATATGTCTATGATGTTTATATTCCCAGAAAAAAAAAAAAAAAAAAAAAAAAAAAGCCAGTAGAAAATTATATTAAGGGAAGGAAAAAAAGAACTTCAGTAGGAAGAATTACAGGCCCATTGTTAACTCCACAGTGCTCTCTGTGTGGTTTGCTAATTAATAACTTCAAAAGCAGAGATAAACACTCTTTTGTTCCTGTTTATTTGATGATCTTGATTAATTAAAGTACAAGTTTTCTTTAAAAAGTCGAGACTGCCTTTAATTATATTACTAAGTGTGGCACTTTGTTCTTCAGTAGCATTACACAGTGCATGCAGCCAGTTTTGCTGATTGAAGAGTTTTAAAAAATAAGGCAGGCTGTGTGGACATTTAGTAGCTGACTACAGCAAAATTGGTTAATGACTAGTATCATCTAAATGAGGCAGCAAGCTGAAAGACTCATAATCTCTCCCCATGCACAAATTTTAATTAAATAATTATAATGTCCTG